>NC_066619.1:226532872-226852315 GCF_025201925.1 Gopherus flavomarginatus | reverse complement strand
ATATCTGCTTTTCTTTAACTAAAAACAACGTTCTGGTGTTCACATCTATGTATTAGTATGTAGGTGATCAGGAACAGTCAACATGGATTCACCAAGGGCAAGTTATGCCTGACCAACCTGATTGCCTTCTATGACGAGATAACTGGCTCTGTGGATATGGGGAAAGCAGTGGATGTGATATACCTTGAATTTAGCAAAGCTTTCGATACAGTCTCCCATAGTATTCTTTCCAGAAAGTTAAAGAAGTGTGGATTGGATGAATGGGCTATAACATGGTTAGAAAGCTGGCTAGATCGTTGGGCTCAATGGATAATGATCAATGGATCAATGTCTAGTTGGAAGCTGGTATCAAGTGAAGCGAGTTTTGTTCAACATCTTTATTAATGATCTGGATAAGGGGATGGATTGCATCCTTAGCAAGTTCATGGATGACACTAAGCTGGGGGCAGAGATAGATATGCTAGAGGGTAGGGTTAGGCTTCATAGTGACTTAGACAAATTGGAGAATTGGGCCAAAAGAAATCTGATGAGATTCAATGAGGACAAGTGCAGAGTTTTGCACTTAGGACGGAAGAATCCCATACACTGCTACAGGCTGAGGACTGATTGGCTAAGCGACAGTTCTGCAGAAAAGGACTTGGGGATTACAGTGGATGAGAAGCTGGCTATGAGTCAACAGTATGCCCTTTAGCCTTCTTGGCTACATGGCATATTGGGCTGCATGAGTAGGAGCATTGTCTGCAGATCAAGGGAAGTGATTATTCCCCTCTATCTGGCACTGGTGAGGCCACATCTGCAGTATTGTGTCCAGTTTTGGGCCCCCCGCTACAAAAAGGATGTGGACAAATTGGAGAGTCCAGCAGAGGGCCATGAAAATGATTAGGGGGCTGGAGCACATGAATTAGGAGGAGAGGCTGAGGGAACTGGACTTATTTAATCTGCAGAAGAGAAGAGTGACGGGGAATTTCATAGCAGCCTTCAACTACTTGAAGGGGGGTTCCAAAGAGGATGGATATAGGCTGTTTTCAGTGGTGGCAGCTGACAGAACAAGGAGTGGTCTCAAGTTGCAGTGGGGGAGGTCTAGGTTAGATATTAGGAAAAGTTATTTCACTAGGAGGGTGATGAAACACTGGAATGGGTTACGAGGCAGGTGATGGAATCTCCATCCTTAGGAGTTTTTAAGGCCTGGCTTGAAAAAACCATGTCTGGGATTATTTAGTTGGTGTTGGTCCTGCTTTTAGCAGGGGATTGGACTAGATGACTGTCTGAGGTCTCTTCCAATCCTAATCTTCTATGATTCTATGTGTACTTCATCTTGAAACTTGATATACATGTTTCTGGATGCTATTTCCTTTTTCTTTCATATGAAGAAAATATATCCAGCAAAATTTCAATTGTAAATAGAAAAAAATAAATTTAGACCCTTATCCTTGTAGATGGTTGACCTTCAGTTTGGGCTCAGCCATAGTATCTGAGTCTCTTGCCCCTAGGTCCCTTATGAAAAACCTTGGTTGTGGGCAATCCTGCTGTTCCCAGAGAGTGTTCAACTCACTCATGGGATCTCCTTAGAGTCCAGTTTACAGTCTGTCTGTCTGTGGCTATTGACAGCACTTCCCAGGCCCCACCATAGGTTGCTAGCTGGAAGCAGCTCTCCAGGGCCCTTGCTTATATCAGGTTTGTAGTGTTTGGGACAATACATCCCATATTCTTCGTAATAATATTATTATGATATGAGCATGGCATAATTATGATGTATTTTATATAAAGCATGTGAGATACCATTGAAAAGGTTATGATTTACTGAATATGATTATCCTATTTGTATGCACGTATTATTTTTGTATCAGAAGTTAGACCCTATTCCTATGTATCTATTACAAATGTGTTTACTCATGGGGAATGCCCACTAGGCAGAAGACACTCAGTTTAGATGGCTGTCTGGGAAGTGCCCGTTCAGGTTGATGGGCCATTAGGAAAAAGCAGTTGGCCTTAGAGGCTACATTCCTACTGGGAGGACTTCCTGAGGACGCTATAAACAGCCTCTGACTCACAGTTGCTATGACACTATGGGGTCATGTGACAAAGTCACCTGGTACAGACTCCGTCTTGGAATACCAGTGTTTTTCCATGGACTGGCGTGAGAATGAAGCTTGGAGACAAAGGGTTCCCACCATATGCAAAAACTATTTACGGCATGGGAGTGATATCATCAAGATTCTTCACTGAGTCCGTGCCCAAAGGAGACTCCTGAAAACAGCGGAGGAACAAGGACTGAAATGGGGGAAAGTGCTGGACCCAGGCTAAAAGAGATTTTTAGCGTGTGAAAAGAACACCTAGGGTTTTTAAGATGTAAGCAAGTGCTGCTGTCTCCTTAAGAATGCCCTCAGCCTGCTGGAAACATCATTTAGGGTGAGAATGTGCTACTCATATCCAACCTCTTTAGTATATTAAACTTAGATTGTGTTTTTGTTTCTCTCTCTTGATCTGTTTGCTTTCCCTTATCACTGATATATTTTGTAGTTAATAAATTTGTTTTTATTTTATTACAAGACAGTGTGTGGGAGTCATAACTCGGGGCAGAAAGCTGTTGTATATTCCTCTCCACGTTGAAAGAGGGGATGAATTTTATGAGCTTAATTCTGGGTTTACTCTCCAGAGGGTAGTCTGCACTTAAGTAGCAGGGCAGTTCACAGCAGTGCAATATAAAGGGAGTCCAGGCTGGTGAGTCAGAGGACCATGGCCGGCTCCAGGCCACAGTGCGCCAAGCGCGTGCTTGGGGCGGCATGCCGTGGGGGGTGCTCTGCCGGTTGCCGAGAGGGCAGCAGGCTGCTCCTGTGGACCTGCCGCAGGCGTCCCTGCGGAAGGTCTGCTGGTCCCGGGGCTCCGGTGGAGCATTTGCAGGCACGCCTGCGGCAGGTCCACTGGAGCTGCAGGACCAGCGGACCCTCCTCAGGGATGCCTGTGGCAGGTCCACCAGAGCCGCGGGATCGGCGAGCGGCAAAGCGCCCCCAGAAGTGTGCCAATGTGCCTGGGGAGGCGAAATTGCTAGAGCCTGCCCTGCAGAGGACTTAGTGGTACCCTAGTTCCAGGTGGAACCCTGGGGGAACGCATCCCAAATGTCCTAACAAATAGGTTGATGGAAAAGGTGAGCAACTGCCTCAGACTGCTGCCCTTGCTACCAGAGCTCACTAGCAGTCCCTACAAGCCTTCCTCCTCCTGGGAAAACCTACAAGCATGAGAACGTGCAAGTTTCAATCCTGTGGCCAGTCTCAGCCATTGAAACTCCACTGCTCCAGGTGGCCCATGTTCTGCAGGTGCACCTAACTGGGATCACAGTCCTGCACACACTTATGCACATGGTTAACCTGAAAACTGTATTCTCTCTTCTGCTAAGCCCTCAGGCCCTTTATAGAGGCACAGGCACTAACTTTTTTTGGCGCTGGTGGGTGTGCTCATCCTCCACCCCAACGCCACCTTTCCCTACCCCTATTGTATTCCTCCCCAAATCCCCGCCCTGGCCCCGCCTCCTCCCCCATGTGCACTATGTGTCCCCCTCTTCCCCCCTCCCTCCCAGACTTGCTGCGCGAAACAGCTATTTTGCAGCACCAAGCGCTGGGAGCGGGGAGAAGAAGGACTCAGCAGCATGCTCAGGGGAGGAGGTGAGCTGGGTAGGAGTGGGGAGCTGCCAGTGGGCATAGAGCACCCAACAATTTTTCCCTGTGGTTGCTCCAGCCCCAGAGCACCCATGGAATCGGTGCCTATGTGCAGAGGCCCTTCTAGCATAGCTTCAATGTGCTCATGGTGTTGGGACTGGGAGCTACAGCGACCACAAGACATAACTGGAGATGGACTTGGTCTCTGGTGGTTGGGCGAGCCTTCCACCATATCACGTGTGATGACAAACCCTTCCCTCCAATTGAACAGTGGAAGGGAATCTCCATGAGGGGAACTCTTTAGCATGTTTTATCAGGAGGGATTAACTGCTACCTTTGTTTTAGAGACAGTGCTTGGTAGTTTGGGACTTTCTTATATCTCCAAGTTTGGGAGCACTGGATTTGTGGTTCCCACTTGGATCCATCTCTACTTGTTTTGTTTGACAACTTCCAATCTTTAAATGCAGTTTTCTGTTTGGGAGTAGCAGATACATACCTAGTAAGATATTTGCCTTTACTGATATATGTGCCACTTCACAGATAATTTAACCCTCTAATAGCTAGGAAAGCTGTTTGTGAGGCAGTCAAGCACAACCTCCACAAAAACTTCTGAAGCCCTGAGAGCTCCACCATTTCCTGCTTCCATTCAGGCCATACATAACTGTGAGCGAGGCTGTCCTCTCCCAGTGTCTTGGCTCTTCTGCTTCTAGTCCTAACCAGCACCTGGAAATACAGAGGCAAATTAAATGAGTGCTTTTTTTTTTAAAGAAAGTATGTCTATTTGACCCTGAAAGTTTGGCTTGCGTTCAAATGAAGGTTTGGGTCAGTTCTGAACTGATGATTATGCTCATTCCTACACAGGAAAAAGGGCAAGATAACAGGATGAGTAGTTTCCCAGTAGTTGCCTAATTACAGGAACACCTGTGCTAACTAACTTTCTGCTGACCTACTTGCAGAATGTTTAATAGTCCTTAAATTCCTCATTTCTTAGCTGCAACGGGTGAGTGATGTTTGCACATTAAGTTGTGTAAGATATATAAAAACAAACTTATTTACCTACCTCATACCCCACCTGAAACTTCTGGCAAGGTGCTTACTCAGATACCACCAATAGATCTACTAATTAATGACTAATAGTAAATATTCTGGATCATTGTGCTTGAGGGTGTACTGTTCCCTTTTTGTTTCTGCTAGGAGGGCTTGTTACTGCTGGGAATGTTCTTTTTCTTTAACTCATGGAACCCTTTTTCAGGTAAAGTTGTATGTATACATTTCTTTTTGTTGCTAGAGAAAGTGGACAGTCATTACTTCATTTTATTCACCAGCTTCCAAGAATTTAAAATTCATAAAATGTAATATAAAATTGCTTTTTCTTTAAATTTTCCAGGCCTGAAAAATTAGAAAACATTAAAAAATGTATTAGTAGACCTTGAATAGTTACAAAAGATAAAATGTTAAAAGCATTGTTATCTTACCATGATTTCTTGTAACACCTGTGAAATTCCTTTGATGTAAAATACCACACTGGGCATGGGTGGGGGAGACAGAAAGGGACTAATTGTTCAGAGGATAATGTATTCTTTTTTCCTTCCCACTTTCCGATCTCTAGATGAAGGAGCTACTGCTGGAGAAAAGATACTGTATTATGCTGTTTTATCTGCCTGTCTTAGCACCAGTGAGTCCATGAGTTAGTAAAGGATATTGAATTACAGCTGGTATTGAAGTGCTTTTAAAATCTGTGAATGAATCTGAGGATCCACGAGTAACAAAACAAATATATAACATTGGATGGATTCTCTATTACTTGATGTCTTTAAATCCAGTTGTCTCTTCAAAAGATAGGCTATAGTTCAAACTGAAGTTAGGGGATGAATGAAGAAATTACTGGGTGATGTTCTATAGCCTGTGTTATACAGGAGGTCAGACTAATTAGGAAGATCCCTTCTGGCATGAAAATCTATGCCTTGTCCTTTATCGGCCACCTTTTCTCCAATCTGTTCCTGGAAACTGCACACCCCCTGATTGGTTCTAGATATATCTGCTTACCTTTTGTGAGTCAAATCTCACCTCTCCAAATCTATTTCTGCCCCTAATCTGTTAGCATTTTCCTTATCTGTCTCACTGATCCTCTGAATCTGGTGTCTGGATCCCTGGATGAGAAAGATGTCCCAGGGTAAAAGATGTTAGAGATCCAAAATCAGATGAGGCTGTAAAAGTGAATTTTAGGCTCTATCTACACTAGAAATACAGCCACGTCAGAAAATCTGGCTTCCAATTTATTGTCCTCTAACCAGATCACAAACATGGCTCTACTTTGTGAGGTAGACTGGAGTCCAGTCAAGTTTTATAAAGAAGCTGAAACTTTGATGTGATCTTCTGCCTATAGAATGCATTTAGGGTACAAACTTCACTAAAGAAGCGTGTTTGCAATATTAGGGGACAATAGAAATTTAAGATTCTTTGACACAATGATACAATATTTATAATGTAGACAGAGCCTTTGAGAGTCCAAATTTGTTTCATTTATATCTTCCTCAAGCCATATCAACATATACTCAATTTATACCCCCTTAGATACAGTGAACCAAATTCAGTTAAGAGTTGTAAGTGTAACCCTTCTGCCACATGGAGTCAGGAGCAACAAGAGCAGGGTTCAATGTCCAGGGCTTTGTCTTGACAACATAAAATAGAACTAGCTCAAGCCCCCACCCACACAGTAATCTGGAGAAACTAAACACCACCTCTAAGAAGCAACACTTCCCTACCCACAAGCACAGAATCTGTATATAATAAAATATAACACTTAAAAGGAAACACAACATTAGTTGTGGAAAACACCACAATCACCATTCAAAAGCATGTGACCATAGGTAAATGCCTACCCACAGTGCACAGGTAGTGTCCTCTGCCTCAGTTTCTCATCTTGAGGTATAAAAGTCGAACAAATGAAGGGCCCTTAACATCCACTTCCCTCTCCCTCTGCCACATCCCAATTTGGCTGTCCTTGATTAGCAAAGACCCAGAGTTCAGAGTTGTGTTCACAGGGGTCCACCTCCTGCCTCGCAAGTGGCTTAGAGGTGCACTGCTGGCTCTGTGCCATTGCTCTCTGCAATGTCACTTTCTGAGGTTCCATCACTTAACCAGCACTCAGTGTCTGCAGCTGGGTACAGTGTCTGTGTTGTCTTTCACTGCTCTACTATCTCTGCACAAGGTCTAAGGCTTAACACCTAGACCTGCTCAGCTGTGACCTTCCAAAAATCATCAACCAGGAACAAGAACTCTCAATTGAGTCTAATCTGCTGTCCTGAAAATACTGGAGAAGAGAAGGTCAAATGGTGTCTAGGACTTCCAGGGCCAGTGCAACCATTTAGGCAACCTAGGCAGTCGCCTAGGGTGCTAGGATTTGGGGGGTGCCATTTTCTTCAGCAGCGACCGCGGCAGCTGGATTTTTGGCCACCCCGATCACTGCCGGCATTTAGGCGGAGGGAGCTGAGGGAGGAGAGTGCAGGGAGGGCAGCCTGCAGCAAGTAAGGGGGGGTGGCATGCAGGGGAACTCCCCTCCCAGCTCACCTCTGCCCCGCCTCATCCCCGAGAAAGCTGTGGCTGCTTCACTTCTCCCACTTCCCAGGCTTGCAGCACCTAAGCTGGTTGGCGCCACAAACCTGAGATGCTGGAGAAGTGAAGCAGCGATGGCTTGCTTGGGGTGGAGGCAGAGCAGGGGTGAGCTGGGGTGGGGGTGGTGTCTCAGGGCGGAGAGTGGGGAGCTTCCTCAAGGGGGGAGCCTCAGGGTGGAGGGGGGGAACTGCCATGGGGGGGCACCTCAGGGCAGGGGCATGTGGGGGGAGGGCTCAAGGTGGAAGTTTCGCCTAGGGTGCAAAACATCCTTGCACCGGCCCTGAGGACTCCATAAGCAAAGCCCACACTACAAGGTAAAAAAGACACCTATACCCCTCCCTCCGCCCCCCAACATCCTGCATTTGGCATCACTAACCCCTGCAACTGAAGTTCAGTTCAGGATGATCCCCTCACTCAGTGCATGCCAAGCACAGTTCTGCTGCCCTTTATTTGTACAATAAGGATAACAACATTTTATTACTCCTACATTCAAATACTAGAGAGTGATCTGTAACCCAAAACCAGCCAAAAATTGATCATTTTGGCAAAGTAGTTCCATCTGCTGTGCACATAGGTGGAGTAGGCCTGTCTATGCAAACATAGTATGCTCCTGAAGTCTTTTCCCCCAGTGCATCACTAGCTGTTAGGGGAGAGCTCATGCAGACCCTGTTTACATAAATTACACACTGGCAAGTAAGTATGAATTTGTGGCAGCTTAAATTCATGTAATTTATATAGTGAGTGATCTGGGAGAAGGTGTAAATTACACCAGGTTAAGCTCAGTTGGATACATTGACACTCACTAGTCATGTCTGACTTGGCCCACAGTTTTTAAAACAGCAGTCTGATGGGTAGGGGAAAATTTCACTTTAAGAATAGGCTAATTTCTCCAAGTATAAGAAGCACTAAACTATCCAGTATCAAACATTTTGTATTTTGCTCTAGAGCAAGTGGGCGTTAGTTATGAAAACACTGCAGGGTTCAGTGAGTTATTTGCCAGAGATTCAAACTCTGGCAAACAAGCCTCTAGGGTCACAGAAAACATGTGGACATACCTATTTGTTTGCCTGTTAAGCTTATGTTCAGTTTGCTTTTCTGTCTCACACAGAGAATTTATCTGATCATTTTAGCCAGGTGTAGCAAAGAGGCTGCTGACATCCGCACTAAGCAGTCTGGTCTGGTCCTGCTCTGAAGCAGTCAGTTAAAATTGGTGTGAAGGAGAAGCAGGCACTTTGGAAAAAGCTCTGGGAGAGGTGAGATTTGTTTCCCCCTGTGAAGCATTTCTTTGAACTGAGGCTGAAAAGGGACAAAAAAAGCAAGACACTGTCTGGAGAGGGGTGGCAAGGCAGGAGGAAAATTGGTTTTATTTCAAACAGCTGTATTAATGTTGCCTCAAAGCTGGGAGGAGGAAGCCAGGCACAGAAAATCTTCTGGTTTGTTTAGAACATAATTATTAGGAGCCTGGGGGGGGGCGGGGAATCAGATAATATGCTTAGTTTAGCTGGTAAATTGGAAATACTCTGCAATTCAGCAATCCCTTAAAACTTTTCATACAGTACTTGAATTTAGAGTATTTAAATGCAATCTGAGAAACAGAAAAGTCCTAAATCCAAAAGAAGAAATCACAGAAAAAATAACTTCTAAGTGTAGGACCAATATGTTAGTTGTGTAGAGAATGCACCTGGTAAGAGAAGAAAATGTCTAAAACTTGGAACCTTCACAGAGTGCTCCGGGTCTTAATTAGGAAGGGAGTGAAAGTATGGAGAAAGTGTGATGGGACCCTCCAAAGGAGAAGAGCACCTTTTCCTCTTCAGCTAGGTGCTACTCACTTGAAGCCATATAAGTGCCTTGCTTCAGCTACTGATGCAAATTTCAGATTTCCACTTTATGGGTGTGTCTACAACAGCAGCAAATATTTTGGATTTGAGGGCACAAAGCTACTACTAGGAGCAGCATTGAGGCACACCTACCCATAGTAGATCACAGAGCCATACATAGGCACAGTACCTCTGGGGATCATGGAGAGAATGAAATCATGACACTTATCTATTCTGTCCATTAGCTCCAAATCTAGAAGGGAGAAATTGTACTGCATGGAGATATATTTGTCCATATATTTTGTGTATCCCTAGTTACAGCCTAGTTTTTCAGATTTCTTTTCTTAATATTACCTTCAAATACTATTTTGTATGTGAACAATTCAGCTACACTGCAGGATGATTCATCTTTGCTTAGGTGAATCATGCCAGTATAATCCTGAAGATCATGATAGATCTTTCTCCCCCTCCTCCCCAACCCGCTTCCCTTTTTTTCTCAAATGAGCTCCTTTTATTCTTTTTTATGAGGTTTCCTGGAAATATTCAGTACATCCAACATTGTTCTATAATGGGTTATAGCAAGCGTCTGATTGAGCCTGCATGTCACGTAAACTAAAGAAAATAAGTAAGGTTCTTTATAACTCCATAATTCAGGTTGATTAAGATGTCATATGTTTTGTATTTGTTCTCTGAAAGGCCTCACTTGTAAAGTCATGCATTAAGGAGGCATAATGTGCTCTTTTCTAGAGATCCATTCTATAGGCTAAATTCTGCCTCAGATGCTTGTCTGATCCCTATTGACTTGAATGGGAACTGTGCATAAGTATCTCGGGGCAGATTTCACCCTGTGGCAGAATGTGGCTCGTTATGTTTCAGTATTCTGAAATTGTTTCTCATGTGTTATTTCACTTTCTTTCCACTTCCAAACAATCTTTATATTTCTTGCAACAGTAAGAAACAGCCAAACAAAATTGTTTTGCTACCCAGTTCTCAGCATGGGTATGTTACAGGAATCTCTATCTTATGTAGACAGTCTATCCCTGAAGTTGTGTCATTGGAGAAGAGGCATAATAGAGGATTTTAATATATTATTTTCAAATGAATCTGTTTCTCCTTCGCACTCTTCTTTCTCTAACTTCCTTTGGTGAGAAGAACAGGGATCCCACATGAAATGGTCCTACTCCAGAGACAAATGTAGGAATAGGATGTCAAATCTTGAATGGGTTTGGTGGCTTCAGTATAGTCCCCCATTGGCAGTTGTTTCTCTCACCTAAAACACTACCAACATTTGATATCCTTACTGATATCCTCAACAAAGAGGATTGAATGGACTTGGAGAATAAATCCCTAGAGCTGGTCCCTCCAGAGGAGGACAGAGGCGCATGAGTGAGGCAGTGTAGGGGTCTTTTCCTTGCCCCAGTCTGTGCTGTACCTGTTTGATGGGTAAAGGATTCAAGTCACCAGACAGTCAATCTGTCCGTTTTCCTGAGCATGAAGGGTAGAATTTTCAAAAGCGTCTAAGTGACTTAGGAGCACAAGTCCCATTGACTTTCAATGGGACTTGTGCTTAGAATGATAATGTCAATGGGACTTGTGCTCAAGCCACTTGGGCATTTTTGAAAATCCCAGACTAAATTCAGATACACTATAGTCCCATTTATCTGAAACCCTATTAGCCAAATTCCACATTACCTCTCCCCACCCATTAGGTTCAAGTTTCACAGGGCATGTATCTCACTAGGAGGTTGAGAGGGGCAAAGAAGGGATTTAGATAATGGAGGGGTTTGAATAAAATGGAGCAGAGACCCCCTAGCCAGGATTGTGTGGAGGAGACCACCCTGCTGCTGAATGGCTTCTGCAATGTTGCAAATAGCCTTCTACAGCCCTGCTGTCATGAGAGTGAGTAAGTGGGGCTGTGACAGTGGAGCTGCAAAAGACTCCCTTCACTGCTGCAGGCCTGGTGACACCCCATCGTGGCAGGCACAAGGTGACAGAGCAGAGTTCTGGACAGGGTTTTCTGCTCTGCCCTGCCAGCACCACTCCCGGCCCCCATCCCCACCACATCTTACACCTGCAGGGATCAGGTGTCACTGGGTCTGCAGCAGTACAGGAAGCCCTCCTCCGCCTCACTGTCTTAGGAATGATTGAGCAGAGACCCCCAGCATGGACTGCAAGGACTAAGAGGCCAAGCCTCTGACTGTGAGGGAGGCCACAAATAAAATCTGTGACCTACATGATACTTGGATAATTAGGAGTATACTGTACATATATACTGTATGTTAAACCTTCATCCCTCCCCTTAAACACTGTGCTACTTTTCTGCCTTTTGCTTTTTGCTAGAACAAAATGTCACTCCTACAGGCAAGTCTCGATGTCAGCAAAGCCCCAGTGTTGCTTAACGGTATTCACGAAAGGAAAGTTACATACTGAAATATGTCGATCTTGGACATAAATAAGCCTGACCTACTTTGATGATGTATCTCCGAATGACATCAAGCATTTCTGATGATATAGCACTGTACTATATCTGCAGACTGAGGATTAACAGTACTTTGAGGCATACTTGTTTTCAAGTACCTCCAAATCATGCTGTGCTTTGGCTTAGGAAACTGAATTAAATACTGTGTCATTGGGGTTGCACTATGAATAATAATATTTAATTCTTATGTGGCACTTTTCATCCATACAGCTCAAAGTGATTTATAGGAAAGCTAGATGTGGAAAATGGAGGGAAGGAAAGAAATTAAAAAAGAAGTTCTCACTGAAAATGAACTCCCCCTTACCCCAATGTCCATTCAGATCTGAGAGTGATAGTTCATCATGAGCTCAACTTGATTATTTTGATTTTTTGCAACAAAATCATACGTCCTTAAACATTAGTTTGGAAAGAGGATCCTGTCACTATTTAGAAGCCACATCTATTCTGTACTGTCCACAGGGGAAAGCAATTTCATGTAATAGAAACTGTTGCTTCTAAATGAAGATATATTGATTTATGCCTCTTGCTCAATATCACATTTCACTTCATGACTGTGAGAGCACACTTTCTTAGCCATTAACGATAGTTTAAGTTAGAAAATTATCTTTAGGATGAATGCATTAAAGAACTGTAGTGACTGCTAAGTAGGAAGCACATTATTTTGACAGGTTTATTTTTATATCAGGTGCTTAAAATCACTCTCAATTTTGACATTTAAAATTTATGGAAACCTACAAAAATTGCTTCTAATATTTGCAATTGAACAGTGACTATTCACCACTGGACTTTCTTTTTCTGCATAAACTCTAGGATCTGACCTTTCCAGAGAAGGGAATAAAATTGATCAAAATGAGAGGGTTTGGATTTTTCATAGATTCCAAGGCCAGAAGGATCTACTGTGCTCATCTAGTATTGCTAATCTCTATGCTGATATTGTTCCCATATTCCTACTCTGTTTTTGTTTTTTTTCAAAAGATACTTAGGCCTGGATCCACAAGTAGACATTGGTGTTGTAATGCTGAGTGCCACAATATCTAACTTGTAGGTGCTTAGAAAATAACAGGAATAACTGTAAGATCCATACAGCTTGGCTCCATATACAATGAATGGGGAGAGACAGGTACCTTAGAATGCAATCGACAAAAGCCAGAATTCTAGGTGGGGAGCTACCTAAGATAGCCAATGGGAGATGCCAAAGAGAGGGGTGTGTCCCAAGCCCAGCACCTGTCATGGAGTTGGGTGCCTAAATCTGGGCTGCAGGGAGGTGACTAGCTCTACTAGCAATCCACAATGTAGCCCAGCTGGTTCTAGGAGATGGATTCCAAGTCCTCAGTATGGTGGGGGTTGAGGGAAGGAAAAAGAAGAAGGAGCTTCCCTTCCCATCCTGGGTGATGTGGGAGACCCTTTGTATTAAGTTCCCTCCCCCACCTGATGAGGAGAAGGAATTTGGACAGTTATCTGCCACCTCTCAGTTGTGTGTCCTAACCACTGGATTTGTCATCATCTGTCCCTCGACATGAGTATGAAGTCTGCCAGGGGGAAAAGTCATTGATGAGACTTAAGATGACTGAGGATATCAATCCGTGTGCTACAGGTTTTTCCACATATGGGACAGATTGCATGGCAAGAGCACAACTTCTGGCTGGGATGCTGTACCCTTTCCTTCCTCCTCTGCTGTTTCTCAGCCTCTTGAGCAAGGCAATTCTCTTCAAAATGGGCTGAGGCTTGTTGTGATGCTGTTGAAGTCTATTGCAGCCAGCTCTTCCCTCTTCATTGACCCAAATTCTAACAAGTAGTTGATGAAGTTTTTGGGTGAGTGCTATTCCACCAGCTTTGAAGACCTCCACAAGGATGCCATCTAGGCCTGGTGCCTTGTTGTTTCTGTTTATCCTCATGGGTGACTTCAATGCAAGAGTTGGGTGACATCCCAAACTCTATAGAGGTACCATTGGGAAAGAAGAAGTGGGGAAAATTAACTCTGCAAATGTCTGAAGCATGATTTGCTTATCACAAATACCATATTTAAACAGAACAAATATAAGACCACTTGAAAACATCCATGTTCTGAACACTGGTATCTTCTTGACTATAACTTGGTCCTGCTAGTGAAGGTGGGGACTGGACTCTATGACCTTTTGAGGTCCCTTCTAGTTCTTTGAGATAGGTATATCTCCATAACCACTGGATTATAGTGATTCTCTCTCTCTCTCTCTGGCCCAATTAATATTCAGTTATTTAATTAAAATAAAACAACTTCAACAGGAGAGGTTAAGAGAAATCCACATCAGACTATCCCATCCCATCCATTAAAGATTATAAGAGAGGTCCTCCTTCTCCAGTTGTTTTGTTTGGAGCTAGGTGGCCTCAGAGCAAGCCTACTAGATTAGACTCTGTAGGCAAGGTAGGCAACCAAATGCCTATCTTCTCCTTGTTCATGAAGCACTCTGGGGCTTAGGCATGAGACAGTGCAGCCTCATCTGTCTGACCTGTGGGACTCTATCTAGTTGGTAAGCCTTAGGCACTTTTGAAAATTTCATCCCTAGTTGCTTTCCTTTTTCTTCTCGGTCAATTCAGCATACATCAAATGTACAGTTTATGGCTAAGAAGAACACACACGTCCATTCTGAAGCTGCTATATTGTAGATTATTTTCTTAAACAAAAAACAGTTTTCAAAAGGAAATGTCTAGCTCCCCTTTGGGAAAATAAAAACAATTGTTCCACCCCCTGCAATCCTGTCACATATTGTTAAAGGTTTAAACCTCTTAATCCATACATCTTTTCTGAACTGTTCATTCATGCCCTTTCTCTCCTGCCCCCACTTTGAGAAAGGCTGGAGTAGATTTCTATCATATAAGACTTCCTCTCCTTTCTTTCATGTTTTGATGTGCAGTGTAATTGTTAATTTTGATATTAAAACTATCATCATTGGCAGCTGGGATAGTGCCAACTGAAATGAATGCAACAGTTGTCATAGCACAGCTATTGTTTTAGGCTGTCTGCCAGCTTAGGCAGTCATGGTTGCATTAGTGACACTTGCCTCATGTTTTGAAGGTTTTCTTCACAACCATAAAAGCTAGAAACTTACTTTTTTAAAAAATAAAAGCTGTGACTCTGGAGAATAATTAAGAAGTCTGTTTATGTCTCCAAAAGAGGGGCATATAACATTTTGGGAAACAGTTGTTAGATCTCTTTGGTGACTGGTTTCTATGAGTGATGGGCAAACATTAATGCGTTTCCAGTTTGGGCCTACTTCAGATGCTAAGTAAATGCTTGAGTCAGCTGAAATCTAATTGAAAAATTTACAAAAGCAGGCTTTCCAGTGCAATTTCTTGGACTTCTGTATCTGGTCTCCCTTGGAAACTCTATCTGATCATCTATCCATGGTATTCCAGCATTTCTGACATGCAATGTTTCAAAAAAGTGACCTAAACACTTCATAATCTCAAAAAAATATTTCTCAATATGTGCTGGAGTATGTGTGTGTGTGAATGCTTTGTTTTGTTTTTGGTTTTGGTTTTCCAAAATTGGTTCAGACATCTCTACTTCCTACTGGGAGTTCCTGTTAGAAATTATATGGGCTGCTGTTGGTCCACCTTGCTTCCTCCTAGAAAGAATGTACTGGGATCCTCCTATCCTTTTCCTGACTTAAGGACCAGGTAGTGGTTTTATATATTAGAAATATTTTTAACATTCTGTGAGTTTATTAATTTGTAATTCTCACTCTCCAGATTCTGGTGGTAGAAGATTCTGTATCTTCCCTATAAAGTGCTCTTAAAATAGCAGTAGAAGACAGCAAGAGGAACTTGATCTTGCAAGTGACTATAAGCAAAACCAAATCCCAGGTGAATGGTCCTTAGAGGTGTTTCCACTACTTGACTTATGTTTCCAAATGTTAATCAGTCTTCACCCTTTAGGCCCTAAAATTTAAAAAATATACAAATGGTATCAAGAGAAAAAAGCTTGTAATCTTTGGCAGAAGATGTTCAGAAGTTGTAGCACCTGCTGGATGTTGAAATAAGCAGGGGTTGATGTAAATGCAGATACACACACTAAATCATTCTTTTTGACCATGGAGGAAAACAAACCATAGTGGCTGACAGCGAGCCCTCATTTTGCCAACCTAGGGGAAATTTATTTTCTCAATATAAATTTTTCAACAAGTTTTATTTAAGTGGATTATTTATACAGCAGTGTGGTCTCCTGGCGAGGACACTGGCCTGAGAGTCAGGAGACTTGCCTGACTTGCCTGACTTGTGTTCTTGGCTCTGCCACCAATCTCTTGTGTTGTCTTCCTCTCTCTTTCCCTTCCACCTTTTGTCTGTTTTGTTTACTTAGAAAGTAAGTTTTTGGTAGCAGAAACTCTCTTACTCTGTGTCTGTTCACTGCCTAGCACAACAAGGCTCCAATCTCATTTAGGGCATATAGGTGCTACATGCTATGCAAACATAAAAATATATAATAGTACTGCTGAAATGTTTCTCACAAATTCTGGATTTATATAGAGAAGTTTAAAGTCAGGGAAACTAGCCTTTCTGTTTTGAGATATGGTTTACATCATTATCTCAAGAAAAAATATCTATTGTTTATCTGAGGTGAGCAAGAAGAGGTTCTTTGGGTACATAGATCCTGCTAACTTTTAAATTAGATTAGTGCCTGCAAACCATAAAAACTCATGAACAAGTTAGACTTTCCTGACTATTTGTTAAGTTTGAACTGAATGTAACAGTCCTTGGTTTGCTCCAACCCTTGTTTTAAGTAATTTTCTTCCTAATAACTGAATCTTTACTCATCCTTCTAAGGAAAAATTATTTGCATATAAATATTGTGACATCTCAGGATCAGTGTGCATGACAGAGGTCATCCTTTTTAATTTCCTGCAAAAGAGAGCAGCCTTTACTGCAAGAATGTAATCTAAATGGTTTTTGATTAATGACACTAAACAATGCAATCTAAACTGTTTATAATCTCTATACAATAATTGATATTACCTGAAAATGGACAATGTGTGATAACATCATTTAATATTATGCACTAGTAGATCATTCACTTTAATGTAGTTTTTGCTGGGCTATTTACATGTAATTTTTTGAATAGTATAATAACAACACTCTTCATTTACATATCACTTAACATAATCAAAGCACTTCACAATAGTTATCTGTTCAATTAACCTTCATAATACTTATCAGGTATGCAAGCAGTATAAACCTCATGTTATCAATGCAAAAAAATTAAATGACTTACCCGAGAGCTTACAAAGGTTCAGTGGCAGAATTAGGACATGGGTCCTTTTGATTCCTAAGCCCCTATTTATTCCTCCAGACCATATTGTGACCATTTTCATAGCAACAGATTTTTGTTTTCACTTGTAATTCCCAATGTTCTGACCCTCTTCCAAAAGATAACTGTCATGTATTAGAAATTCTTGTACCAAACACTTGCAAGCACAACACAAAATATGAAAACACAGGTATGAATTTTCATTCTTCTATTGCCTTTGTTCTATTACTGATAGCCAGTGTTGTATTAGAATCAACAAGCCCTTCTTATGACTACACACTTATTTTAATCTTTCATAGCAGACTTACAGAGCACAGTTTCTCTATCTTTCTCAGAAACTTGTATTTTTGGGGTAGGAACCAAAACACACATTTGAAAAGGCTTGCTCATGGAGACCCAGATCAGAGGAGTGGCCAGAAATGTGATTTTTCTTCATCTTTGACTATCCATCTATGTCTCTAATTCTGCAGTGAGCTCTGTCCAGTTCCCCCATACAACCCTATTGGCTCTAATGGGTTTTTATGCTGGGGTCATGCAGAGCTCATTTCAGGATAAGTTCCTATTGCTCCTACCTCTCAGAGGAGCTAGCCACAGTAATATGATTTATTCATATTTTTATTGTTTTTGGATTTATAAAATGTGCTTCTTGATGGGGCTCGCTTCATACACACAAGAAGTGTTTGGTAGACTTCTACCCTGGCCCAATTTTTATCACCAATAAATGCCTCACAAAAAATAGCTGGGAGAAGTAATTGAACAGAAAAGTTAAACCCCTCACAACTAAAAGATAAGAAAGACACTAAGAACTGACCTCGTGATCAACACTTCTGAGGAAAACAGGGTGAGTGAGTAAATTAGGATTGCCCCTTACTCCCCAGAAGACAGATCACAGAGATAGTCTGGGAACAGTTGAGAGTACAGCCAGTTGGGAATGTGATCAGCAAAGGGTGATTTGTCAAACTCAAAATGTTTTGTAGAAATTATCAGATTCCGCTAACCACAGGATTTCATCAAAAACATGTCTATTTTTCTGGCAGGCTGCTGCAGAGTCTGAGCTTCCAGGTTCTGCAATTCTGGAGCTGTTCCATCATGTGGATTGCTGTTAAAAAAATTTTAAATCAAGGGAGATATTTTTCAGTGTATATCTAAATTACACATGCACACACACATACAATCCCCACTATGTTCAAAGAACATTTAAATTACAAAGTCAAGCATTCAAGAGTTAGAAAATACCAGATTTATAGGGTTGCCTTTGCATCCTTAATTCAATCGCTTTGGGCATATATGCATTATGATATAGTCTTTAATTACATGATCAAATACTACTTTTTCCCCAGGATCCCTGCCTCATTCAGGGTACAGAATGGATTGTGCTCACTTAATGAGTAACTAATCAATGTTTGTTTATGTAACTCTTCTGCCCCTCTGAGTTGGCAGCAACGAGGGCCGGGTTCAGTATCCAGGGGTTCTGTTTCAATAACACAGTGCATAACTGGCTCGAGCCCCCACCCAGTGACCTGAGACACTTACCTACTACCCGTCTGGGCACTTCTAGGAGGCAATACTTCCCCACTAGCAAGCACGGAGTCTGAGTGTAGCAAAATCCTTTTAATAAAGGAGGGAAACAATGTGGTATCACATTGGAGAAATACCACAAACAGGATTATAACACAAACCATAAGCGCAAAACCCACTTCCAAGTACGTTTGGCAATGTCCTTTCCCCCTTAGGGTCTTAAGTCCAATCACCCCAAAGTCCAACAACCCAAAAGTCTCTGGTCAGTGCCACCCCAGGGTTCAAAAGTTTATCTGCAGAGTTTTACCCCCCCACAGCCTGGGTGGAAATAGGGGGAGGGGAAGCCCCCACAGGGTGTTAAGGGGCACCTTACTTGGGCCAGGGCCAACTGCTCCGCCTCTCTGTGGACTTCTGCTGCAGCCTTCACCATGACCAGCTCCACTATACCAGCTGTGCCGCTCCTCCAGCCGACCAGTGAACCACTCCAGCCGTCCCTGCAAACCGCTCCACTCCGCTCACTGTTCCATGGGCTGCTCCAACATGCTGCAAACTGCTCTGCTCTGCCAGCCGCTTAGCGATAGGTCTTCAGGGTCCCCCACTAGTTAACACAGCACTCAGTGATCTCAGCTCAGGTCTTTTAGTGATTTCAGCTGTTAGTAGGGGAGCCCTGGTGCTGGTGCACGATTGGCCCAACATGAATTCAGCTCAGCAGTCTCTAGATGGTCTCCTAATGGAATCAAAATTAGCTCTACTTTTTAACAGTGGAGAGAGAAGGCTGTGCAATTGGTGTTCCGGACCCTCAAAAGGGGCCCATACCATCAGGTACACACACCAGTCCCCAACCTCTCTGGGTTTTGGAACCCATGTCCCTTGTCTAGCAAGTACTACTTAATTTAGGTTGAGTCATTTCTGTCATAAAGCAGTCTCATAGTTCCTCATTCACATAATTAGGGTGACAGCACTTTTTTTCCCTCCTGCCCCAATAACAAAGAAACTGGGGATCCCAGAGCTGTCAAAATAACCATCCCAGGCTGCCGTGGGCTTATGCTAGCTGAGATGGGTTTGCCAATTCAAATACCTGGGATTCCTTTCCACACTCCCCATAATTCACCACCAGATATCAGGGTAGAGCTCATCCTGACTTTGCTTACATTTTATCCTCATTAGTTCAGGGTAGGGTCCCATGGTTTATTGCTGTACAGTATTCAAATCTTGCTGTGAAGGCAGAATTATTAACTATTAATGGACTTTTCTATGGTATTCATCACTATACTATCTGAATGCTTCACAAACATTAATTAATTTCACAAAACCCCTGTGAGATGAATGGACATTATTATCCTTATTTTAGAGATGGAGAAGTGAAGCACAGAGCGATTAAGATCAAATTTATCCACTAATTATGGGTGCTCAATATAAGACTCCTAGGACCTGATTTTTCAGAGTATTTAGCATTATATTGTACTTTATATGTTCAAAGTATAGATATAATTGGCTTCAGCTGCAGTTGTGACTGCTTGGCACTTCTATAAATCAGACTCTAAGATCTCAAGTCAGGCACCCAGAAAGTGAGGAACACACAATTAGTGATCACCTTTGAAAAGTTTGGTTTAAACTCTGCGGCAAAGACAGGGATAGAATTCAGTTCTCCAGGACAGTGTTCAACTACCTTAACTGTCCTCTCTTCCTGAAGTCCACTGTCTCATTCACTACACCTTCCAAATTCTGCAACTAATAATGAAGGGATCCTACAGACAAAAGTTTGGTTTACTAAACTCCCTGATTCACCTCCAAAGCAAGTCCATTCTCTGAACTGAACCAGGTGGGGGACCTGTACAAAAGAAAAAAAAAAGAGTGCTTCAGAACACATAGGCCCAAGGGAGCCAAATAAAGGTTGCCAGTATACAATTTTCTAAAAGTGCCTTCTACACTGATTTATGGACAAACTCCTTTAAATGTTCCAGCATGACTTTAAATTTAGTAGGAGGTGCTGAAAGAGAGACTGAGCAATAAAAACAATAACCCATGGCTCAGTGTAATCCTTTCATCTTCAATCCATTAAAAATCCTTTAATAAAATTGTCTTTATTGAAATGACTACACATGGCATATAAAAACTGTGCTACATCTAGCAAGATTTCAATTATATAAATGTTGTACAGGGGTAAACTGTTTGCTGTTATCATTAATTGTGACAGAAGGAAATGGTCCTACACTAATTGGCACAAATTGGTTTAACAAGAGAAGGTTGAACTGGAGTGCTGTGCACCACATGTTAAATACTGCAGTGAAAGTGAAAGAAAAATATAAATCTGTTTTTGATATATTTGTAGTTCAGTGAAAGCAGAACTATTGGTAGTGTAAATTTCTTAGGGTTCATCCTATTTCTTATGCTTTGGTGATTATCTGTAGAAAGACAAGTGAAGAACTGCAGAAACAGAAAATATTGTTTAATGAACAGACTTTTCTTATTATTTGTATTTCTAACCTAAGGACTTATCTGAAGATTTGAAGGGACTATAAAATCATCAGAAACCCTGGTAGAATCAGTGTAGAATTCTAAACCCCACAAGATTTACTTTCTAAAGTATCAGGAGAGTGAAGATTACAAAACTATATTTGTCTCAAGCATATCATGAAGCATTAGAGATAGGTTCTTTTTTTAAAAAAAAAAATTGAACTCACAAAAAGGTTACTTTGGTAAGAAAGATAACCATACAGTATTGCTAGTAGCTCTGACATAATCCAAAGAATAATGGATCAGTTTCTCTACCTTTACTTTTAAAATTTGGCTTGTGCTATTCTGTCTTTTTACACATTACTAACAGGTAGAAATAGAGAACACTTGAGAAACCTTAAGGAGGTTTTGGAAAGTATTCTAATGGCATTCTCTAGTACAGATGCAGATGTAGATTGCCTAAAATCAAAACCAAAAGCCATTGGAACTGTGGCGGTCAAGTCAGATAGCAGATGAGATTTTTCATCCATTTTTCTGTAGAAAAATGCAGTTGTCAGTACAGAATAAGGGTATACTATGTGGTATAAAACTAATAATTCCAAAAAGTTTGCTGATATGATGCTAAATGAGTTATGAACCTTACCACCAGCCTAGTGAAAATGAGACATTTTGGCTAGAAGTTATTTTTGGCCACATTTAGATCAAGAGATTGAAAGAGAGATTAGCCAATGGGAACTGCATAGTTGGCACCAAAACATACACATATCACTCCATAGATCCAAGCCCAGTAGAGACCATTGGAGTTAAGGGACAGGTTCCTATTGATTTCAATGGGCATTGGATTCAGCCCCATGTCATCCATGGAAGTGGGTTATTAAGCTTTGGCAAAGACTAAACCTTGGCATCGCAAAAAAGACCGAACAAACTTACTTAAGTGTAGCTGAAGTTTATTCCAGCTGGCCAGAAATGGTGCAGAAAAAACACTACTGCTGATAATATTGTTGAGGCATTGTGGAATATGTCTGCTGCCTGTGGATTACAGGAGGAGACTGTTTCATATAAGGTCCTTGGATTGTTTCTGAGAAAGTTTAAATTATTCTCCTGAGAGATTCAATAATACACTCTAGATCAGCTGCTTATTGCTAACTTTAAATGAATTAGCAGAATTGTTTGTGCAGAAACTTAAGTGCAGTAGAGTTTAAAATGAGGGTAGAACTGTTTTTGTTCTGCAACATTGCAACTTTCTTTTACTGCTCATATCAGCATCACAGAAAACTCCAGCAGGTTCATCTCTTAATTGTCAGATTTTATGAGATTACATTTCATGAAAGAACTAATGAAAAAACAGCAGAGAGTAGGAAACTCACAGATTTTTATGTCTAGATCAAAAGTTGGTTCAAAATTGTAGATGCAGAAGTGGGAAAAGGACACTGGAAGTAAGGTATTGGGATGGTGACATAGCTGGCTGAGATAAAGGGAGAAATAATGAAGAAATATATTGATCAGTTGTTACTAGAGAGAAGTTCAGAATAAAAGAATGGAATTGACATTGCTGATGATTATACACAACCCCGCTATGTCTCTTCACTCTAAGACTAATAGCCTTTAAGGCATTCAGCCTAAGTAGGTGAACTAATGTAATTCTAAATGTAAGTTCTGGCACACATGTTTCATGGGGATGGGTACCTAGAATATGTAATCCTAATGCTTCTTTTATTTCTTTATTATAACCATTAATAACCATCAGTAACTATTCCTTCGTTGACAAGTAAATCTATCTATCATAGTTAGATAAACAGTACAACACCAATGTGACTTAACCTGAAGTTCACAATGTGTTTAAGTGTGCAATGTCCAGAGCAAGAGTAAAATTTTCACTGGTATGTAATTCTACTTTTAGGACAAAAGCTGACTCCAGGGCATTATTTTTATCATCAGGGAAGATGCGTGGGTAAGATAAAGCAGCAGAAACTAGATTTTCTTTTTAAATCATTTATCATTCTTTTCAAAGCTGTAATACGACTCATAAGAACAGCCATACTGGGTTAGACCAATGGTCTATCTAGCCCAGCATCCTGTCTTCTAACAGTGGCCAATGCCAGGTGCTTCAAAGGGAATGAACAGAACAGGGCAATTATAGAGTGATCCATCCCATGTTACTTATTCTCAGCAAATAGAGGCTGAGGACACTTCAGAGCATGATTTTGCATCCCATCCCATCCTGTCTATCAGCCATTGATGGACCTATCCTCCATGAACTTATTGAGTTCTTTTTTGAACCCGGTTATAGATTTGTTCTTCACAACATTCTCTGGCAAAAGAGTTTCAAAGGTTGACTGTGTTGTGAGAAGAAATACTTTCATTTGTTCATTTCAAACCTGCTGCCTATTAAATTCATTTGGTGACCTCTAGTTCTTGTGTTATGAGAAGGAGTAAATAATACTTCCTTATTTCCTTTTTCCTTATCAGTCATGATTTTGTAGACTTCTATCATACACCCCCTTAGTCCTCTCTTTTCCAAGCTGAAAAGTCCCAGTCTTATTAATCTCACCTCATATGGAAGCTGTTCCATACCTCTAATCATTTTGGTTACCCTTTCCTGTACCTTTTCCAACCAGATCTATATGCAGTATTCAAGATGTGGATGTACCATAGATTTATACAGAGGCAATATGATATTTTCTGTTTTATTATCGATCCCTTTCCTAATGGTTCTTAACATTCTGTTCACTTTTTTGACTGCCGCTGCACATTGACTGGATGTTTTCAGAGAAGTATCCACAATGACTCCATGATCTGTTTGCATGGTAACAGCTAATTTCATAGAATCATAGAACATCAGGGTTGGAAGGGATCTCAGGAGGTCATCTAGTTCAACCCCCTGCTCAAAGCAGGACCAATCCCCAACTAAATCATCCCAGCCAGGGCTTTGTCAAGCCTGACCTTAAAAACCTCTAAGGAAGGAGATTCCACCACCTCCTTAGGTAACCCATTCCAGTGTTTCACCACCCTCCTAGTGAAAAAGGTTTTCCTAATATCCAACCTAAATCTCTCCCACTGCAACTTGAGACCATTGCTCCTTGTTCTGTCATCTGGTACCACTGAGAACAGTCTAGATCCATCCTATTTGGAACCCCTTTTCAGTTAGTTGAAAGCAGCTATCAAATCCCTCCTCATTCTTCTCTTCTGCAGACTAAACAATAATTTAGACCTCATCATTATATATATAGTTGGCTGAAAAGTTTCCTACTACTTCAATATATTATACAGAGAGTACAGTAAGACAACACTTTTTCTGCCCGAGATAGTATTAATTTTAGTCTAGGTATTGTGATGTGACAGGATTTACCCTATAATAGTATATCATAATATTAGGAGTCCTAATCTACATTGTAAAATCCCTGAAGATTACTTATGGCATCCCCAAGATCTCAGCTGCCTGCCCTGTTTTTCAACCTCAACCCAAGTATTCTAAACTGTGTATGACCCACTCCATTCATTTAATCCCAAAGCCCTAAGAGGCCCACACAGTTCTACAGCTAGCAGGCCTCTCACACTACTGTACAGGAAAACCCTGAACATCACAATGAGATATGGGGTGTTTCTACAGATCCAACCTCCATCAGCATAGAAAGTGAATTGATGCCTTAATAAACAGATAAGGCACTTAACCCCTCTCTCAGCCTTGGTAGGTGTGGGAAACTAAGCACCACTTCTTCGAGAGTTCTAAACTCACCATGGGGACTCTGAACCCTGCTGCCAAGGCAAATCATACGAAAGTGTGATCTTGTGAAAAACATACCCACTAGTTAAAATAACCAGTAATACATAATTGCATTTGTACTCACACAATGCTTTAAAGTCCTAAATGTACCTGCACAACCTGATGAAACCACACTGCACCTGCAAATATCTGAGGCACAACATCATAACCTTATCCAAACAAAGTGTTCATAGAACTCCACACTAACCATTGACTTAGAAAGGATGGAGGCATATTTGTAGTGACAGGAGCAAAGCAAGACAAAGTTTAGTTCCAGGTGACACCATCAGAATTTAGGCTTTGTCACCCACTGACCTCTGCCAGAAGCCAATAGAGGTGCCAGAATTAACCAAATAGCAGCCACCCTAACAAAGTAGAACTGCCATTGGTCAGAAAGAGCTGAAGTAACACCCCAGGTTGGGGCCTGCCCAACTATCTTGTGCTGCCTGACGTGACCAGATTTTTTTCCCCCACTTCAACACATGAATGTCCTATATGACAAAAAGGGCTGACTCCAGGTCACTGTTTGATTAGCTAAAAATAAATTATGGCCATCTGCTTCGAAGGCTCAGATGGAATTGCAGATTGGAAAATTCAACAATCACCCAAATGTTACATTTCAATAAATTTTCTCTTTGAAATATAGGTAATCGAATAGTGACTTGAGTCAACTTTTACTGTGAAAAATAAAAGGAGGAAAATGATGATTTCCCCGAAGAAACTCTTAATGGGGAAAAATGCCTGATGGAAAAAGGCGTGACGGAAAACAAATGCATTAACTTGGCATACCTTTGTCTGTATGCAAGAAGAAGAAAAACGTTATGATAAATTATGCTTGATTCAGAGTTTATCCTGACAATGTACTAAGAACAGAATAATTATGTCCATTTGAATTCCTTTGAATACAGATAATAATCAATGCAACTTTGTTTTGTATTTTATTATATAGAGCATACAGTACCAAAAGGAAAAGAGCTCAATTAATATCAAAGGTATCATCACTCTCTGGTCTCCATAAGTAATTAAAAATGGGAAATGGAATTGCAAATGGAGCTTTTCATACTCCATCATTAAATCTGCTGTAATAGAAGGATGATGGACAACAGAAACAGGTTGTCAATGAAGTTTTACAACTGCAATAATACAGAGGAACTTACATTTAAATAAACTGTAGTTTTTATGCTTTGGAATTGACCTGTTTAAAAGAAAGGAATAGAATCTTTTATGTCACTCTTTGATGGTGTAAAATCAATTTTAGATATAACTGACTCTTAAATAAATAAGCATTTTGCATGCTATATGGAAAAAGGTAAGGCAACAGTTCAGACTATGTAAGGTAATAAATGAAATTGTGCCAAACAGGAAAAAAAATCTCAAACTTTTTATTGATTCTTCCAAAGCTACTGCAGAGTCCCTGCTATTCTTTGAGCTAGAGTATACACAGATTTGGATGCTCCTTTTGGGGGATGTTTTCCACTGAAAACTTGGAAGTAACTTTTTTTATAATAAAAAATGATCAACTTTATATGAAGGGTACATTTATAAGTAGTTTATACACTGATTGAGGCAATTTCTCTGTTTGTCAGACAAACCCAAATAACTTTGGGACACTGCATCCCATCAATTCCCAGATTTCAGGGAATGTTATAGGCATCAACAGATAGAATCTTAGTGATTTTGGTGAAAACACCCACTGATGTAAGAGAAAGCAAAACCAGGCCCCTTCCGAGTGTTCATTAGGTGCTGCAGGCTGAGAGCCCTGCTCATGCACCCTGCTACTGCCTACCCATATCCCAAGCAGCAGCTCAACATGCTACTCTCTCTTATTGGGTGCACAGTTGGGCCTGCAGAAAGAATGAAGTGTACAAAAATCTAGTTACTCTTCCTTTAATAGTGCAGACTATAATTAAAGTACTTTTTACTGTGTACTTTTAAAAATTACTTGTCTGGACTAACTGGGACACAAATAGGGTGACCAGATAGCAAGAGTAAAAAACTGGGACGGGAGTGGGGAGTAATAGGCACCTATATAAGAAAAATCCCCCCAAATCGGGACATCTGGTCACCCTAGATACAAAGAGTAATCTGTGCTGCTATGTGGTGCTCTGTATCTGTGTTTTTCAGAAAAACAAAAGAACAAAACAATAGTATATTGTATTAGTTGGGGGATAGCATGTGATCATGTAATTTAAATACCATCTATTGCATAGATGCCCCAGGAAAGAATTAAGGTTATGGAATGAACCCTAACTTTTGCATTTCCCAACATGTGAACAATTAATTTGTAATGTTCATTTTTATATTTTAATATCTTTCGGGGTGGTCCATGCCCATTAATGTGAATGGCAAAACTCCCTTTGGTTTCAAAGGTTGAGCCTTATGTGTGTAATACATATAATTGTATTTAATACATTACATGATGATCACTACACTTTTCTAGGCTACCAAAATTGGAGGGTTTTTTGTTTGTTTTTTTGTTTGTTTTAAAAAGCTTGTTCCAGCATCATATATCATATAGTGAAGAATTTGAGACTTGGCAACGTTATATTCAACAAATTAAATGTCAATTAGCACTGACATTATAACTTCAAAACTTGAATCCACAATTGCTGTTCTGCATACTAATCCGTGCAAATTTGCATCTTATTTGTGATGTTAATATTTATCTTTAAATTAAATGGAGAACAAAGTGTACATCAGCAGAAATGCTTTGTATTTTCATTTGTGTTTTTATGTGTTCTATTAATCTAAAATTTCAAACTTCACAATTACTTGCCCCAGCAACATTGTCAGTGGCCTAATTATAATTCAAGTCTGATCATTTTGGGGCCCTAGTGAACTTTCATGGAAGTTTAACCAAACAAATGTTGCAGCTCACTTTTTCCTCCCCCTGTGCAGAGACTGAACTCATGTTTCTTTCATTCAAATCGCTTAGTATCCCTAGACCTAACACTTTTTTCTCAAGTCCATGCATACTATTTGCCACTAAAGCTGATTTCTAGCATTGACACCAGTTTCTGATTGAAAAAGGAGCTTCTACTTCCTCTTTCCCCATGGGTACTCCTTGCCCCACAGACTTTCTCCACAAAGATGAGGAAGAACCTCTCTCTTACTTGAACTGTCAAGTTTGTGCACACGTGCTGGAACTAGAGATGTTGGGGGTGCTGCAGCACACCCTGACTTGAAATGGTCTCCATTATATACAGGTTTTACAGTTTGGTTCAATGGTTCTCAGCACCCCACTATAAAAATTGTTCCAGCACCCCCAAGCTATACTATCTCACTGTTTAATTGCTTCACTGTTGTAGTTGTAGCATATTCTCAACTCTCAGTTTTGGAACAGATACCAGTGAAATGTGGTTGGTAATAAATGGGTTACATTAAAAATAAAAAACTTAACTTACCTGCCCAATCAGTCACCTTGAGATCTGAAAATCAACTTGAGATGTTTATACATCCTCCCAATTAATAAAGGTGCCAAATGCCTGAACGATCCTACCAAAAGCTAAGGCTTAGTTTGGAGACAAAAGAAGTAGAGGTGTTTGGTCAACAGGATCTTTGTAACTGTTGATAATGCAGAAAAAGTAAAGTCAGTGGCAGTGGCAGAGTAAGTCTTCTATGAGCAATAGCAACCACGGGATATATTTTTAAAGGTATTTGTGCCTAATGGTGTGGATTGGCACCAAGTGAGATTTTCAAAAGAGCCTAGACACTCATGGAAATTAGGTACCTAGGCATCTGGGGAGGTGGGGCACACTAAGGGCCTATCTGCATCTTTAGGCAACTACATCCTTTAAAAAAATCTGTTCCTAAGAAATGGAACTGGTGGCTCCAGTTTTATACCACATCTGGTTGGACCTATTTAGGGTAGAATAATAGGAAGGTTTAATTCACCTGTGGACTATTTGTGCTCTGCTTGTACTTTCTTCTGTGCTACTTCTCACTCTTGGGAGGAGCTCTGTAAACAGCTGCAAAGCTACATTGTTATCCTCCTTCAAGCTGTCTTTTGCTATGATACTTACAAAAAACTTAACAATGGTTAGGCCAGTGGTATGCTTGACCACAGCCTTCAGTACTGAATAACATTGTCTCATCATCTCCTCCTATTCCTCTATCAGTTTGGCTTTATCCATCTGATGACTCTTGTCTTATACTTAACTGGTAAGCCATTTGGGGGGCAGCAACCAGCTTTTTGTTCTGTATTTGTACAGCACCTATCACAATGGGGTCCTAGTTCATGATTAGGGCTCTTAAGTGCTACAGTAATACCAATAATAAATAATAATATAAAACCCTGACCTTGGGAACTCAGAGCTAACAGTTTTTTGTAAAGAGAGGTAATTCTCGGAATTATTTTCCATTTTATCTAGAGCAGCACTCTCCAACGGAATCCCTTGCAGGGATTATGACTAGAGACACATCCCCAGAGGCTATTTCATAGCAAAGAAACTTATCTATGGTGTAATATTTGTGTGTTTTACTAGCATATTCTATTTTTGGAAGATAAACACACTTTGGCTCAGAGGCCCAGATGTTCAAAGGTACTTAGGCATTGCAACACTTAACCCCTAGGTGACCTGTCACCTAGCAGAATTCTCAGCCTGGAGCTAGGTGCCCTGGCTTTCATATACTACATAGGGAGAGCTAGGGACCTAAGAAAAGGCTCCTCAGAAGTCAGCAAGCTGAGCAGGGAGCCATCTAAGCTAGCTAAGAATGGAATGCTGAGGAAAGGGTAGCGGGGAGGAGTGTGGGGTTTAGACACCAAAGCAGCCAAGCTGGTGTGCCTGGAACATTGGCCTGAGGTAGGTGTATCTTTCTGCTGGGAATCCCCAGCTGCAAACCCCATCCTTGAGTGAAGCACCTAAGCTAGATAGTCTGTGCCCTAGGCAGCTGAAACCATCTCTGTCTGGCTCTGGCTCCTGCTGTCACTCATTCTCTCTTTACCACTCACCTTTCATCTCCCTGTGCCCCCCTCAACTGTGTGGGTGCTCTGTGCACTGCCCCTACCCCACCTGTAAGTGGTCTGACAGGTAACAGGTGTTAGGCACGCTCAGGGTATGCTTACTGGACTGGGCCCTGCTAGTGTTTCCCTGCCTACTTTGAAAATCCTGCTTGAGAAAGAACTGCAAGCTGCTTGTTTGGGGCTGCATGAGGGCTTGGACAACTTTGTGAATGGCAACTTGTGGAAGCTTAGGCACCTAGTGGCTTAGACAGCCACTGAGTGCAGTTTTGAAAACAGTGGTGCCTAAATGGTGAATGTAGGCAGATCCTTGCCTAAGTACTTTCAAGGATTTGGGCCCAAATGCCTGTAGCCTTGGGACTACCTAATTTAGCCCAGGCTACAAAGGTCTGGGGAAGTTTGCTGGGCTGTTACCTTTTTCCAGTGCTTAATTTGTAATGAAAGAGGAGCCAGGGCTCAGGTAATTTTTTTACATTCATAACTGTAGCAAATCCAGAGATGCTGGGGCTCAGCCCTGGCAAGCCATGGCACAAATAAAGCACTGTCTGTCAATTCAAAAGCATTTGATAAGAATCCCAAAAACATCAACATAGAACTGCCCAATGCCATATTTACACAGTCACTTTTCAGAGCAGAACTTCACTTTAAGCATCACTTGTTTAGTTTAAGACCACTCTTAATTATGTGAAGCATGTATCTTAGTCTATTACAAAATAGAGGTTCTGAAGAAGAAGCAGTAACCAGAAACTCTTGAGTTCTAATCCTGGTTCTGACATGGATTCTTACTCCAGCTTTGGATATTTTATTTCAGCCAAAATTTTCAAACATGTAAAACTGGATTTAGATTAACTAAATTTTTGACATCAAACTTTGAAAATTATGGCCATAGTCTGTTACTAATTCAAATTTCCTATCTGCAAAATAGGTTTAATAATATCTACCTCAAAGGGATATTTTAAGGATTAATTAGTTCATATCTGTAAAGCAATTGAAAGAGGTAAAGTCTGAAGAAATATAATAATGAGAAGTGGACTGAGAGGCAGAGTGCATGAATATACAATTGACTGAGATTATATTTGAGGCAAGAAACAAATACTCATTTTTTCCAGCAGGTATTATAGTTTCAGTCAATATTTCCTCATAACTATTAAAGTTGGTGTTATGGTCAATAAATGGTTTAATTTGTGACTAGTGCATTTATTCTCTGTGTAAAATCTATTTTTATTGATGTGCATGTTTCATTAGCAAAGAGTGAAGCTGAGTGCATGTTAAGTTGAAGAAATGGAACCTTATTAAACCCTGTGCAGTGCTCTGACCATGTGGCTGAGTTGTTTCTGGCCTAACTTCCCAAATTCCTTGTTTCCATGGTGTTCCATCAATAACAGTCCCTCCAGGGAACATGGATCCTTTGACTCAAACAGTGCATGTCAGTGCTGCTAATGGCAATGATTGTATGTATATTATTTATATATATATTGTGACAGACCCAGACCAGTGGGGTACAGGAGTCTGGTAGAGGGCAAATATACTGGTCACTGGATGAGTAGTTTTCTGTTCCCTGAGTCACTAAAGCAGGGGCTGCACTAGAGTAATCAGGAACCTGCTAGAACCAGTTAAGGCAGACAGGCTGATTAGAATACCTGCAGCCAATCAAGGCAGGCTAATCAGGGCACCTGGTTTTAAAAAGAAGCTCACTCCAGTCAGGCGAGAGGGAGTCAGAGGAGAGGAAGTGCGTGTGAGGAGCTGGGAGCAAGAGGCACAAGGAGCTGAGAGGGAGAGGGTGTGCTGCTGGAGGACTAAGGAGTATAAGCATTATGAGACACCAGGAGGAAGGTCCTGTGGTGAGGATAAAGAAGGTATTTGGAGAAGGCCATGGAGAAGTAGCCCAGGGAGTTGTAGCTGTCATGCAGCTGTTACAGGAGTCACTATAGACAGCTGCAGTCCACAGGGCCCTGGGCTGGAGTAGAGGGCGGGCCCGGATTCTCCCCAAACCTCCCAACTCCTGATCAAACACAGAAGAAGTTGACCCAGACTGTGGGGAAGATCACTGAGGTGAGCAAATCTGCCAAATAAGCGCAGGACCACCAAGGTAGAAGAGGAACTTTGTTACAACTGGTGGCAGGGGTGGGATCTGGTGTGCACAGTGCGGCAGAAGAAGGAGGGTGATTTAAAAAAAAAAGGGTAGAGGGTTTATTTTTTTTTCACCACAATGGATGACTTAGTGCGGGCATTGATACAAGCTACGGCGGCCCAGCAGGAGCCTACCCGTGTCCAGGCTGCTGCCCAACAGGACGCAGTGTGGCTGCAGCAAGAGACTAATCGCCTGCTGATGGACCAGGCTTCTCAAGATCAAGCTATGTTGCGGGAACTGGTAAACCAGGTAAAGACCCTTACAGAGCTGAATCGTGGCCATGATGGGACGCAGATCATATGGGCCAGCCATTGGCTGCAGAAAATGATGCAGGAGGATGATGTAGGAGGATGATGTGGCCTTTGAAAAGACAGCCCTACGGGAGGCCTGGTCTCGAGATCAGTGGTCTGGCATCCTTGCCCCATTCCTGTGTGGGGAGGCCCAGAAGGCTTACTATGATCTGCCTGAAGAGGCTGCAGCAGACTACCCCCTGCTGAAAGCAGAGATCCTGGCCAGATCTGGGGTAACGACCACAGTGCGGGCCCAGCAGTATCATGAGTGGAGGTACCAGGAATACAAAACCCGCAGTCCCAACTGTATGCCCTAATTCATCTCACACGAAAGTGGTTGTGAACGGAGTCACGGAATCTGGAAGAGATACTAGAGGTTCTGGTCATCGACTGACACATGAGGGGACTTCCGCCAGACCTTCGTGCCTGGGTAAGCCAGAACGAACCCTCCACCTATGATGACGTTGTTGCACTGGTAGAGAGGTGAAGGATAGTGAGGGAGCTGACCCGACCAGTTAAGGAAGAGACACCCCAGGTTGAACTAGCAGCACCAAGCCCTAGAGCTCGGGTGACTGGGCAACCAGGAGATCACAGGTGGAAAAAGAGAAGGTCTGAAGGCCCACCGGAAGCCACAAAGGGTCGGAGCACTGAGGAAGAAGAGGATCGTGATGTTAGACTGCCCAAACCAAGAGACCGGGGAATGCCTAGGGCCCCATACAGATGTTATGCCTGCGGGGAGTGGGGACATATAGCTGCACAGTGTCCCAATGTGGAGAAGCCTATGCAGTGTAACCTGGGGAACTGGGCAGACCAATGCTCCCTAATCCACCTTGTGGGGGTCTCACTAACCCCACATATGTACACCAGACCAATAAAGCTAAATGGGTTAGAGACCAAGGCACTGGTTGATTCGGGGAGTGCTATCACGCCTGTCTCGAGGAAGCTCATGAAGTGTAGTCAGTTGTTACGGGCTAAGCGTATGGGGATAACGTGTGTCCATGGGACAGTTGGTTATTACCCCACCATCCCAGTAAAAATTGAGATTCAAGGGAACACTACTGAGGTAGCAGCAGGTGTAGACCCTAAACTCCCATACCTGGTGCTCATAGGGAAGGACTTCCCAGGGTTTGGAAACTTACTCTCAGTAGGAGGATTGGAGGAAAATGGGAACCCTGAAGTTAGTGAGGCATCCACAGTAGACTGTCAACCCCCAGTCTTCTTTCAAATATCCCCAGATTTATTTTCCATACCCAGACAGGGTAGAAAGTCGAAAAGGGAAAGGAGGGCAGCTAAGGCCTTGGGAACCCGAATACCGACTCAAAGCCAGTGGATCGCTCTCTTAGGAAGGCGGACCCAAGCAGCTGAAAAGGAGGCCACCCAGGAGGGAGAAGCACCGGAGTCTGACCCCGACCCTAATGCTTCTGAACCAGTAGAGGCAACAGAGACTGGGCCCCTAGTTTTTGGGCAGATTAGCCCCAGGAGAGGAAATTTTGGACAAGACTAGGCTGAAGACCCAAGGTATGACAACATTAGGAAGGAGGTGACTGAAATAGATGGGGTCCCCGTGGAAGGGAAAACCCAGGGTCCAGGACCCTACTTCATAATGAAGAAGAATCTCTTATACCAGGTTGCACCAATACAGGAGCAGAAGGTACAGCAGATCCTAGTACCTCAAAAACACCAGAACGCTGTATTAAGTCTTGCTCATAGTCATCTTTTTGGGGGGCATTTGGGGGTAGAGAAGACCCTGGCACGAATCCTGCAACGGTTCTTCTGGCCCAGAGTACATGAAGAAGTGCTGAGGTACTGTGTGTCCTGCCTGGAGTGTCTGCTGCACAGTCCCTATCCCCACCTGAGGGCACCTTTAGTACCCCTTCCCATCATAGAGGTCATCTTTGAGCAAATAGCCATGGACCTAGTGGGACCCCTGGAGAAGACGGCTCAGGGCCATCAATATATACTTGTTGTTTTAGACTATGCTACTTGCTACCCAGAAGCCGTCCCCCTGAGGAACACAGCCTCTAAAACGATAGCCAAAGAGCTGGTGGAGATCTTTGTCCGAGTGGGGCTACCAAAGGAGATATTAACAGACCAAGGAACCCCATTTATGTCAAAGCTAATGAAGGACCTCTGTATGCTGCTTCTTATACATACCCTGAGAACATCAGTCTACCATCCGCAGACTGATAGGTTGGTAGAAAGGTTTAACCGAACCCTCAAGGCTATGATATGGAAGGTGGTAAGTCGGGACGGGAAGGATTGACACACCCTACTACCCTATCTTATGTTCGCTATCCGGGAGGTACCTCAGGCCTCAGCTGAGTTTTCCCCCTTCGAGTTATTATACGGGCGTCACCCCTGTGGCATGCTAGATATCGCTAAAGAGATCTGGCAAGAGGAACCCAATGAGGGGAGAAATATAATAGAACATGTAATACAGATGCGAGACCGGATAGCCCAGGTCACCCCTATTGTATGGAAATATTTGGAAAAGGCACAAGAGGCACAGAGAACCCATTGCAATCGCCAGGCAAAAGTCCGACAGTTCCAACCAGGGGATCAGGTGATGGTGTTGGTACCCATGGCAGAAAGCAAGCTTCTGGCCCAATGGCAGGGCCCTATGAAGTGGCTGAACCCGTGGGAGAAGTAACCTACAAGGTACGGCAGCCAGGACGCCGAAAATAAGAACAGATTTATCACATCAACCTTCTGAAACCCTGGCATGCACGAGAGGCATGCATAACTGTCCGAAAAGACTTAACCCAGGAAAACAAGCCTTCCAAACAGGTGTCTCCCGAATTAACATCAGACCAGAAGAATGAGGTGTCCGAGATGATCTTCCGGAACCAAGATGTGTTCTCAACAAAACCGGGTCGAACAACCGAGGCATATCACCACATTGTCATGAACCCTGGGGCCAGAATAACTATGAGGCCCTATCGGGTACCGGCGACCAAAAGGGAGGAAATAAAAGCAGAAGTTAAAAAAATGCTGGAGTTGGGGATCATGAAAGAATCCCACAGTCAGTGGTCCAGCCCAATTGTGCTAGTGCCAAAACCTGATGGCACCACGAGGTTTTTCACGACTTCTGGCGACTAAACGAACTATGTCAGTTCGACGCATACCCCATACCTCACATAGATGAGCTAGTGGACCGTCTGGGTAATGCCCGGTATTTGACTACCCTAGATTTGACAAAGGGGTATTGGCAGATTCCCCTTGTCGAAGACGCAAAGGAAAAGCCTGCATTCTCTACATCAGAGGGTCTTTTCCAATATACTGTCCTCCCTTTTGGACTACATGGGGCACCGGCTACTTTCCAGTGCCTCACGGACAAGCTATTACGACCGCATACCGGTTATACTGCTTCCTACTTGGACGATGTGGTCATTCATACCCCAGACTGGGAAACCCACCCAGAGAAGGTGGAGGCAGTCCTTGATACCTTCAGGTGAGCTGGCCTTACAGCAAACCCTGCCAAGTGCGCTGTGGGGTTTACGGAGGCCAAATATCTTGGCTACATTGTGGGAAAAGGTCTGGTGAAACCTCAAGTGAACAAGTTGGAAGCCATCCAAAATTGGCCCCGACCACGTCGCAAGAAACAAGTGCAGGCATTCCTAGGTGCAGTGGGGTATTACTGATGATTTATCCCCCACTTTGCCACAAGGGCGAGCCCCCTGACAGACCTAGTGAAAGCCTATGGACCTGATCTGGTACGATGGTCTGACGCAGCAGAGGAAGCATTCACAGACCTAAGGACTGCCCTCTGCAGTAACTCTGTACTGATAGCCCCTGATTTCACCAAGGAATTTATCCTGCAGACAGATGCATCGGAAGTAGGGTTGGGGGCCGTTCTATCACAGATGGTCAGGGAGGAGGAACACCCGATTCTCTACCTCAGTAGGAAACTCCTTCCGAGGGAACAAAAATATGCAGTGGTGGAGAGAGAATGCCTTGCCGTAAAATGGGCCATGGAAGCATTTGTCCTCTTGACTGACCATGCTCCTCTTCAATGGATGCAGTGGAACAAGGAGAAGAACACAAGGGTGACCAGGTGGTTCTTATTCCTCCAACCTTTCCAGTTCCAGGTGCAACACAGAGCAGGGAGCCATCACGGCAATGCTGATGGTTTGTCATGTGTGCACTGTCTGGCATCCCAAGCTGCCCAACCCCTTGATGTTGAGCAGAGGGGAGGGTTACGTTACAGAGTCGGGTACAGGAGTCTGGTAGAGGGCAAATATACTGGTCACTTGGTGAGTAGTTTTCTGTTCCCTGAGTGACCAGAGCAGGGGCTGCACTAGAATAATCAGGAACCCGTTAGAACCAATTTAGGCACACAGGCTAATTAGAACACCTGCAGCCAATCAAGGCAGGCTAATCAGGGCACCTGGTTTTAAAAAGGAGCTCACTCCAGTCAGGCGAGAGGGAGCCAGAGGAGAGGAAGTGCATGTGAGGAGCTGGGAGCAAGAGGCGCAAGGAGCTGAGAGTGAGAGGCTGTGCTGCTGGAGGACTAAGGAATACAAGCGTTATCAGACACCAGGAGGATGGTCCTGTGGTGAGGATAAAGGTGTTTGGAGGAGGCCTTGGGGAAGTAGCCCAGGGAGTTGTAGCTGTCACACAGCTGTTACAAGAGGCACTATAGACAGCTGCAATCCACAAGGCCCTGGGCTGGAACCCGGAGTAGAGGGCAGGCCCGGGTTCCCCCCAAACCTTCCAACTCCTGATCAGACACAGGAGGAGTTGTCCCAGACTGTGGGGAAGATCACTGAGGTGAGCAAACTCTGCCAATAAGAGCAGGACCCACTAAGGTAGAGGAGGAACTTTGTAACAATACATATGAATGAATGAAAGTGCTATGACACTTCACAGTGCCCCCACTTCAGTGTATATTCTAAACCCAACTAAAGCAATAAGCAGCTATTGACACTTTAGTAAATAAAAATAAATGGAAAGACATTCCAAAATTAATAAACAAAACAAAAACACAAGTTATAAAAAGCAAAGAGTCTAATTCATTAAAGGAAATCTTTTTTTTGTTTGAGTTGTTTGGATTATCATGGAATCCAAGTTGGGTAGGGAAGTGTGTTTATTTGATATTCCTTATTATACAGCTGTTCTTTGAATTGCAGCAGTTTGGTATGTAAATATGAGAGACAAACTGAAAGAGACTTTGTTCCCTTAAAATATTATTTTAAAACAGTTTCTCCTCCTGTACATGGAGGATTATCTGATTTCAGAACCCTCTTTACATAAATGAAAGCACAAGTTAATGCATATACATTTGTGGGATTTTAGTGTCCAGGGCCATTTTAAGGGCACATGACCCAGGCAAATGATTAGGGACTATTTTTATTATTAACAACAAAAGGGAAAATAGGATGCTTGAAGTAAAATATTTCAGGTATTCTGTATGTGGATTCATTTTTCACTAACCTCGTAGAATGTTCTGGACCTTTGTAGAAACTTGTTGAACCTTCCAGACTTTCTGAGAACTACATTTTCCTCAAACCTTCTAGAACATTATCCACCATGACCTTGTGGGCATATAAAGGAGTGGAGTGTCACCGTTCAGTCAGTGAGATATAGAATCAAACTGAACTGAAATGAGACCCCTAGATGCGATATTGTGAACCTTTTTTTATTGTGAAAGTGTACTTGTGATTTAAGACTTGAAGAGTGTAAGTAGTGACTAATAAAGGACATATTTAATGAACACCAGAGATATCTAGTGAACCCCTATCTACTCAACACAGTAAAAGAAATACTGTTACTTCTTTTGCCATGCTTAACACATAAGGTTTGATGACCTTCTAAGACTGTGGAACATAGACTTTTGCTCTCCATAATACTGTCTGTTTTCCCCTGTAGAAAATAAAAGGTGCTCCCAAAGAAACCTTCAGAAGCTCAGTATAGGAAGCAAAAAGCTCAATTGCAATCTAGTTTGCAGCAGGGGGCAAATTTGATGGTAAAATATCTGAAATAGAACAACCAGGCTTTAGGCTTTATTGAATTCTGGGAGGCGGGTGCAAGCCTGCCTGCGTCTAAACTGGTCTTTAAGCAGTAGAGTTTGCCCCAGTGCAGAAGAAATTGAGGAGCGAAGCATAAATGATGGAAATTCTATTACTAAGAAATTAGCAGCTTTACCTGAAGGAATGGAAATGTGACGAAAGCGATAGAGAATTGTCCAGTTTTCCTGACTGCATAAAGGAGAGAAATGATAAAGAGGAACCAGTCTTCCTTGATGATAGAAACCACAGTGATAAAAATTGCACACCACAAATTGATACATCAGATCCTGCTTTATGGTCAGTGATCCTAAACTCTGCTGATATTGATCATACAATTTTGAATAGGCTGGGCAAAATCGAGGATATGACATTTCCATTAAATAAGTGGAAGTGACATTTCTCAAAGTCGCACTGTGAAAGAGCGGTCAAACACAGTGAAAAACTGAATTAGCATTGGCAAGTTTACTCAAAAATCAACTGACAGTGTTCTTATGTTGTTGCAAAATATTTGACAAGAATGCCAAATCGTTGCTTGTGATTTCTGGGTAAAATTACTGGCATAACTTAGCTGATGCTTCACCCAACCATTCTACAGCCTACTCCAAATGGATGGAGGTAGAGTCCAGGCTCAAGCAGAATAAATGCATAGATGCAGAAAACCAGCACATTATTAATGTAGAATCCCAGCACTGGAGGAACGTGCTTGAGCATCTGATCTCAATTACTCTCTTCCTTGCAAAGAATGATTTGGCTTTCCAGGGCTTGTTGAATAAGTTGTTCACTGAACATAACGGTAATTTCTCGCTTTGGTAGAGCTCTTTGGGAAATATGACAATGTCATGCCTCAGCACCTATGTTGAATAGTTTGTAAATAAGCTATGGACCATTACTGCAGCAAAACAATTCAAAACAAAATTGATTGACCTATGGCAAGGAAGGTGCTTGATAACATATTGATGTGACTTGGCAAAGCGAAGCACTGCGCTGTAATAATGGACAGCACTCCCAACATTAATCATAGTGAAAAGATGTAATTTACAGAAAAATTTGATGACAGGGATGGCTTTATCCAAGTAAAAGAACTTTTTATCTGTTTCCAGTCTGTGGATGACTCTACTAGAAAAGGCCTAACAGAAATGTTTATGAACATTTTGAATGAGAATAAAGTTTCAGGACTGCCATGGCCACCAGCAACGACAATGGCACAAACATGAAGGGAAGAAAGAGTAGCTTCCTTGTGCTAAATCCAAGAGCCTTCTTCGTGTCTTGTGGCTGCCATTCCCTCCAAATGGTTGTGTCAGATGCAGCGTCATTGTCTTTAGATTCAGTATCTCTCTTTGGAGTACTGAAAAGGATATACGTCCTGTTTTCAGCATCAACTATCAGGTGGAAGATCTTCACCGACAATGTTACAAATCTGACCGTCAAGCCACTAAGTGACATTCACTGGGAAAGCTGCATTAAACAGCATAAGGCCAGTCAGGTACCAAGTGACTGAGGTTTATGATGCCCTGATGGAACTGCCACAGTTGAGTAAAGCAGAGGTTGGAATCCAACACAAGGTGCAAAGCCTGGCAAAGCAGATCGTTGACTTCAAATTTCTGTCTCAGTTGTGGTTTGGGGCATATCCTGTTCCAGGTAAATGTGGTAAGCAAGACATTCCAAACTCAGTTGAAGGACATCGCGACCACTACTACTTTGATGAGAAGCTACCTTAATTTCATTGTGGCCTACAAAGATAAGACATTTGAAGATGCCATCACTGCTGCCAAAGAAATGGTGGAAAACTTAGGAGTTGAGTCTGTGCCAAAGGAAGCTCATTCATCAGAAGAAGGGACAGTTTGGCAGAGAAGAGGTAATGGGAAGCTCAGAACTAAAATTCAAGAGAGAGGTTTTTAGCTTGCTCATTGACTCTCCTTGAGTGTCCATTGAAGAAAGGTTTAGACAATGAAACACCATGAAAAGATCTGGGGTTTTTTGGATGACTTTACTAAGCTCCCAAGGGGCAGGAAAACACTCTTTATTGATTGTATGGCCCTTCACCGGGTGCTGACAAATGGGCAATGTTTGGACATCAGTGGTAAAGACCTCTATGTTGAACTGGACAACATCCATCACATTTTGCCACACAGAAAGCACTCTCCATTCCAGATTCTCCAATTCATTCATGTTGCAGAGCTGAAGTAAACTTTTCCTAATGTGTGGATAGCTCACACTGCCAATCACAGTCACAAGGGGTGAGCACAGCTTTTTGAAGTTCAGGCTCATTAAAACATATCTTTGATCAACAATGGCCGACGAGAGACTGACAACGCTTGCTATTTTATAGCTTGAAAATGCCTTTGGCCAGTCTTTGGATCTCTTTGATGCTGTGCTTCAGTTCGTGAGGGTGACCTTTTGAACTAAAGGACTATGGTTAACATTCTAAAGCTGTTGCCTACTTTACCACTATTTAATATGGATTCACCCAATGTTGGTGCACAGTTTAATTTCTTGATGTTAGTACACATCAGTTATTCTTAAAATTAAAAAGTTTCTTTAAGCTTGCATATGGCATGAATAAATATAGATTTACAGATTGTAGCAGGCAAACATATCATGTTATCTGACAGGGAAAAATCATGCATTCAAATCATGCATCAAAATCATGCAATGAGCTATAGATGTAATTAATAACATTAGATATTCAAAAGTTTAACCAATGGAGGGAGGATGCTGAAGGCGCTCCTTGCCTGGGGTACCATGTGGTCTAGGGATGGCCCTGTCAGTTCCTGTCTCATTAGAAAATGAAGTGCACATTCTTCTTCTCATTTTGAAGTGCCAGGCACTTCATCTCTGCTCTTTTTTAGTAGAATCATACTTCCACAAGGCCATCTGACAGGACACACTCTGCCAGCAAATCAACGGAATTTTTAGCAAAGGATAAAGAAGATAGCTTATATTGCCATTGCTGACCTAGAAGAAGTGCCAGATAAATTCCTGGTTGGAGTGCTTTAGTTATGACAGAAAGAAAGAATTTTATTAAAATAAACCACTAACATGCTGTGGATGGATATACAGATGTGAAGACCAGGATCTTGGAAATTTCAGAGCCCATTTTATTTTTCTCAAGAGCATTGGTGTCTGGGCCAAATTACAACTTGAATTGTAAATTCTACTTCCCTAAAATTCCTCCTGCAGTTTTTTTTAGTTGAATACAATATTACTCATTTACTGTCCTAAATTATGTACTATTGCTGCTAAACATTTAGCATGTTTTGGCCTAGAAGTGGCTGTATTCCAGTAATAGACCTGAAATTTCAAAAATATGGCTTCTTTTTTTTAAAAATGAGTGTACTTGGGAATGTATGAGAAATACCTAGCACAGCTAAGGCTAAGTCTACACAACACAGAGCATATCTGTTATCAACAGCATAACCAGGGGAAAATATATATTATTCTAGACTGTGGCCCTGAAGTGGCTAAAGGCACAAAACTTGCTTATCTAAATAATCATATATCCCCACACTCTGGGGTAATCACCAAGTAGCCTAGGGAGAATGCCAGGAGCATAGCCAGAGCAATTCTCTGATACACAGAGGTGCCACAAGTCTGTCTATTCCACGACAGGATAGAAAAACGGATTGCAGAGAAAACTGTCCTTTCTCCAACTTGTTAGTATACAGCTTTGTTCAGGTATGCTCTGTAGGTTTCATTGCAGAACTTCTACCAAGTTTGAACAAAATTATCCCTTAAAATTATCATGCTTCAGTTGGTTGACATAATGCAGCAGGAGCCAGGGACTCTGCTCTCTGCAGATATGAGACCCATTACCCAACACAGAAGCTTTTGTTGTTAAAGCAAACCACAAGTAAAAGACTATGCTGAAGATAACCTGTAATATAAGTTATCTTCAGCATAAGTTAAGTCTATCCAGCTAAGTCCACACCCCTTGAAACATAGTTAAGCAAACCTAACTGTCTGTGTAGACAGTGCTAGGTAGACAGAAGAATTCTTCTGCTGAGCTGGCTACACTTCTGGAGAAGGTGGATTAAATACAGCCCCAGGAGAACCCTTCCCATCACTGTAGTGAGTGTCTACGCTGCTGCAGCTGTGCCAATGTAGCCATTTAAGCGTGGACATAACCTTAGTGGGCTTGTCATAAACAGATAGCTAAGGGTTAATGTCCCTTTCACCTGGAACGAAGTAACCTGAAACACCTGACCAGAGGACCAATCAGGAAACAAGACTTTTTAAAATCTGGGTGGAGGGAAGTTTGTGTCGGAGTCCTTTGTCTTGTATCTGTCCCTCTCGGCTATGGGAAGGATTTCTCTATTTCCTGCTTCCTAATCTTCTGTTTCCCAGTTGTAAGTACAAAAAGATAGGTTTGTTTTTTTGTAGTTACATGTGTGTAGTTGCTGGAGTGCTTTGAATTGTATTCTTTTTGAATAAGGCTGTTTATTCATATTTCTTTTAAGCAATTGACCCTGTATTTGTCACCTTAATACAGAGAGACCATTTTTTATGTATTTTTCTTTCTTTTTACATAAAACTTTCTTTTTAAGACTTGTTGGAGTTTTTCTTTAGTGGGGAACTCCAGGGAATTGAGTCTGTGCTCACCAGGGAATTGGTGGGAGGAAGAAGTCAGGGGGAAATCTATGTGTGTTAGATTTACTAGCCTGACTTTGCATTCCCTCTGGGTGAGGGGGGAAGAGAGATTAGCTCTCGGTACTTCTGTTTTCCAAGGCTGGAAACGGGGAGGGTGGAATCCCTTTGTTTAGATTCACGGAGCTTGCTTTTGTGTATCTCTCCAGGAACACCTGGAGGGGGGAAGGGAAAAGGTTTATTTCCCTTTGTTGTGAGACTCAAGGGATTTGGGTCTTGGGGTCCCCAGGGAAGGTTTGGGGGGACCAGAGTGCCCCAAAACACTCTAATTTTTTGGGTGGTGGCGGCTTTACCAGGTCCAAGCTGGTAACTAAGCTTGGAGGTTTTCATGCTAACCCCCATATTTTGGACGCTAAGGTCCAAATCTGGGACTAGGTTATGACAGGGCTGTTCTGTTCCATAGCTGCATTTTTGTTCCCGCAATGGGCTAGTATAAATATAATACATGTTGTACTAACTGTATTAATTGAAAACAATCCCATATAAAATATGTATGCACAATCTGTCTCTGGTCAAATAAGGGGAATGGTATTTCCTGTGCCTGTGTAGAATTTCTTCTGAGTATTTTTTTTTAGACTCTACCACAATACTGTAGAATCCACACCTTCTTAGTTACACCTAAAAGCCCTTTAGATAAAACAAGCACTGGCTGCATATATATTTTGTTAAAAAACTAACTTTTATTAGACACCAGCTGGCTTTATTTTCCATGGAGAGCAACATTTTCTTCAGTTGTTTTAAAGGGATCATCTTTTTAAGAAGGATTATTCTTTTAAAAGAAGCATGAACATACAGAGCAATTTGCAGCCATTCGTCACCGAAGACTTTAGGTTTCTATTTTTATAGCATTCCTGAAGCCAAAAGAGATTTGTTTGCTGTTTCTCAGAGAGAAAATAACTCCCATAGAGCAGATGTACATAAAAACAATACTGCTCCATTTACTTTTTTAAATGGAAATTGCTCTCTATTTTAAATACAAGCCCATTAGGTTAAATACAGGCTTGCAACAGAAATTAATTGAACTTCCCTTATATCCATCCACAGAAAAAGTGATTGTGAAAATTGATATCTTGAAATGACTGCTAAGTAATTTCAAGTGTCTTTCTTTCTTGCACTCTGTTTTTTGGAGGAAAAATAAGCCTTAAACAATGTGTGGTACAGATAAACAAAGGTTTAGGTTTAAAGTTTAGAGTTTTAGAGACTGGAAGTTTATAGGGGAGAAAGAGATACTAAAAGATGTTTGGAAGAGAATCAGATATTACTTTAGGTTTGAATATGAGGACTTTGACAAGTCACATGTAGAATGCAACTTACAGAAAATATCATGATATTTTAGTAAAATCCTGCAAATGTTATTCTTTTTGTTTGTTTGTTTTGCTTTGTTTTTTTGTTTAAGGATAAATGTGAGTGTTCCCTCAAATTACAGTTGGGCTAAACAAGGATCATTGACCTGGACACTTTCCTGGGGAATTAAACACTAAAGGGTGAAATGGGACCCATATTTCAGCCTGGGGGTTTGTTTAAGATGGGACCCAAATTCAGTCACAAATAGTCAAATTTGTTTTTTGAACCAAAGCATTACTGTAAAATCTACACCTTGTTTTACATGTAAAACAACACTTTAGATACAACAAAACCTGCTTGCATATATATTTTGTTAAAGTGTAGCAATTCGTAGTTACCTGCTGATTTTATTTTCTATGAAAAGCACAATTCCCTTCAGTTTTTGTAACAAGAAATGTTGATTAGCTGACAGGAATTTCATCATTCTGAAGTACCAACTTCAGGAGGGGGTGCTTCCAAAGATAGCTCTGGATGTAATCAAAAAGAAAGCATTCAACTGCTATTTTGAACCTGTAAGATACCATTACAAAAATGGTGCAGGATCAGGAGGAAAAGATGCAAGCCCCTCCTCACTGAGAAGAATGCTTCCTCATTATAACCAGAATAACTGGTTTTTTAAAACATATATTTTGATTTTCATGCTTTTTCTTTACAAGCAGACTGTAGCTTGATATGTATCTGCATCAAACACAAAAAATGCAGCTGTCTGCCAGCAGATGGATGCAGGTTTAACTTGCTATTACACAAAGATAACAAGTATGGGCAAAGCTTTCCTTCTTTAACCATATTGTTCATAGATAGAGAGGAGTTTAACAGACAACTCTAAAGTAGACATGCATAGACTATTATAGTTGAAGTTTAATGTGCCCAATGAAATGTGAAATAAATGATGATGGATTACACACTGTGTAAGTGTTGGCTGGTGTAAATTACTCTATTAGAGGAGAAGGGCTGGATTATAGTTGGAAAAGCAAGTATAAAAAGGTGAGAGATAAAGTAAGAGGCAGCGACTATATTATCTTACCTTCCTGTTGGTTGCTTTTCTACAACAACCCAACTCTTCTGCATCCTTAGAGAGGACCTACCCTTACACACTTCCATACTGGGAAGTGAGCATGTTCTATGTTGGGAGGCCCATCGAGTACAACTTGGGTGTTATTCATTGACAAATGAGAGGTTTGTCAGAAAGTACATGGAAAAAAGATGTAGGCTGGTCCATGGCAAAACTGAAGAGAATTGCTGGATCATCCCTTCCTCGTGTTGCTCTTACTAACTTCATTTCTGATATTTAAAATTTTTCTGTCTTCATATGTTATGTGAATTGTCTTTGTCCACATGTATCTAATGCATGAAAACAAAGGTGAGGAATACAAGTTGGATCTTTAGATGATAAAAACAACTGGTATACTGAAAAAATAGAAGTACAAATCCTATTTATACACAGGACCAGTAAGTGGAGTTGGGTAGAAATTCAATCATTTTGTTTCTCATCATTTTGTGTAAATAAGTTTTTTTTTATGTAAGATTTCATTTCATAAGGTGATAAATAACAGTCAGCATGGATTTGTCAAGAACTAAATGTGTCAAACCAACCTAATAGCTTTCTTTGACAGGGTAACAAGCTTTGTGGATAGAGGGGAAATGGTAGATGTGGCATATCTTGATTTTAGTAATGGTTTTGATACTCTCTTGCATGACCTCCTCATAAACAAAATAGGGAAATACAACCTAGATGGAGCTTCTATAAGATGGATGCTTAACAGGTTGAAAAAACATTCCCAGAGCATAGTTATCAGTAGTTCACAGCCAAGCTATGATGAGATAACTGATTCTGTGGATATGATATATCTTGACTTAAGCAAAGTTTTTGATATGGTCTTCCACTGTATTCTTGCCAGCAAGTTAAAAAAGTATGGTGTGGATGAAAGGACTATAAGGTGGATAGAAAACTGGGTAGATTGTCAGGCTAAATTGTTGGGTTGTGATCAATGGCTTGATGTCTAGTTGGTAGCCGGTATCAAGCAGAGTGCCGCAGTGGTTGGTCCTGGGGCCAGTTTTGTTCAACATCTTTATTAATGAACTGGATAATGGGACTAACTGCACCCTCAATGAGTTCACAGATGACACTAAGCTAGGGGGAGAGGTAGATATGCTGGAGGGTAGGAATAGGGTCCAGAGTGACCTAGACACATTGGAGGATTGGGCCAAAAGAAATCTGATGAGGTTCAACAAGGACAAGTGAAGAGTCCTACACTTAGGAAGGAAGAATCCCATGAACACTACAGGCTGGAGACCACCTGGCTAAGCAGCAGTTCTGCAGAAAAGGACCTGGGGATTACAATGGATGAGAAGCTGGATATGAGTCAGCATTGTGCCCTTGTTGCCAAGAAGACCAATGGGATATTGGGCTGCATTAGTAGGGACATTGCCAGCAGATCGAGGGAAGTGATTATTCCCCTTTATTCGGCTATGGAGTATTGCATCCAGTTTTGGTCCCCCCACTAGGGATGTGGACAAATTAGAGAAAGTCCAGCGGAAGGGCAATGCAAATGATTAGGGTGCTGGAGCACATGACTTACAAGGAGAGGCTGAAGGAACTGGGGTTATTTAGTCTGCAGAAGAGAAGAGTGAGGGGGGATTTGATAGCAGCCTTCAACTATCTGAATGGGGGGTTCCGCAGAGGAGGGAATGTGGCTGTTCTCAGTGGTTGCAGATGACGGAACAAGATGCAATAGTCTCAAGATACAGTAGGGGAGGTGTAAGTTGGATATTAGGAAACACTCTTTTACTAGGGAGGTGGTGGAATCTCTATCCTTAGAGGTTTTTAAGGCCTACTTGACAAAGCCCTGGCTGGGATGATTTTGTTGGGGTTGGTCCTGCTTTGAGCAGGTGGTTGGACTAGATGACCTCCTGAGGTCCCTTCCAGCCCTGATATTCTATGATTCTAAGATGGAAGGATGTATCAAGTGGTGTCCCACAGGGACCAGTTCTGGGTCCAGGTCTGTTCAATAGCAATGATTTAGATAATGGCATAGAGAGTACACTTATAAAGTTTGTGAATGATACCAAGATGGGAGGAGTTGCTAGTGCTTTGGAGGATAGGATTAAAATTCAAAATTATCTGGACAAACTGAAGAAATGGTCTGAAGTAAATAGAATGAAATTCAATATGGACAAATGCAAAGTGCTCTACGTAGGAAGGAACAGTCAGTTGCATACATAGAAAACAGGAAATGACTGTCTAGGAAGGAGTACTGTGGAAAGGGATTTGGGGGTCATAGTGGATCACAAGCTAAAGATGAGTGAACACTGTCACACTGTTGCAAAAAAAGCAAAAGCTATTCTGGGATGTATTAGCAGGAGTACTGTAAACAAGATACAACAAGTAATTCTTCTGCTCTACTCTGTGCTGATTAGGCCTCAGTTGGAATATTCAGTCCAGTTCTGGGTGCCACATTTCAGAAATGATGAGAACAAACTGGAGAAAGTCCAGAGAAGCAACACTAATGATTAAAATTCTAGAAAACGTGACCTATGAGGAAAGATTGAAAAAAAATGGATTTGTTTAGTCTGGAGAAAAGACAACTGAGATTGGGACATGATGACAGTTTTCAGGTACATAAAAGTTTGTTACAAAGAGGAATGAGAAAATTATTCTTCTTAATCTCTAAAAATAATACAAGAAGCAATGGGCTTAAATTGCAGCGAGGGCGATTTAGATTGGACATTAGGAAAAACTGCCTGTCAGGGTAGTTAAGCACTAGAAAAAATTGCCTAGGGAGGTTGCGGAATCTCCATCACTGGAGATTTTTAAGAGCAGGTTAGAGAAACACCTGTCAGAGATGATCTAGATACTACTTAGTCCTTCTATGAGTGCAGGGGACTGGACTAGATTTCCTCTAAAGGTCCCTTCCAGTCCTACAATTTTATTAAGAAATAAAATCTTACATTGGCTATTTGCCCATTGTCAGTTAACAGGGTATTGTGTGCAAGGCCTAGGTCTTGTAGGTCTGATAGACCCACCCATTCCCTAGAAAACAAACTTAAAAAAAGCATTCTTTCAAGTTACCCAGTAATGTTGTAGGGTGCTAATTTTATATATAGACTTGGAAGGATTAGATTTTTAATGGAGGGATGTTGCTAAATGTTTATTTCACTGTACACAGATAAACCAACAAAAAACTATTTCTGTCAATAACAATAAAAATTACAGATAGGCAAAATAAGAAAAAAATACAGCTTGAGAGCTTATTAGGGTTAGATTTAAACATTTTATGTGTATAGTTTGACATGGGAATCCATAGTATGGTTGAGCATCACTTGCAACAATTATGGAGGCTGCAGCTGTTGACTCATGTGACCTAATGCACTATACCTTGTCTGCACAATGCATGGGTTATGACTAGATTTCTGGGGATCAAAATCCCTCCCTTTTCTTTACGACCAGATGGGAGGAACATCCAGAACCTATTCTCTATTGTGACATGGCATCATGATATGGAAAAAGTGGAGAACTGCTACACCACACAATTGAGAACGCTGTCTTGCTGGACACCCCATTACTGTACTCAGGGTCACCAACAAAATGATCAAAAAACAGACAAGTTCGATGGTTAGTGGAATTAAACCTTGGAGCACACCAGATTTTTTTCGAAATGTTTTTAGGCCTTGGATTTGCAACAGGCCTGAGGTAACAGAGCTTCTGCACCGTGTTGAAATGGCCATTTTTGAGTGGCCAAGTTTTTACTGCTATAAAAGTTTTAGGAGAAATAAGAATGGTATTTACAGTGGAGACCCATTCTTTTGAAGAGCTTTATCCACTATCATTTATCCCAGGCCTGCACAACTCGTAAAGCTGTGAGGGCCATATTACTCCAAAGAAAACTGCTGAGGGCCGATCCCCCCCCCTCCCGTGCTGCCAAGCCCCCTGAAACACAACCCCCACCCCGAGCGCTGCCCTCCTCCCCCACACCACCCGCCCCCCGGAAACAAACCCTCCTTCCCCAGTGCTGCCCCACCGAAACAGCAGTATTGAACCTTGGTAATACAAATGGGCCCCTAAAGTAGTATAATTAAGGTAAAAGAAAAATGTCTTTTTGCTAGAAGTAGATTGTAATCAATTGCCCTGCTGAATGAATGAGGTGTGACTGAGAAAGGTGTGGAAGGCAGCACCTCTGGACAGCTGCAACCCTTGGAGAGGGGATGGGAGCCAGGCCAAATCAGAAGAACAGGTCAGCCACTGACTCCTCGCTTGCCTCCACTGCCCCCTACCCTCCAGCTCGCCTCCTTACCTCCCACCACTGCCCACCCACCTCTTCAGCCCCCATCCCTCACCCGCCACTTGCCTACTCACCCCCAACGGGCCACAAAGTGAGCCCACTACTCACCCCAGCGGGCAGCACAATGAACCCACGCGGACCACATGCGGCCCCTGGGCCGCATGTTTTGCACCCCTGATTTATCCTAATCTGTTAACAAGGCATAACATTTATTAGATAAAAGTGGAAGGGTCTGCAACAGGAGATCTTGTTCATTAATAGCTATTTTTAGACAACCAAGAATTAACCAACCTTATACATAAGGGGCACTTAGTGTATATTTACAGCCAATCCAATATTTGCAAGAAAAATGTAGTCTTCACATTAGACACCTTTTGTCTTTTGAAGTGGTTATCTGTAGTCGCTGCAATCCTGCAAGCACTGTGAGTGGACAGAAGTGGAAACTAAAATTAAAAAAAAACCAACGCACTAACCTCTAAAACAGTTTTTCTTATATTTAGAAAAAAAACTTGACACAAACTGTAAGTGCTTGATAGCATTCAGTACTGGGGAAAAGAAAAGACATGGAGAAAATAATAATACTGACTTACACTTCCATGTGGTAGGGCCTTTCACCTCAGAGAACTTCATAGCTAGAACAAAGGCAAATAATAGAGGTAGGAGTGAACAAATCTGTGCTCCACAGAGTATCTCTTCAGACTGCTTAGGCATCTCTGACTTACATTGTATCCTCATCCTATTGAGTTGGAAGTAATATCACTAATATAAAGAGAACTGGGTTCAGAAACCACTATCTGTACAAAACCTCTCTGTGCTACGGATTTCTGAATTGCCATAAGGATGCACTAGAATACTTTTTCACTAAAGACTGATCTCTAATTGGAGTCCAGTTTGTAGAGCCAAGAGAAAATCCACCACAGGACACCAGCTAAAGAAGAAGAGCAGGAAGAATGTGCAATTAAGAAAAATCTCTGAAGAAATTTCCACATGGATGCTAGGACAAAGAAAGAGTCAGACAGCTGCCCTGAAAAACACGCTACATAAGACCATGAGTAGCCTAGGCCCAAGGCAGGTTTGTTAGTGGGAGATATCACACAGAGATTAATTTCTCTTTATCCAGTTATCAGCTATCTGTCTGTGGAGCACATGAACCAACTTGAAGGGGACAAGAAATAGTGTTAATTAAATTTGTAATGTGTCTCCCAACTGATCAATTTCTTGTGGGTGTTGTCTGGGCTTAGAATGAGCAACAAATAGGATCTGAAGTTTACTGATACTTAAACTGAATATTGAAACATTGAGATGAAATATACTGTACTAATGATCCTGGCTATTGGCAATTAATACAATTAATTACATACATTCCTCTTTGATTAATCTTTTTAACTATATAATTAATTCAGGCTTGAAGGATTCAAATAAATTCGTAACTGAAAGGGGAAGTATCTCTGGAAACTGAGTTGGAACATTTGTCGATTAGTTCTTATTGAGAATTTGATTATTAGGTTTTTCTAGATACAATACTGAACTCTTTCAAGGGCAAACTAGTAAATCTGGCGTGTTCTGATAATTCATCTATTAAGTGAGTTTTAAACAGTTCTTGGATGAAAGAGGCACTCCGGTGCTATATGTGTACTGATCCCTAAAGTGAAACACACTCTTTCTCTAAAATATTTCTTATCTAAAGATATATAATTGGCCATTCAGATATGGCATTGTCCGCACAGGTATTTTATACTTTCTAAGTTTTCCCCTTCATGCTTATGATTTTAGAGCAAAAATAATAATCTCCATTTCAACCTTAAATCACATTTACCCTGTTTCTTGGCATGTGAAAGGAATAAAATAAAAAACAAAAACTATTCAGCCCCTTGACTTGATTTACTGATCTGCAGCACACAATATTATTTATTCATAAAACATCAGCCGGGTACTCAGTGTTGTACAAGACATTCCTAGGCAGTAAACTAGCCTCTATTATGCAAAAATACATGTCAGAGCATTCAGAAAACTAGTTTCTAGGACAGTCGAAATACAGACAGGAGTAGGGAGAAAAAGACACAACAAAAAAACAACGGCAAGAAAGTAAAGGCAAAGAAATTCAAATTAGAAATATGGCACAAAGTGAGGTTGATTAACCATTGGAACAAATTACCAAGGGATGCCTTTTTGTAAATTTGGTATTAGTCAAACAAGTGATTGGGCTCATTACAGAAGTAACCAGATGTTATTATATGGCCTGTGATATGCAGGAGGTCAGACTAGATGATCTAATGGTCCCTTCTGACCTTAAAATCTATGAATACTGTAAACCAGCCTCTGGCATTAGCTAAAGCACATTTTCTGCTTTGTTGGCAGCTGTTTCTTGGAAACTATCATGGTAGAAATGCACAGTTATATCAGAAACCAGCCGCGATTATTTAATACAAACCAATTTTAAAATGTTAATGACCACAGAACATCACTAGGTTTGGAGTTTGACTGAGAGAGGCATGCAAAAGTACACGGCTGGGTTATCCCTCCATATGAATGGTGTATATTTAACAAAATATGTTATATCAAGAGAGATGGTGCTACCTTATGATCCCAGTAGACTTATGGTAGGCAAAATGGCACACACAGAGCTTGCTCATATTTTAAGCATATTGTAGGAAAAAAATGGATATGGGCCAAAAAGGAGGCGTGGCCAAGTTCAAATCCCTTTCTCACTATGATCAAGCTCCTACACAAGTAGGATTTTGAAAAGCAGAAGAAGGGAAAAAATTAAAGCTATAAGTCATACTTTTGCCACTACACTCTTGACCATAGCAGATATTGGTGCGTATGCAGGACCATTGTCTTTGGGGGTTCTCTAAGGATCTGGGAAAAGCATTAGAATTAAATGTAACAGAAGACCTGTATTGATACTGTGTATGGAACCTGTACACCCTAGGACATGTGTTCTTGGGTGTGCGTTGTCTCCCTACAGACTTGTCTCTACTGGGATGGATGTCAGTTCTGAGTAAGAAGATGCCAGAGGGGAGCTTTCCAGATTGCTTACTTCTGGAAAAGCATCACAGCCCAATGGGTCTCACCCTAGGTTGCTAGGAGAAGGTCTCTCATAAGTTTTGTTCTTGGGGAAGACGACTAGTTTGTGTGAGAATAGCTAGAGCCGACACACAATAGATAAGGATTGTTTGTATAGCTAGATTTTTAGGGGCTGGTTTACTGTGTGCCCTTATCCAGTATGTAGCTTAGTAATGTTGAGCTTGTGGGTCTTTTTAGATACAATTTATTTATCTGTATTTCCATCATAGTCCTAAAAGCAAGACAATAAGTACTTAAAAGTGATTGATATTATAGCTTAATAGTGTCACAGCTGAACAAGGGAAACAAGAAGTGAAAAATACCCCAGAGTCAAATAGGCTGTGAATCCAATCCCCAAGCAATTAAAAAGCAAGACACTGATGACTGAAGTATTACAATGCAAAAGTCAAAACATAGCCACCCTGGTCCATTTCTAATTGCTATTCAATCCTTGGCTGCTCTGCTGTGGCTGACAACAGTGGTGCCAATTGTAGCAGTGGATTTTATGAAGTGAATACCTGTTGTCTGTTCATCTTCAAATATGAAAAATCGGCCCTGAGAACCATTAACAACTGCAGTGAATACAGCTGAAGAGTAATGTATATGATTAAAAGTATACAAGATATTATTGTTGAATCAATAGCTAGGGAGAGAGTCTGCCTGTCAGTTTACAGAGGTGAGCTGTGTAAAACTACTAGGAATTTTTCAGCTCATCGGTTAAATGCTTCACTGACAATGTATTCTGTACTCACAACATTTCAGTTCACTTGCTGCATTTTTTCTCACCTTCCTTCTTGCTTTCTCAGTTTTATTTATTTCAACTGCAGCACTCAATTAGCATTAACTGAGTGGTGGAAGCTTTGGGCTCAAGTCGTTCATGAACTGGACAGGCTATGTAAAAGGTGTGAGAGCATAATTAATAATGTTCACAAGGGAGGTGAGTATTTCTAATAGAACATCTTCAGAATATTAAGAAAGTAAACAAAGGATTCTACTTCCCAGCTGAGCACCTTTCATGGACACTAAATTCACCTTCTTCTCCCATCCCTCCTCAGGAAAAAAAAAAAAAAAAAGGTAATTTGCTAGGTTATCACTGCTATTGAAAAAAGCCAGGCACTTTCTCTATGCACTTGAAGTTTGTTTGTCTATCAGTCAAACACATGCTGTCATGTGTTGTTCACTTATCTGGGAATAGGCAATTTGCTATAGCAAATATATTCCAGTAGACATATCTTTAAACTACAGCACAAGCTGCACAGGCTGTGTATGCGGAAACCATACTAATGTTAGAGCAGCATTTATCTGTATTTTTACAGTAAACTGCTAGAAAAGTAGCTTTTGGGGAAATGGTGTAACTACGTTATCTAAGAATATAAGAAAGCAATATATATTTTTCCTTTATCACCATTTCCCAGTGCAATCACAAATGGAGACTTGAGTCAGTCTTTCTTTATTAAAATTACGAGCAATTTGTACCCAAGAAATCAACCCTTTGTAAGCTTGTTTTTTTTTGCACCGCCTCCTCATTTACAAATAGATTGAATTTTGAAAAAAAAAATTCTAACGTAATTATATTTCCTTTTATATAGTATGCTGGTAAAATTATTTTTCTACATCAATAAAATAATTTATGTAAACAATGCCCATAGGGTAGACCAGTAACAGAGAATGCAGTCATAGAAATGACAGTACATGGACATTTTCAAGAAGTTTTCACTATGAATAATAGACTAAAAATCAGATGTGATATATAGTGTCTCTAAAATATCCACAAATAACAGACACTTTCTGTAGCATATATTCTTTGGCTGTCTTCTTCACATAAAGATACTGGTCTAGAGAAAACACTTTACAATATTAAAGTCAACATATGTGAGATTGTACGAAGCATGAATCTAGCTGTGCTCATTTAAAAGCCCCAAATTCCTCAATCTAAAATGTGAAAAATAAACTGATTCTTGTGCAAGACAGAGTTAGTGTTTGGTAGTAAATGAACAATGACCTACAGAAAGTTGAAATTAAATTTGCTCAGTGATAGACTAGAGGCATGTTACAGGAGGGGAAAAATCAGCATTTCAGTTGTCTTGAAATATTTTGTTTATAAAGAAGAAGGACTAACCTGAAAATGCTTACTGGAAAAAGTGGGTGACCATATAAGGTTTATTCAGTTGGAAATGGCATTTTCTGTAGTTTGAAACCATTAGTAATGATTCCTCTACTTAGGCTACCAAGGACAAAATTGGGATTTTAAGCTTAGCCTTCCGAGAAATGGAACTGTACTATATTGCATGATGCAAATCCACTTCAGAAAGGGTTTATTACAAGAAACAAAAGTACAAAAAGTTTCCTTTGAGGATTTGAGATGAGAAGTTGCAATATCTGCCACCTGCTTTCTGTCAGCTTGCTCCTTTCAGGTCTGTTACAGAGTCCCCTGAAGCAAATGAAAGAGGTTAGTATTGAGCCCCCTTACATTCTGTCTCCACCCAGTTGAGTCATCCATTGCTGCGCTGCCCCTACTCTCATTAGCAGCTGCTCCTTCACTTCCTGGATCTAGCAGATGGAGGCTCCAGACGGGAGACAGACATGCAGCCTAGCTGCTTGAGGGCAGGCTAGGTAGTGGCCAGTAAGGGAAAATGCAGTTCCTGAATGCAGCTCAGTCCAGTGTGTGTGGCATTCAGGCTGAGATGTAGGAAGGCATAACAGGGCTCCTAAATGTGGGAGTGTCATACAAGATGCGCACCAGTGGGCTGTCCTGCATAGACCCACACTGGGAGCAGCATCAAACTATAATGCCCCACAGGTAAAGAGTTCTTCTTCCTCAGGTTGGACAATCTCACTCCAAGACCCATGCTGTGTGGGGCGTGTATCACATATACTATCCTCAATTTTGATGGAGCAGTGGTAAGCAACCTGAGACCCGTGGGCTTCACGTGGCGCATCATGGTAATCCACTGACGGGCTGCAAGACAATTTGTTTACATTGACCGTAGGCAGGAATGGCCACGCACAGCTCCTAGTGGCTGCGGTTCACCATTCCCAGTCAATGGGAACTGTGGGGAGGGTGCAGACCATGGGGACGTACTGACCACTGCTTCCTGCAGCTCCCATTAGCCAGGAATGGTGAACCAAAGCCACTGGGAGCTGCGTATGGCCATGCCAATGTAAACAAACTGTCTCGTGACCAGCCAGCGGATTATCTTGACAGGCTGTGTGGGGCACAGCTTTCCCCAGAGAGATCCTAGCCTACTCTGTGGTCCAGTGGGATGGAGGAGAAGGCATCCTTCCCACCACCTTTGGGCAATTGTTATCCAAGAGCTGCTTGGAGGAAGGAGTCCTGGTGCTCCCCGGAGCATAGCATGCAACTGTCTCATTATCTTGTTCAGAAGTAGAGGAAAGGCTTCCTATATGTTCCCCACCCTATTTCAATATGCAAGGACTGTGACAATCTATTGCAAGTGTGAAAAATAGCTACTTTTTATAGACAATTCTATCAGTCAATATCCCATCAGTGTTAGAGCAAAAACATAATGGAACACATTTTGCTAGCTGCAAAATGTATTTTAAGAAAAGAAGGTTTAGAATAAAACTTGCATCTCAAATCATATGTTTTAACTACATTTTAGAAAACACACTAGAAAACCATCAGTGCTGACACATCCCATTAATTTAATTTGCAAGACACATGAATGGTCCAAACATTGTTACAATATAGTTATGGACAATCAGTCTCAAGAATTTTGTAGCAGCACAATGGATTGGGCTAGATTTTTCACTGTTCAGTTATTGGTTATGCCAGTAATTGAGACATTGGATCAAATTCTGGTCTCAGCATACTTAAGACTGCATAATACAAAATGTGCCTTTCATTGCTGGGGTACTTTCAGGCATCCAGCACTTTTCAGCCGATAACATTGCAAATGAATCCTTTTATTTTAAATTTAAAGGGCACCAGTCCAAATTCTACCCTGTCCCCTCTCATTTGTAAATCTCTCACTCATGCAAATCTGGAGCAATTCTACTAACTGTGGAATCCTGTGTGCCCTCAAATTCCTGATGCAGCATCCAAATGACAGATAAGACATTTTATTTGTATTTGACTCAGGAATAACATTATAAATTCCAATGTGTTTGTATTGGTTGAATAATCTGCCAAATAATAGTTACATGACCAAAGAAATATGCACAAAAATTTCAGCCAAAAACCTCAAACCCACTACAATTTACAAAATTATTATCTCTCTCATAAAACTATTATGAAACAACCAAACTTTCTAAGCATGGAGTTATTCAACCAAATATATTACAACTAAATAAACTCCGTAGACCAAGTCCCCTTTAAAATGTACATAATCCAACTAGTCCACTTCAAACTCTCATTTCCTCTAAAACTAGAATATCTCTCTCCTCCATAGTAGATATCAAAACGTAAAGCTGACACCACTACCTACTTCTTAACAGCCCCACCCGTCCCCCTAGCCTTCACAGCTAAGTTACAAATACTAGCAGGGGCATAGTCATCATATTGCAAACTTCTGGCCTATCAATGAATCCCACTGTTGGATTTTGTATTCATGGCCTACACTGACTCTGCAATGTAGAAACTGAAAAGGGGAGGTTGCACTATTGGAGAAGTCTTGACTGGTGTGGAGAAAGTAAATAAGGAAGTGTTAAGTACCCCTTCTCATAACACAAGAACTAGGGGTCACCAAATGAAATTAACAGGCAGCAGGTTTAAAATGAATGAAAGGAAGTATTTCTTCACACAACACACAATCATCTTGTGGAACTCTTTGCCAGAGAATGTTGTGAAGGCCAAGGCTATACCAGGGTTCAAAAAGAACTAGATTAATTCAGGGAGGATAGGTCCATCAATGGCTATTAGCCAGGATGGACAGGAATGCAAAACCATGTTCTGAAGTGTCACTAGCCTCTGTTTGCCAGAAGTGGGAATGGGCAACAGGGGATGGATCACTTGATGATTACCTATTCTGTTCATTCCCTCTGAAGCACCAAGCATTGACCATTGTTAGAAGACAGGATACTGGGCTAGATGGACCATTGGTCTGACCCATTATGGACATTCTGATGTTCTTGCTTTAACAAGACCAAATGAGGGATTATTTTATTATTAATGTAGTGTCCATTGTGTGATTGGTGTCTCCCCAGAGCAGACAGCACTAATAGAGGCTTGAAGAAAGCACTATGCTAATGTTAAGTATAATGTTTCTTTCCTCCTTTCCTGAACTCTGCTTACCTCTTTGCACAGCACAGACATTGATATATGTAACATTTTCAGGTGGTATTACTATCACAAGTTCAAATGCAAAATATAATTATGTCTGCACACATACACACACTGTCCTAGGACTCGACTCTGGGAGGGTATACCCTTCTCAGTCTTTTGTGGAATGTTAAGACAAACCCTCTGTGGGGCATGCCAGAGCGCCTTAAAGTTAGGAAACAAATGATAGTTCCAGTTTCCTTCCAGTTTCCCTTGAGTCTCTGCAACAACACTGTGCACATTCTGGAGAAAATTCTAGTTCCCTTCTTTTCTAGTGGACTGAGGGAGTATGCAGTCTAATTCAGCAAAACTAGCAAAATCCCTGGAACACAGTATTTACAGCAGTCCCTTCTGGTCCTGTGCTGCTCTGCTGCTGAGTCGTCAGTCTTGAGTTCCTTGAGTTCCCAATGGTTCCATTCTCAGATAGTGACTGAGGGTGCATGCTGCCAGACTACTTGTCCACAATGGAGTCATATAAGTAGTTTCCAACAGCTGATGAACATACTTACTGCCAGCCACACCCAATTTCTGGATGATTCTAGCCTAACCAACATAGTAACCCTGCCTGGCTCCAGAAAGTCTGCAGACACAAATACTTCCCCAAAATAAGAGACTCTGTATCCTCCCCATTATTTCTTCCCTTCATGCCAGGATGTAAGCATGTGGGTTATATTAACACAATGACTAAAGATTATGTTTTTTTAAATTTGATTTTGTGCAATGGATGGTTTTATTTATCTCTGTAAGGTTATTTTAAACATTTGTCAATGGTGCTCAAAGCACGGGATGGACACTCTTATTATACTTTTTAAACATCTAAATAGCTAAAAGAAATGGAAGATCAAATCAGTAAATGGAGAAAACACTTGGAAGAAAAAAACTTTAGCTCTATTATGTTTTGTTAGTGATTTCCATTTAAAAACAAAGAAAGAAAGAAAAAAGCAATCTAGTCACCATCACATATAGCAGAGAGTGCTAAAAACAAAAGAATGGTGTTTGGGGAAATCAGCATTAAAGACAGTGGATAGGTCCAGGGGAACAAAGATGATGTTTGGTCAGGGAGAAGTCATAAGTAGAGCTGGTCAGGAAAATTTTGACAAGATGTTTTTAATCACAAAGTGCCTATTCAGAGAAACCAAAACTGTTGTGAAAATATAACATTTCTGAGGAAACTTTCAAACAGGAAGGCTCCCAGGTCCAAGATGGAATTTCTGGTCAAAATAGGAAAGAGACACCTCCCTTCTCCCACAAGCTTCTCTCAGAATAACCAATAGCCTGGTAGTTAGGTACATATTACCTAGACTGTGGGTATCTATATTCAAATCTTTACTCTTAATGAAACAAAGCAAGGGCTTGACCATTCTCAGGTTAAGCACTAGGCAATTAGCTATTTTAGAGTGGGTGTCTTTCTCACACCTTCTCCTCCTCCCCTGCCTTTCATGAAAAATGTGAAAAGGTCTCAGTTCTGTCCTGACGCAGAACAGGAAGATTTCTGACATCTTAAAAATTATCATGAAACAGAATTCTTGTTTTCCAGCCAGCCCTAGTCATAAGAAGATTTGGTGAGAGCTGTTTCAAAGGATTGTAGAATTTGAAAGCCAGACTGAAAAAGTCTAGGATAGCACGGAGGAAAAGAACCTTGCACAGTCATTGTGGACAGCAAATCCACTGACAAGTTTCTTTAACAAGTTACTTCACCACTGGCATCCAATTAAACTGATTTTAAAAACAAAACTGAGAACATTTTGTGTAGTTTGAGTCACAAAAAGTAACTTCTTATTACAACATGTTCAGAAACTCCCCAGAGTTGTTCCATTCCATATTTTGTCTGGTTTCTGATCCTTGAATAAAAGTGAATACAGTAGCTGCAAATATAAGCTTCCACAACAGTAGTGATTAGATTTTTAATATTTAGTTGACAGTTTATGTTTTTTGTCATGTTCAATATATGAGAGAATCTTTGGCAAAGCAGTTTTTTAGTGCACAGTGAGAAATTTTCTCCATAATATCATGTTTTATTGAGTCCAAATAATTAATTTTTCATGTTAAGAAAATGAAAGCTGGAGCCAGATAAACTGTAGGAAAGGTTACAAGAGAAATGCACTTTGCATTACAAGGGCCTCAATGGAAAAAAAAAAAGAGACAAAGCTAGGTGACATTCTTGCTGAATTATTTTACATATGGTGTTTGCAGGACTTTTCCCTAGAGAAAAATCCGTATTTTACATGGTCACATACCAATCTGTGGGCAGAGTTCAAGTTCAAGAATTCAAATGTGGACAGGGGCCCTCAAGATTCCCTGTTTACGATACCTTATTCATGAATTTTTTTTTTTAAAAGTAGCTGTTTGGCCCAGGGCTTTGAAAGTTCTTGTAATAAAATGGCACAGAAATTAAAGAGAAAGGGAAAACGTCTTTGAAAAGAAAGCATTCATGCTTAATGCTAAACAGACACTCACCATGCTAGACTGAATGCAAAAGCTAACAAGAATGCCAAAATGTGGCAACTGTGCAATACAAATGGCTTTGCATGGAAAAAATATATAAATAGAAAGGAGATTCATAGACAAGAATTCCTTTTTAGTCCTTGCACTGAGCATAGAAGGGACCTCAAGGCTTGTGTGCTCAGAACAGGTATCAATGGAAAGTTTGCACGGATGTAAGTAAGCGCTAGGCAGATTGCGTAGCATCTAGTGGAAGTAAATCTCAAATCTCTTTGCTAGCCTCTGATTGACATGGGTGAGCAAGGATACAAAATTTGTATGTCTGAGGAGGCATGGATTTAAGCATTCTCTTCAGCTGGAAATGAGGCACTTAACTATGCTCTCACATCTTTGGCCTTAACTGTTGTTACTAGGCAGAAGCACAAGTGGACATCTGAACTGCAGTGCTCGCTTGCTAATGCTCCATCCCCTGCTCACAATGTTTATCTTGTGCTTATATGTGCAACACTCAAGCACCTGTAATGTGCAAGGCTCAAACTCTTAAAGCTGACAGAAGATATTTGTAATATATACCTTCCACAAAGCTCAATATTTGGCCTTGGGATGAGCATACTGCGCCATTCTTACTTAATACCTTGTACATCTTTTAGATGTAAATGTTCATGGCTTGAAATATCTCCACTGATTCTAAAACAAATGAACAAACTATCTCACAAGAAAAAAAACCAGACACATTCTATTGAGTAGACTAAGAATGTGAGTAACAGAAGCAAAGCATGTGTTTTTTGTAGGTGGGAAAAGTGTGCACCAGAGGGAGACAAAAACAACTGCAGAAAAGCTGCATGGTCACTTCTCAATATACTCGCTGGTCAACAGTTACAAAAGGCAGAGATATTTTTTGGGCTTTGGATGCAACTGTCTCTATTTCTTAATAGTTAACAGGGACAGGTTTTCCTGAACATTCTGAATTCCTACTTTCTGGGTACTTGGGCTAACAACAAATCTATTTTTATTTACAGAAATTGAGGAGCTATTTCTGTACTCCAGCCTCAGGGATTGTGTACAAGATATTTTGTTCATCATGTGCCATTTGTAACTGATCTGCTTACTTAGGCAGAGGAATAAGTAAGAGAGTTTAATTAATTATTGCCCCGAATTTTGCCAAACGTAGCTAATCATGGGTTTACAGACCAAATCCTGCTGTGGATCTCCCACTGACTTCAATGGGATTTGGATCAGGCCCTACAGGACAGTTATGTATCAGATGTGTGTGAATTCATTTGTTTGTGTGTTTATAGTCAGTTACAGTAGTGAGCTACAACAGAAAGTAGAGGGGAGGGACAGAGAGCGTGATTCTGAACACAATTCTGTAAAGTTTACTCAGACTAACCTCCCATTACTTTCAAGTTTTGCTTATTGAAAGTCTGCAGGACTTTACCCTACAATAATATGTCATGTTCATTGAGTCACAGTCAAACAAGGAGAGAGATTAGTTACCAACCCACTGGCAATTGTTTTAAAAAACCAGCACACAACAAATATTATAATTACTTTAACAATAGGTTGATTAGATTGCAAAATTAGGATCCAGGCCTGCAAGGTATTACACGCGCCCCTTTCCCATTGAAGTCAGTAGGAGCTGAGGGCACGCCATACCTCAGGATTGGACCATTTTATATCAGTGAAATCAGAAATGTGGATAGCAGCTTTAACATTCACAGAGGGTAGTTATTATCCTGGATAGCTAAAATAGTTCCTCAACCTAATTAAAAGTATAGAACAATGTTATTTCTTCCCACAAACATACTTAAGTTTCTCTTAAAATCTTGAGGGGAAAAAAAAGCCTACAATTGTGCAACATATTGGAACATTTTAATTAGAAATGTGATGGAAATCAAAAGCTCTGTACATGGAGTGTACAACCTACTAGCCAGGGCACAGCTATCGTATTGCAGTTTATAGGCACCAGTAGCTTCTCTGACTATTTAAGAAATTGCCTGTGATAATTACAAGAAGCACAACAGTGGAAACTACTGTAACTCACTGCAAAAGGTTATATAAAATAACATCTTAACAAGAGATTGAGTGCACATGCCACCATCCAACACAACCTTAGAGAAGAGGTTTTTCTTTCAATCCCAGAAGTAGTAGAAAATTTAGCCTAAGTAGCAGCATTTGTCTCAGCTAAAATTACTGGTGAATATGATCAACCAACACATTTTCCAGCTGATGTCTTAATTATAGGTTACACTGAATGTAAGCTTGACATTAATAGCCTTTTTAAAATAAAAGTTTATATCTGGTACAGCCTATAACTATAAACAGCAGTAGGACAATTGTCAGTACAGTAGCCAAACCTACAGCACCATAGTATCCGCAAACACAAATAAGCAGCTTTATTCCATTAACTTAAAAAACCAACAACAACAGTTTTTAATATTTTGCAGGAAATTCTGGAAATCCTGTTAAGCTGGTAACTTTGCTGGAACAAATATCTGCAGGAAGACATTCACTAGAAGGCTTTAATATAATGTCCACTGCAGGAGATCTGGGCAATGGACTTGATTCACTGGTACAGGTACAGGGACCTCTACATCTTATGGTGGATTCCAGCCTGCATAAAGGAAGGCAGCAACTTCCCCTAGAAAGTCCAGTGAAGGAAAGCAGGTTTAACTTGCAGCTGGGGATCCTATGGAGCAGGCTGCTGAGGGGATGCTTTGTATGAAGCACTCTTGGGGCTGCACTAGCCAGCTGCAAGTCCCCCAGTAAGAACATAAGAACAGCCATACTGGGTCAGACCAAAGGTATATCTAGCCCAGGATCCTGTCTTCTGACAGTAGCCAGCACCAGGTGCTCCAGAGGGAATGAACAGAACACGTAATCATCAAGTACTCCATCCTCTGTCGCCTATTCCCAGCTTCTGGTAAACAGAGGTTAGGGACACCATCCCTTCCCATCCTGGCTAATAGTCATCAATGGATGTATCCTCCATAAATTTATCCAGTTGTTTTTTGAACCCTGTTATAGTCTTGGCCTTCACAAAATCCTCTGGCAAAGTGTTCCACAAGTTGACTGTGCGTTGTGTGAAGAAATACTTCTTTTTGTTTGTTTTAAACTTGTTGCCTATTAATTTCATTTGGTGACCCCAATTTCATTTGGTGTAATGAGAAAGAGTAAAACACTTCCTTATTTATTTTCTCCATACCAGTCATGATTTTACAGACCTCAATCATATCCCGCCCTTAGTCATTTCTTTTCCAAGCTGAAAAGTCCCAGTCTTATTAATCTCTCCTCAGATGGAAACTGTTCTATACCCCTAATCATTTTTCTTGTCCTTTTCTGAACCTTTCCCAATTCATCTGTTTTTGGGACAGCCACATTTGCACATAGTATTCAAGATGTGGGCATACCATGGATAAAGGCAATATGATATTTTCTGTCTTACCATTTATCCCTTTCCTAATGATTCCCAACATTCTGTTAGTTTTTTTGACTCCCGCTGCATATTGAGTGAATGTTTTCAGAGAATTATTCACAATGACTCCAAGATCTCTTTCTTGAGTGGTAACAGCTAATTTAAATCCCATCATTTTATATGTATAGTTGAGATTAAGTGTTCCAATGTGCAATATTTTGCATTTATCAACATTAAATTTCATCTACTATTTTGTTGCCCAGCCGCCCAGTTTTAGAGATCCTTTTGTAGCTCTTCGCAGTCTGCCTGGGACTTAAATATCTTATGCAATTTTGTATTGTCTGCAAATTTTGCCACCTCACTGTTTACCCCTTTTTCCAGATCATTTATGAATATGTTGAATAGGACTGGGCCCAGTATAGACCCCAGGTGGACACTGCTATTTACCTCTATTCATTCTGAAAATTGTCCATTTATTCCTACGCTTTGTATCCTATCTTTTAACTACTTACCAAAACATCTTATGCCATGACAGCTTATGTTGCTTAAGGGCCTTTGGTGAGGGACCTAGTCAAAGGCTTTCTGAAAATCTAAGTACACTATATCCATTGGATCCCCCTTGTCCACATGTTTGACTGCCCCTCCACCCCCCAAAGAATTCTAGTAGATTGGTGAGGTATGATTTCTCTTTACAAAAACCATGCTGACTCTTCTCCAAGGAATTATGTTCATCTATGTGTCTGACAAATTTGTTCTTGACTATAGTTTCAATCAGTTTGCCCAGTTCTGAAGTCAGACTTACTGGTCTGTAATTGCCGAGATCACCTCTGGAGTCCTTTTAAAAAATTGGCATCACATTAGCTGTCCTCCAGTCATTTGGTACAGAAGCTGATTTAAATGATAGTTTACATACTACAGTTAGCAATTCTGAAATTTCACATTTGAATTCCTTCAGAACTCTTGGGTGAATATCATCTGGTCCTGGTGACTTATTATTCCTGTTCTGGGAATTAGGGTCACCCTGGACTGCTGCACAATTTATGTCACTGAAGACTTTGCTTCCTAGATGAGACCATTGGCTGAATTAAGCCCTGTGTCTTGTTTGGTTAATTAAGTGCCTAATCTTGCAAGGTGTTGAGCACCTCCTGTGCGGGATGAAGGTACTCTAATTCACTTCAATATCTGGTGTCTTCAGTGCTCTAGGTGCACAAGAAATACAGGCCATTTGTTACCAGTTACCTCTCTTATTGCCTGATATAAAGTTCCTTTCAATTTTGATGGAAAAATTGATCCTTTTATTAAAATCCAGACAACCCAAAATTGACTTGATACTTTTGAGCATTGGATGAAATCACTTTTTGAGTGACTTCCATGAAGATACTCACATTGGACTTTTAGTTGTGTATAAAGTAGAGTTAAGACATAGTGTTTATTAGGATCAAATGCGCATGTAAGAAATAGCCTTGCTGGGGGTATTAGCAGGTCTGCTTGAATGGAGTTCTGAAGTTTGGTGCTATGTCCAGGTGAACTTTGCTGATGCTTTTGGTTTGAAGCACAAGTAGGAAGTGTGTGTGTAGTGTAAGTAAAACATAGTCTTGCAAAGGACAGTCTTAGTTGGTGTTCCCTTGTTTCTCTCCCATAGGAATTAGCCCATTCAGGAAGCCAAATGCTTTGTGAACACTGGGAAGCTGGGACAGTACAGTACCAGCAGATATTTCTGATTAGAAAATAGATTTGAAAAAATACATAATAGATTGATCAAAATAGTTCTCATGACACTGAAATTTAAGTAGGTTTTGTTTTGCAGGTGTAGAAAATGAACACATTTATTAAGAATTTGTAATGAAATTTTTCATTTTTAAAGCTGTTAGAGTGAGAAAGAAACCCACAGTCTTCCCCCTCCAAAACATTTTGCCATTGAAAAAAGGAGGTGGGTGGAAAAGAGGTCAAAAAGAGGAAAATCGACACCTCCCCAAAAATTCATTTTATACTCTACTAGAGAATTTGAAAACATTTTTTTTTAAAGAAAATAGAAGGCCTGGACTAAGTGGTCTACTTTTTTTTATATGAAAAGTTTCAGTCAGCTCTAATAGAAAGTTTTTTCTATTATATCTTTCTCTCCAAAATCAAATGCCAGAATATAGTATACACCTCTACCCTGATATAACGTGACCCGATACAATATGAATTCGGATGTAACGCGGTAAAGCAGTGTTCCATAATGCAGTTTCACCTATAACACGGTAAAATTTTTTGGCTCCCGAGCACAGCGTTATATCGGGGTAGAGGTGTATTTACAGCATCAACAACATTAGTGGAGTCATAGTGCCTTTAATTACAATTAATTCATGGATAGAGTACTGGCTAAGGCCCTGGCATTACAAAGAGTAAAGCGTGTGCATTACTTTATGCATGGGAATGGTTCCTTTATAATGAAATCTCCTTCCAAAGTTCCTCTTTTTCTTCCTTCTTTTCCTAAACCAACATTCCTCTCTTACCTCATTCTTCTCTCCCCAAATATCCCTTTTCTCTTCCACCAACCCCTAATTTCTCTCATTTTCTCCCCCAAATCTTTTCATGCTTCCCCCCTTTTCATGATCGAGTCTGTGCTTGCTGGTCCTATTTCTGGAAGTGATGGTGTGTCTTCATCAAAAGGTTTTCTTCTGTTTTGCAGGAGTATCCCTTTTTAAGGAATCCTTGGGTCCTTTACTGTTTCAGGGCTGGACTACTACATAGGAAGGAGCTGAAATCCATGTGAGAATGTAAATAGTTAGGGGATTAGATACCTCTCAGATGGAATCAGCTGATAGTCCCTGATGCAAAAGGCTATATTGCTAGATAAACTGAACTTTAAAATTCTTGTCCAGTCATATGGCTGTATTTGTTTAATTTAAACTGGGACAGTAGGAAAAACAGAGAAACACATTTTAATGTAATTATTCTTGCTTCATAAATGCGGAATGCCTTCCTCTGAATACTTAGCAAGGAGATCTCCTCTTTATCCTACCCCTTAAGCATTAAAGATGCATACAGTCCATTTTCAAGATGAATTAAGTTCTATATGCACTGTGGGGGTAATTACTTGCTGATTTATATTTGACATTCTTTCTGAATGAAATAATTTGCACTTGTCTTGTTTGGATTTGGGAAAATGACAAGGTATAAGAACATGTATAAATCCTGTGTCAATAGCAATTATTCATAAGTAGGTGACACTATTAAAGATTCCTAAAATGACTGTTAAAATTAAAAGTTAAATTATTTAGTTTAAATTATGCTTAATTGTTTTATTCTCAAGCATAGAGTTGTCACATTAAACATTTAATTCCTGTGCTTAAAAATTAGGACATTTAAATTTCCATAATTAAAGTTTGCAATGAAATGGACCATAACTATTATATATTTATTCATTAATACACCAGAAAAGAAACCCACATATTTCCAATATTTGCATATCTAGAGTGTCAGAAAACATTAATCACATCACTGTCTACTTTATAGCTGATATAGAACCATCACTGGACTATTTTTTATGATTAATCCTCTGGAGGCGCTGTTCTGTTTATTTGGATAGAAAAAGTTGGTGACTGTCCAAGGGTTATTTATGGTACACAAATTTAAGTATAAAACCACTGGGGTCTGGTACACTGGAGAGTATTGACCAGATCTTCTAGCTAAGATGCAAGCAGAGTTCAAACAGTTGTATCAAACAGCACATTCTTTAACTAATGGGTCTTGCCTCTGTCTGCATGAAGTCAATGTCTTGCTTATTGATGCAAAAATGGGTTTGTGCTGAGAGAAAGTTCATGATTTATCAAACCTCTGGACTACTTATATTTCTATGCAGGTCAGCTACCTGGATCCTCTTAGGTAGACTTGGAGTTGCTAGAGGCATTTCATATGTGTTGTTGGTGCCAAATACTGAGCATAAAGGGATCTGAATTTTTGCAAAATGTCATAATCGTGCAGAGATCTGGCTTTCTATTCAGCTGCTCACTATGGTCAAAAGCAGCATGGCATGCTCTTTGGATATGTTGCCAGGATGGACCAAAACACACCAGCACTTCATGCTTTCAAACTCCCAATCAACATGCAAAGGGGTTCACATCCTGGCTCTACTTGGGGCTGCCAAGGGGTCTGCCCTAGAGATTCGTGGATCCACAGCATTGAGGCAGATCTTGGAATGTCACTACATGATGCCTGGTGCAATGCCATGAACAGTTGTCACCCTCGCTGGCACAATGGTCCGCAGTAGACTATGTGCGTTTGATGTTGATGACGATGATAATGATATCTATATGAGCACAGCACTAAGTATATAATTGGTTTTCTTTAAGTGACCAGAGTATGAGTTTTCATGTTTCTTAATACATTCATTATAATTCAAGGTCCACGATCTCCTACTTTTAGTTCCATTTCCTCAACTATCACCTCTCTTGGGAAAAGACATGCATTTCTCCCCCTCCTGAGTGGAGGTTTTCTAGGCTGCAGTTCCCTACCCTAGCTGCAAATTTCCCAGCAAGCCAGACTGCCTAACCAGGCCTACATCTGCACTTTGATGTCTCTCTGAAGGCTATTAACCATGTAATAGCCAGCAGTTATAAGTTGCCACACAGCTTTTTCTAAGCAAGAGCATTTATTCTTAAGATGAATGCATTACACAGAAAACATTTAAAACCAAGAGAACCTACATGCATGGTAATAAGTTTACCAGAGATCACCCCCCACAACCACCACCACCACACACACTCACTCCAGTGGGGCTCTGGTAGCAAGTAGGCCTTCATGACCCACAAAGGGGTTTTCCTGTGGTTACAAATATATAACAGCCTCAGTTCAGAACAAGGACACCCGTGCATAGGTTAGTCTTTCCTTTATAAGGCCTGGGCCTTTGATCTTCAAATGTCAGGGTAAAGTGAAATAGTCCCTTCCTCAGGGTATAACTTCAAAAGGCTGTTTTTTTTGTATAACCTGGGGGAGGGGTGGGACATTCACTTCCACCTAGATATTTCCCAGGAAATCCACTTCGCATTTGTTCCAGACCACCAATCTTGGTTCTCCATTGTTCAATATAGTCCTTTAGTCACCTAGGCGCACAATAAAACATAGCCTTTGCCTTTAATATAATGATATTAAAGTTGAAATAAGAGTTTGTTTAACTTTAAAGTAAGGATATTACAGGAATTGCCACATCACATTTCAGACCACATTTTTTGTCTCTTTGTCTAAGTTCTCTGCCATTGCTGCTCCTCTGAATAACTGACCTACTGCTTTAAACATTTTATGACACACAAGACACCCCTAGGACATGGTGTCAAGTGTTCATTTAGGCACCAGTTGGGGAATTGCTTCTGCATGTCTGCTGGAGTCCACCCACAAGGAGTCAGTTGTATCTGTGCTTTATACAGTTAAAAATAATACTCTTGGTTTTCTAAATTCCTTAACACTTACTCAGTCCTTATCAGATTTCAAGGTCATGATGCTGGCCACATCACTCCTTTGGGTGCTGTTGCTTGACATGTCTCAAGTGATCAGCTCGATGAGCCATTGGCTTGGGGCAACATTGACTTTGACCCTTTCCAGGCTCCCGTATGCTTCTCAATTCCCTTCCCACTCACAACTTTCCACAGTGGGGAGTTACTTTTTCATTAGTGCTACCAATGTATCTAGAGCACACTCCTTTCAGACATAGAGACACTTCCTTGCTCTAAACCTTGCCTAAGAAGCCTCCTAACTCTCTTTAGCTTGTGACTCACTTGCTCTGTAAAGTATTTTATGACCCAGTGTATTGCTGTGTAAAGAGCCAAATGTATTGCATGATGTATGTGTATGCTATATACATAAATATATAGTATGAAATCAGTTCCATATTATCTTTTTTATTGTTTCTTTATGGTGGTTTTTATAACAGACAGATTTTTATTGGTACTCATTTTTCCCCTATAGCTATATTTTGTAGATTAAAAGGTGATCGAAATAAAAAGGACACATCTGTGCTTCCAGAACAAACAAACAAACAAAAAGACCCCACACCACAAGAAAAAACTGTAGCTCTTTTTCAGCAAGGAATTTGAAGTTTTATTAAAGTATGTAACAAAGTTATCAGGAGACAGATGTTAATACTAATTCCTTGCATTCTTTCATTAATAGACTGCTAACAAATATCAGTGCATTAAACAAAGGAATTGGGGCATGTAATTGTATGTAACATTCATATACAATGACATTTAATTCTAAAAAGGGAGGGACATGGATGGCTCAATCAATTATGTTTGCATTTTTTCAAATGAAATCACTAGGAACAGGTGTGTGGGACTTGCTGTTTTCACACTATAGTGAACTCAGAAGGAACATGTTGAGGATGTTTTTGGTGTAGCTTGATGGCTACAGAGTGAGTTAGAGCCAGATCCTGCTTTATGAACTCAAGCAAAACTTCTACTGATGTCACTGAGAGTCCTGTTTACCAAAGGATTGCACTATCCGGCCGTTTGTTATAGTGCAAAGTTATGAGGAGTTTTGAATTTGGTTTTGGTTATTTTATACAAGTGTAAGATTTTACATTTCAAAAGGTCACTGCACACAAAAGTTCTAAGAAAAGCTTCAGAAAAACAAATCTTCTTGCCTTTTCTTTGCTTTCTAAAGAACCAGTGGATGGCTTACCTTTCAATCAGAGATAGAATGGGAAACTGAGGAGAAAGCTCACAAAAGTATGCGGTCCTCCCCCTGTCAGCACAAATGCCTGCAGGATCTGTGCCCCCACTCTGTTATGGCCATTTCAGCTGAACAATAGGGCAAAGGCTGCACTGACAATCTTTCCATCTCTTTCTTGCCTGCTGTTATTCATTTCAGAAGTGCTGGATATATTTTAAGTAAAACTCTCCCAAAGCTCAGACAAATATCTGTGATGGTTTGTATTTATTGTTATGGCAAAAAAATGTTGTGGCCTCTCCAGGCATAAGATTCAGACTATAAAAAGTTCAGCTTTGGCAATATCTCTCTGGAGAAACTCAGAACAATGCACAACCTGGTTCTGCTTAATTTGAATATCTCACTGCGTGAATTTATTTACTTCACATTATGTAAAAATGATTTTGTATAATCATGGTACATCATTATTCCTTTGTTCCAGGAAAAAAGGCAATTGGGATTTTTTTGTATGTGTGTGCTTGCTGTCTGAAGTTATAAGTTGGTCCTCTGCAGATCCTGTAGATCCAGGGTGACTATTGAGAAAGGAACTCCCAAGCCTGATCCAATCCCACTGAAGTCAATAGGATTCTTTCATTTGGATCAGGTATTTAGAGAGAAACTTTCTCTTCCTGACCACCTCAGTGTAATTTTGCCCAAGGGGTTCTAGCTATTTAAATTGGGAAAAAACATTGGCTTGGCTTGGACTTTCTCCATAATGGCTATTTGTTATGTGTCACCTGCCCTGCCCACTGTAGTATTATTTATTTAAACAGCACTCAGAAGTCTGTTAGCTGTCTTACTGCACAGGAAAGTCATGTTTCTTGCCCTCACAGGGTTTACAATCTAATTTCACAAATAACACAAAGGACAAAGCAAGCAGGTAGGAGGGCATGGAGAAGAAAGGGCTCAAGAGTATGAAGATTATAGTATATTATTTGTGCAGACTTTAACATATGGTAAATACATCAAATAGTGTTTCAGTCCATAAAGCCTGTTAATGTAGTTATACAATGGTTAATCAGTTATTGGAAACAATGTTATATTTAGAAGGTTATATTTTAATCTCAAAAATAAGTTTGCAGGGCTATTACGTACTTTACTCTCTTTCTATGGATTACATTCTGGCAACAAAAAATAATATAAACCCATTCAAGGTTATGTCAATGGATGTATTTTCAAGTGCCTACCCACTTAAAAAATTAAGTCATGTTTTGTTCATCTGTTTTAAAACTTTAAATATCACAAAATACTGTTAGCCGAGGCTCTGGTTTGACTGTTTTGGAACAACCAGAGAACCTGCCAACATATGGTTCACATGGATATTAATTTACCTTCCAGCCATTTTCTTGTGAAAAGAGTTACTATATTTTGCAAACAACAGTTTGCCTCTTCAGTGTTTGGGGACTGAAGTAATGTGTGTATCGTTTACAATTGTATTATGCTTTCGTTTCCATACATATCTATTACCTCAGTTGAAAACTGCAGTTTAAAACTATTGAAAAAATATCTAAGCTTTTCACTCCCCTTTTTGTATTTCCCTGGGCACATTTCTTTACATGTATTGACCTTGAGCATCAAACTCCTAATGCAATATGCATCCACTATGAAACTCTGGAGTCTTCAAAAGTGAAGGAATACCTATTAAATGCACATAATTTGGGAAGTTAAGGAAGGTCACTATTTCAGGGCACTGTCAAAGATCTGCTTCACTTTCTCATGGATCCCAAACCTATTACTTCTACAGAGAGCCTGTTATCAAAACACAATGTCTCAATTTTAACTCCTGAGAGATCCTTAGCAACATTTCCCTCTTCATTTTAATTCCATGCCATTAAATCCTGGAAGTGAAATGTGAATGGACTTCCTGACCTTGAAGAGAATGTGTAATTGGACAAAATTCCTAATACATGTTGGTAAATCTCTAGTCACTTAACAAGGAATAAGTTAATAAATACCTATATTAAACTTATACCTGATACAAATTGTTTTACTTTAAAAACTTGTCTAATATGGCAACATATATTTCTAAAGTAAGAACGCACAATGTGGCATATATTTGTATGTGCTGGGTGGAACTGGCTTAGCCTGGTGGGCATTCAAAATAGCTAGGTATGGAAATATAGAGCAACACCTTGATGGGTACTTGCATACTGCTGAGGTTTGGGAACATGTTTGACCATTTAACCATAATAGGACACCTTGAATATTCTGGAAAGCAGATAGCTGTAGGTTAGTTCCATACAGAAATGCCCTGTTTGAAAGGCATATGCCAAGTGGTACATGCTATGCATTCCTATATTTTAGGAACAAACAATAGTGAATGGCACCACATTTTCCTGTTTTGGAGCAAGACACATGGGAGAAATTTTCTATCTTCTAAACCACTAATTGTAGGTGAATTGGATACATGACCTTCTGAAAGGATCCAGCATCAATATGAAATTCTAGGCTGCTGATAGGAACCTGCTAATGTGTTCCCCTAGTCATATAAGGATGCCTGTCCATCTCTTAGGTCCCCTTCTTTAGTTAAGAATTCTACATCATCTGAAGTGGAGTTTCTTTTGTGCACAGTGTGACTTTAACATTTAAGCCACAGTTGAGCCGGATGAGTTTAGTGTGAGGGTGCACTGAGATGAAATCTCTCATCTTTGGGAAAACAATTTTTTTATACACTATAATCCCTGTATTTGGAACCTGGGTGCATTTACAGAAGGATCTTTTTACACTGCAGATGCGAGTCTTAATTTCCAAAGGTGATCACAGATCTGCACTTCACGGGTAGATCTGTCTGGAGGACTTTTTCCATAGAGTTCAAAATCTGGAGGTCTTTGTCTGTTTGTGTTCCTGCCTTTCCATCTCCTTCACTGATGGGACTCATCTTGCAGTCTCTGCATCCCAGAAGTCTTTACTCACAATTCACAAAAATCATACTTGGATTACTTAAAAGGTACAGTAGCTCTTTAGTACTGCATAATAATTTTGTACCCTGTAGACTATTTCCCCATAAATTCTGTAGTTTTAAGGATGAATTAAGCTACAGAAAGCTATCCACATGCACAGTTACAGGGCTAACTACATATCTGTTATCCCTCACAGGGATAAGTTCTCATGTCTTTGCCTGGTTTAGACAAATCATGCAATTCTCCCACTCTTAGATTGAATCTCTGGTCTATAGTACACCGCGTATCAATAGCATTTATCCAGTAGGCCCAACTTGGTTTGGGAAGCTGACCAATGAATACCTAAACTGACCAAAACAGTGAATCAAAACAGCCATTTTAAAACAAAAGTATTATTTATTTAAACATAGAAACAAAGCATGATATGAAAGAAAAAGGCATTTTAACAGCTGAAGGTCAGGGGGACCCCAGTAGATCTAACTTATCTCAGAACTCACTTGGCCAGCTCTGGGTTTTCAGCCTCAAAACAAACAAACAAACAAAAAACGCTTTTGATTTCTCCACCTAGGCACAAAGTCCCTCCTGTGAAAAACATGTCTGCCAGGCCCAGCAGGAGGTCGAGCCAGAGCATTAAATTAAACGATTCTTGGAGTCTCTCTCAAGCGTTTGCTGACAAAGGTATATTAGGATTCACCTCCTCCTCTCTGAGTGCATTTCCAGAAAATGATGCTATAGAATCAATTCAATATATACATACAGTAATCACAATCTGCCAGTCAGGATATAGTATTAATAAATTATAGTCCAATCCATCAGTATCTGTAAGTAATATTTATTTCTCTTCTGTTTTACCCCAACGTCTGTCTCAGAAGTGCCTTACCTTCCCTCGTCCACTCAAACACCTTTCTTAGTCCCACCTCATCCTCTTATGTCTAGTTCTTTTTCCATTACCTTCAAGTGTGCCATTATCTTTGCAATCCTAACAAAACACAAACAAACAAACCCCGCACCTCTTGACCTCAGCTGTATCTCCAGGTAGTATCCCACCTCCTTTCCCCACCCTTCACCTCTAAAGCTCCTGAAAGTAGTTTGTTCTTATACCTACACTTTCTTTCTACTAACTCTCCACTTGATCTCCTACCTGCTGGCTCCCATATTCTGCAACCAACACTCACATTTCCAGTTACCTCAAAGTCTTATAGCCTCCTTTGCATTCTTAGCCTTCACTACCTGCTCTTCTCAGTACAATTGACCACACCCTACTTATTGCTATCCTCTTTTTGTGACTTAGTGGTACAATACCTAGTACCTCCATGCAAAGGGAAGTTAAGAAAATAAAAGCCACACTTTCATTCTTCATCTGTGTTTTGCTCACAGAGACCCTGGCCCTTCAAGGTAGTTGAGCATGCGACTAACTTTAAACATGTGAGTAGTCCCATGACTTTAATGGAACTACTCATATGTTTAAAGTTATGCTGTGCTCAAGCAGCTTGCCAAATCAGGGCCTCAGACTGTATGTCTTCAGAGTATGGACTTTATGCTTCTATGTACCTGAAAGATTAAGTGACAGTTTTGTTTAAAAGCTGAAATGCATATCTTGTTTTAGGCAATTTATCTCAAGCTTCATTGGGTTCCTGTTTGCAAACATGCACATTTCCCTCAGGCTCAGAAGCTTAAATGCTACCTTTTAGACAATTCTTCAGAGTGAGTCTAATGGCCACTTATGGCTAATCATAAAGCATAGACATGGCAGGAAAATTGCAGAAAATTCCTATGTGAACTTTAAGAGGCATATTCATGAGCTGATTGGTGGCTAAAATAGTGTTCAGCGGTCAAATTTTGCCTATATAGGAAAATAGCATGAGGTCCTTGGGGCATAAGATTATACAATATGTAGAATTTGCCACACAGTTCATAAGTAGTCACTTGGTTATTTTTCCACTGAAAAATAAAGTACTATACCAAAAACCAAATGCTTCCTTGGTTAATTTTTGAATTTAAATGAAAGCTTTATCAAAGGAAGGATGGGATATAGTTAGAGATATCTACTCAAATCTAAGGAAATTCTTCTATCTGCTTGTGATTAGATATTTCACTGGCAACACATGATTATTTGCACTTGCTCTGTCAAGGTAAAAAAAATATCTAGTTTGATATTAAAATACTTATTTGAATATTGACCATATATCCACAAGACTCAATCCAGACAGATTGTTGAGTCTGCAGGGTGAACACTGATGTTAATAAATACATACAGATAAATTCCTAACTCTCAGCCTCTGGAGCTGGTTTGTTAATTGAACACTTGAAGAAATATATTTGAAATCCAAGGCAATTTGTGGCACTGAAAGTGAAAGGAAGCACACTAATATCAGAGTTTCATATCAGTAGGAAATCAGAGATATTCGTTTCTATATTTTATGCTTTTAAAGTTACCAGCATTTTGGTTAGTTTGAAACCTGTCTGTACTTAGCACAAATTAATGTTCTGTGGTTTTTGCTGTAGCTGTTGCCAGGCAAGAGGTGAAAATTTAACGTAACTGTTTTTTCCATTTACATTTCAAATAACTGACTTTCTATTATAAACTTGACTGCAATCATTGTAGTTCCATCTTAGCAGTTTCTATTGCTGCAACCAAAGCCAGCTCATACTACCGTTCCTACCTCCTTTCCTCACCTCCTCTCTGTTGTGCTTTCAAAGTTATGAGGCACCTTGCTACTACCTGCCCTTACCATGAGGGAGCTTTGTCTTTCCCTGCCAGAAGTCAGCTCCCCAAGTCCACCAGCCACAGGCAACACAAGTATTTCCTTCTCAGGCCTGATCTACGCTACACAATTAGGTTGAAGTAAGGTGCCTTGCGTAACCTAGCTGTGAAAGTGTCATTACTTAAATTTGGCTCCCAGTGTCAATGTCAACACTGCATTGCTTATGTTGACTGTTACTGGCTTTCAGGAGCAATCCCACAATACCCACATGCACCAATTGTATTGTCAAAGTACTCCCAGTGAGTGCGTGCACTGCTGACATAAGGACCCAAGTGTGCATGTACACTTGGAATTTAATAACTGTGGTGAATGCGTGCCGACATAAGTGAGGTCAACATAATTTTGTACTGTAGACATGGCCTTAGACTATGAAGGCTCCACTGTCCCTCAGAGGCAGGTTAGCAATAGGCACAATCCAACCCTGAGTCCTCCAAGCATCCCCTTCAAGTATCCAGTTCCAATGGACATTCACAGATCTGCAACTGCCAGAGGAACTGTACACATCAACTTAACAGCTTCACCTCAGGATCACAGCCCTGCTTAACATAGTGCTTAGATTTGTTTACTGAGAAAGCATAAGTAAGTTTATTTAACAGAGATTCAAATGCTAGCAAAGGGTTACATATAAAAAAATGCATTCTGAGCTTAAACTTAACAAGGTGTCCTCTTTTCTAATAGAATACTGCTTACCTAAAGTGCTTCTCACCATAGGCACCGACTTCCTCTTGACCCAGGGGGTGCTCAACCAACCCTCCACCCCAGGCCTGCCCCCACTGCAACCTCTCCCTCAAGCCCTAACCCCCACCCTGCTCCACCCCACTCTACCCCTTCCCTCAAGACCCCACCCCACCTCTTCCCACCCCCAAGTATGCCCCAGCCCCACTCCTCACCCTCTCTCCCAGAGTCTCCTGCATGCCGCTGAACAGCTGATCCATGGGGAGAAGGAAGGGCTGGGTGGGGAAACCTTGGCTGCTGGTGGGTAAGCATCCACTAATTTTTTTCCATGGGTGCTCCAGGCCTGATTCTGCATTGAAGACTATTCATGCAGATCTTCTTAACACCTATGCTGAGCCCCACTGAAGTCAAGAGGGTTCCTCCATATAGGCCTAGAGATTTATCCACATTGTTCTTCAAGCAGCAGTGGAGGTAAGAGGCATTTCAATTTCAAATACTGACATTACTATTTATGCAGTGTAATCAATGTGCATCACACATTATAGGCTATCAAAAAGATCCTTGTCCTAGTCTAATTCTTGGGCTGTTCTTAATATTTCCTGACATTTTTCTTCCCTGCCTGGCAGAATTTTTTTTAATGTCTTTGCAAATGGTGAGTAAGGAAAAAATAATGAAATGGAGTATGAAATCTTAAAAGCCTGATTCACAACACTACTTAAAGCACTATTACTAACTACAATGATCTCAAAATGATATCATTTTCTTTCTTGTGCGTCTTTATCTTCATTTCCACTGGAGACAAGTTATGCTCACTAATCTAATAAGAAGTCAGCATGTCCCTTTTTAAAAAAAAAAGGCTAGGCAAAAAATTAGATGATAGAAAGTTGTTCTACTGAAATTAATAAACTCCACATTCTAAGACAAATATCCTCAAGCCATTTGTTTAAACAAGCATTGAGTTTAGCAGTACTATGCCATAACATGATACTCCAAATTAAACTTTTGCATCTCAAGTGACCTTTATAGCAGTTTTACAGTTCATAAATTCTTTACAATAGTGCTCTGTGGAGTAGTTTTAATAAATCTTGATTGTGCTATAACATTTACAGCACATACTTGAAATGGCATTTCCAGTCCTAACACACAAAAGTATGGGAATGATTCTTCTATCCCCATATGGAGACGTTTGCAATAGCATTCATGAAATAGAGGCAATTCCAGCAATGAGAAAAAAAGACCACACATTACTATTACTACCACAGAGGAAATCTGATCAATATAGAATTGAAATGCTTTTGATGTTTCTCAGAGGAGATTGCAAGCAGGAGGATGCAACTCCTGACTACCAGTGGGAAAATTCACTTTGGTTGTGGAGTTCTCAGACTACTCAACAAGGCTAGGGAGGGAAGAGATTATGGTATGTTATTTAAGAAACAAAGGTTAAAAGAATGAGTCCCAAAGTGATAGAACTATATGGTCTATTTCCTACTTGTATATATTCTCCTTATGATATTAGATTAACTATGTCTGTTGAGCCTGAATTTGTTCTTTTACGTCAATACATCTGGAATTTAAAGGTTGGAGAATAGATTACATTGGTTTTATTAAATGCATTTTTTAAAATTTATTTAAGGTAGTATTAAAGGGATTTCATTACAGCATCCAATTCAAAATTGCCTTCTTTTGCTTACACCCTCTATGGATTTGTTCCAGCCTCTCTCTCTCTTCTCCCTGCCCCCTATTTATCTAACATAGCCTTCTCCCGCACCTCCCCACCATTTTTCCATACAGCCCTGTTAACTTAGATCTTATCCTCTGCAGCCTCAGTGCTTTGGAACACCTTCTGGACTTCTACCTCATCAGCTCCATTCCACAACAATATTTGACTGGAAATGTATCTTCAAAGACTCCTAGTTTGTCTCTCATCTGTTTACTTGACAGCAAGTAGCACCCACTCTAGTTAAGGTGGATCTTCAACTTACACTAACCCTTGATCCCTGTTCAAGTTGCTCATAACTTCTACAAAATTTCTTTGGGGCTGACATTTCCTATGTGTGGTCTTAGGCCAGAGTTGATTTTTATTGTTGTTGTTATGAGAACAAGAAAAGGAGAAGAAAAATAACCTTACCCTTTTCACATATGGTCTGATAAGACATTGTACTCAGATAATTCAAAAGTGTCTGAAACTATTAAAAAAAAAACACTTTTCCAACTTGACTTGCTCTGTAAATCACTGATTCTAAAAAACAAGCTGATATTGAAGAAAGTTAGTTCAATGGTTTTAAAAGTTATGAAATTTAAAGTCAGAATTAAGACTTCCACAGATTTTACACATTGTTAAGTTCACAGTTGTTAGGAATGCACCAGGTAAGGATGAAATTGTTAAGGACGCCCTCAGTTAGGGAAGTTAGGGAAACCAGCACAACGTCCAAGCTCTTCCTGCCCATCCCATCAGTTCACCAAATGTACCATGTTGTGTGTATAAACTGTGGCAGAGGCAAGTATTTATTGGTTTGTATGTCATCATGAATACCTAAGACACTATAAAAATGTAATATTGATTCTTAGGTGCCCATTCCTTAAGTGTAATTTTGCATGATATAGATCTTGTTAAAGTGGTGTTTATAAAAGAAGTTGAAAATCAAATTGCAAATATTTTACATCAGGAACACAGGAAAATCTTGTCAGAGATCGTAGATGTCAGGATCCACAGAAAGTGACTGAAGCAAAACATCGTTCAGGGAAAGTCACCACAAAGGATCTCACAGGAAAATATGCTAAGTAGGATTGATAAGTTTGGGTGGAAGGCATTGTTATTGGCATTAGCACTGTTGTTTTGTAGGAGCACTTGGGCATAAAGTCTTAAATGACCTCTCCCTCTTAGGGAAAACAAAAGCTAAACTGATCTGACGGTCCGATCAGAGATTCAGTGGCCAGAAGGGACCATAGTGATCATCTAGTCTGATCTCCTGTATAACATAGGCCATAGAAATTCCCCCTCAAAATTTCTAGAACTTATCTTTTTTGAGGGGAAGTTGCCTGTGAATCCTGTGAATCCACCACAACCTTAGTGAATTGTTCCACTGGTTAAATTACCCTCACTGTTAAATATTACACTTTATTTCCAGTCTGAATTTGTCTAGCTTCAATTTCCAGACTTTGGATTGTTTTATGCCTTTCTCTGCCAGACTGAAGAGCCCGTTATTAAAATATGTGTTCCTTATGTAGGTACTGCTGACAAATCTCATAGTCCTGAGATCCTTACTGAGATAAAACTCCTAGGTTTCAGAGTTTAGACAAGTGGGCAGCTTTCGCATTATTTATATTACAGAAATGGCTAGATGCCCCAAACAAAAATGAAGCACCAGTGTGCCATGTCCTGTCCAAAGTAAGAGACAATCCCCACTCTGAAGAGTTTACAGTTAAATAGACAAGGCAGGAAGAGAAACTGAGGCACACAAGGGTAAAGTAACTTGCCCCAGGTGAATGGCAGAATCATGAATATAACTCACATCCGAGTCTCAATCCAGTGCCTTATCTATTAGGCCATGTTTCCTTTATTCTAGGACCTCACTAAAGGTTTAGAGCAACTTTTGTCCTTATTTACACCCCACGCAATCCCATTTACTTCACTGATCTCATTGGAGTTTCAGGAGGTCAGAATTTGGCCAAGAGGGATTGAGCAATTCAACCCTCCTCCCCACAGAACTGGTGCATTTGGGTAAAATCCTCTCGCCAGAGCCAACTTCTAAGCATACCTGAGTTGGTTAACTTTTTCCATTTCCTGTTTTACATGGTCAAGCCTTACCAAAAAGGACAAAAACCTGCCTCAGAGTCACACAGCAGTGCAAAGGAGCAGAGCGGTGTCAGCTCTGTGCCTGAAGAGGAACCATCCCAGCAGCACTTACTGTGCTCCTATTTCATTCTATCTTCTTTCCATACTCTTTCATTCTCTCTTTCTGCTGTAGATCTTGAGGGATGAAAAAGCCTATTTTTCCCCTCACACCTCATATCTTTCCCCCTCCCCATTTTTGGTTACATTTTCTCCCTCACCCATCTCTCAGTCTTGTAAGGTCTCCATACCTGCGCTATATTGCCTTTTAATTTTTAACTCCTGTCTTAGGTTTTCCCTTGTCATGGTTTCCCCACATATTCGCTCTTCCTCATTCTTACTACCCAGATTGCTGAAGGAATTCCATAAACAAGAAATTACTCCAAGCATACAGCTGACTGCATATAGACAACAAATGCAAAGACTTTTAAAAATAATCATGTGTTCCCAAAGTAATTAACACACTGCAAATTCTAAGAGTCACAGTTTAGGGCCATAAGAGACCACTAGATCATCTATTCTGACCTGTACATCACAGGATATTACATTTTAAAGTTACTGGCTGAACACATGGGTAACTTGTGTTTGCCTAAGGCATATCTTCCAGAGAGGCAGCCACTATTGATTAAGAAATCAGTAGATGCAGATTCTACCACTTCCCACGGTAGTTTGTTGAGATTTATTTCAAATATTGTACCTCATGCAGTAAAAAAATTGTATTTCCTTCTTCCCTCCATGTCTGTTGTTAATACAACAGCATTGTCGTGGACACCACAAATGCAGTAGAAAACATGGAATTGACAATTAACTGTGGAAAAATCTGATATTCAAACTTCCCAGAAGTTCTTCCTCTGCCCCCTTATTGTCCATGCACACAAAATGTTCTAGACATGGGAATGTGACTGAGCTCACTTGGATAGGGATGAGAATGTAGAAGGCGGGTGAGTGATGCTTTGTCAGGACACAGTTGGCGGAATCAAAGTAATATATTCATAGGTGGTGATACAGAAACACTAAAGAGAGCTTTGAATGTTTGAAGAGAGTTCAAGGTCAAGGATGAATTTCTGGATCCAGGAGCAAAGTTAAGCACTGAGTTAAGTATGAGTGGAAAGTGAGGGCTAAGGAGGAAGAAGACCCTGATCCTGGAAGATCTCAGTAGAAGGAAACTGGTGTGACTAAGCAGCACTCACTGTCTCATCCACAAAGAAAAATATTGCTATTCCCAAATAGTGCACCTTCATTGTCTCTGCCTGACAGCAAGGCTAGTCAGACAAACAAACGCACATTCCTTTGGCAAACAATTCACAAGCCTTGTCTAGACAAACAATTCTAGCACATATCCATAACTTTGTACAAACCCCATATATACATATCATGCAAGAACATTAATGATCTGTGAGTTTTCCTATGACCTTACATGATGATAATGTTTAGATGTAATGATGAGTAGTCAGATCTGACAAGAGTTGCTGACACAGGGTAAAGAACCCTCCCCCATAGGCCCGTGTGTCACATATATTTAAACATATACCTTAAATACAATGCATATTAATATTCTAAAGGAAATTTTAAAGACCATACAACTAATATGCTCACAGAAAATCTTGTTATTTTATTGTCTTAGTTGCTAATGTTAGAAACCTGCTTAAAATTGAACAAACTGTCCAGTTGAATCCTATGAATTTATGTAAAGACAAAATTGATCAAAAAGATACTTTTGACCAGGTTCCTAGTATTTGAGAGGCATACAGCACAAGCTGAGTTTGTGGAGTCATAAAGGCAGCATAAAGCTCACCTTTTCATTCCACTCATCCTTGGGCTGCTCAAGACACAGGTGGTTCCCTCAGCATAAGTTAATTCCCCCAAAAGACCAAAATTACATCCAGGGATTGGCTTAGTGTAAGCAAGTGTTGGCTACATCATCTTTCCTCTAATTACATACACTGGCAGCAGGAAATCACACAGGAGCCTCTACATTATGAAAGAATCCCCTTATGAGGTGATCCTCCCAGGGCCAATATGCTAGCTCTGTCGACTGAGTCTATCAATGATGCACTGCATTGGATGCTTTTATTTTAAACCACCAGTTTCAATTTATATCAAGTTCATCTTTGTCGAAGTAGAAAGTGCATATAGATTAGAACTTTTTGCAAATATCACAAGGGCAACTCTGGGATGCATGACCACTAGGAGATAATCATGTCCCTGGAATGTTGCAGGTCTGATCTCTGTTTTCCATAAGAATACCCCAGTATGATTATCTCATGATAACTGGCCCCATCATGGGTGATAGAATCAAGAAATGTAGGCTTTGTCAGACTCATTTTCTTCTAGACAGAATGGATGAAGTCTTGAGAAATCTAGATAGCATTGGTTAGGAAACTTTAAGATAATAGTAATACTAAATAAGACAGGTGTTTTGTAATAAAATTGTCTTCGTGGGGTTCACTTCAGTAGAAGAGAGTGCTCAGCTCAACACAAGAAGCATATGGCACCATGCAACATTAAGTCCCCAAAGTTCTTCTACTTTTCAAATTTACATTGGGAAGTGAACGTGTATGGAAGAGAGAGTCATATCATTTATGAATAATTCAGATCAAAGAGATATTCCATTGAGATAATGTTATCTAACATACCAGGAAATCTGTCCAGATTTGACATGCATTTTCAAATGCAAGTAACACCCTTTACTGCATCATAAAATTTCCAAGAGCACACTGGAGCTAAACATAAATACTGTATTGCCTTCTTTCAACTGGGCATTTTATATTCATTGTGACAGTGGGTAATACAGTTTCCCCATGTAGAAACACTTCTATTTTATTTCAAGTTTCCTTTCTCTTCCTTTTGAGAGGATATCATAAACCTAGTCCCAGATTTGGACCTTAGCGTCCAAAATATGGGGGTTAGCATGAAAACCTCCAAGCTTAATTACCAGCTTGGACCTGGTAAAGCTGCCACCACCCAAAAAATTAGAGTGTTTTGGGGCATTCTGGTCCCCCCAAAAACCTTCCCTGGGGGACCCCAAGACCCATATCCCTTGAGTCTCACAACAAAGGGAAATAAACCTTTTCCCTTCCCCCCTCCATGTGTTCCTGGAGAGAGACACAGAAGCAAGCTCCGTGAATCTAAACAGAGGGACTCCACCCTCCCCGTTCCCAGTCCTGGAAAACAGAATTACTTCCCTCTTCACCCAGAGGGAATGCAAAGTCAGGCTAGTAAATCTAACACACAGAGATTTTTCCCCCTGACTCCTTCCTCCCACCAATTCCCTGGTGAGCTGCAGACTCAATTCCCTGGAGTTCCCCACTAAAGAAAAACTCCAACAGGTCTTAAAAGAAAGCTTTATATAAAAAGAAAGAAAAATACATAAAAATGGTCTCTCTGTATCAAGGTGACAAATACAGGATCATTTGCTTAAAAGAATATTGAATAAACAGCCTTATTCAAAAAGAATACAATTCAAAGCACTCCAGCAACTATACCATGTAAATACAAAAGAAAGCAATAGAAACCTTACTGCCTTACTATATGGTACTTACAACTTGGAAATAGAAGATTAGAAAGCAGGAAACAGAAATCACTTCTCATAGCCAAGAGAGTGCAGGCAGAAGACCCAAGAACAAAGGACTCACACACAAAAAACCCTCCACCCAGATTTGAAAAAGTCTTGTTTCCTGACTGGTCCTCTGGTCAGGTGTTTCAGATTACTTCTTTCCAGGTGTAAGAGACATTAACCCTTAGCTATCTGTTTATGACAGAGGACAAACTGACTTTGGCAAGGTCTTTCTCAGTACTGCAACACATTTTGAAACACCAAACATTCCCTGAAGATAACCGTTAGCAAGAACTTCAATTGCTCATTGCTGTGGGGCACTTGTTTCCCAATTCAAAGGATTATAAAATTGAAAGGTACCACTGTTGACTTTAGTACATACGAACAGTGCAAATAGGTCTGATTCTTCTGCCACTGAAGTCTGTTGGGGTGAAATCCTGACCCCAAATGCAAAGCTTCCATTAACTTCAATGAGTCTGGGATTTCATCCTTGCAGTTTTGCCATTAACTTCAGTGGGGTCAGGATTGGCCTGTTAGGAGGCATGAAAGGATCATGTGAGATTTATCCCCATAAAAGTGGATTAGATGGTTCCTTTTAAATTCTAGTGATTAATATTCCAGAGCAGAATTCCTGAAGTCTTTGGTCTGACAAAGTTTCCATTGAGGTCAATAAAACTTTTGTTTGAATATGGATGTCATAAAAGCTGGAAGGAGGGTGTTGGGGAGTGAAGAAACAAACCCAAGCCCTAAATATACAGAATAAAGTTGTTTGAAACTTTCCCTCTCAAGTATATTCTAGGATTTTCATGTGGCCATGTACAGTAAACCTTTCCTTTACATGTATACCTTCAGCATGTGTTTCTTGTATGTTATAAAATATTTATTTATCTTTGGTATAACAACAATGCATTTCCTTAGGAGGAAAAACTGACTGGAACAGGATGACCATCATGCTAGCACCTCTTTATGGCTATAGGCTGCTTTGCAGGCATCCTGCCCCAGTTTTCTTCCATGGACTCCTCAAGAATACCACACCATAGTCCAAGAGGTAATTAAAAAACTCCTCTTCTGGAGGTTCAGTTTTTCAGTCCTATGGGCAGATACTGGCTGTGCAATCGCCGTCCCCAGTTCAGTCTCTCTCTGCCCCTTGGTGAGGAATCCCAGTTCTCCTTTCTAGAGATGGATCCCTTTGTTTCCTCACCTTTTACCAGTTCCACTCAGGCTATCAGCAAGCTGTCAGAAACAAAACACAGAATGATTTCTCTCTCAAAAATCCAGAACAAATGAAGTCTTTACACCAGTTTTAAATTTGACACAGAATTCACAGGCTTTAGCTGAGTAGAGCTTAGCCTTCTGACTTCCAATCACTTCTCCCTGTCACAGTCTCTAGCAGGTATCTCTTGTTCACTACAACTCTTCTCTACTACCATTAACTCCTTATTGCAGCTGCATGCTGGTCTTATAGTGGAAAGCACCAGAGCTCTCTCAGGTGTGCTCATTCAGTAAGCAGACTTAGCTAGCCCCAGGCCCTCCAGCCATGAAGAAGCAAGCCAACTTGTTGCATTGACAATAACAATATGTCAGCATTAGTAACACTGTATCTTCCCCGCCGCCCCAGCTTCCACAGTATTTCATAGATATTGAAGATCCTTTGTGTCCTAGCCTATTATGGTATATGTAAGGCTCATTTTCATATCATTCTTTTGGGAAAGTGGCATAACATGTTTATGAAATCAGCATTCATTTACTAGGTGACTAAATTGGAAAAGGGGAAGATCTGGTCCAACAGCAAATTAAACTTACAAAGGGAAACCTAATCAATTTCCGAGGGGGAAAAATGATGGAAATTCACAATAGATTTAGTAACCTTGGGAGCATTAAATGAGTGAACTCTAAGTAAGGAAACAATGTTTTTGAAGGATTTTCCCAATGTATTAGTCACAAATAGGCTTTTTTTGTAAGTAGCAGGCATGTTCTAATTGTTTTCCTTGAACATAGTGTGTAGGTAATTCAAGGAAAATTAAACTTTACAGTTTTCTGTGCTTGAGTTCCTGTAAGTTCATCATGCAGTCTGATGAGGCAGTGATGCCATGCTGGGTTTTGTTCAAAACACTCCTTTATTTGTTTTTTAATTACCTGCATTTTAGACTCCAAACTCAAATGCAAAGTGGATGTTTCTTGGCCTGTGCAGCCATTGTTCCTTTGTTCTGGGCATGGAACTACAGATTTTTTTTCCTAGTCTTAAAATTAGCGATAGACCTGAACCAAAGATATAAACACTCCAGAACTGTTAGGATATAGATATTCAGGCCTGTCTCTAAAGGCCTATACTTCAAGAATTTAGGTGTATTCTTATCCCTCTCACTTCCCTGGTCCTTCTTGCATGAACAGAGAGCCACAATACCCGAAGTCCGAAGGTGCAAACAATTAGATGTTTATTGGGGTGAACTTGCAGCAAGCATGATTCCAGTTTCCTTCCTCAGTGTCCCCCTTCCCAACTCTGACACCACAGAGCCTTGCCTATGTCCCTGTTCCCATTCCCTGTTCCCATCCCCCTCTTAGCAAAACATGATTCCATTTCCCCAACCCCCATTCCTTGTTTCCATTCCCCCCCTTATTTCCTGATTGACTGCAGACTATATAGTAAAACTTGAGTTGTGCTTAGCTATACCTTAATCAATCATTTTTACTGATATTTAACTAAACAATCCTAACATATTGTAACATGGTCATTTAACCAATTATATCCCACCACCTTAATTGGTTTACATCCAACAAAATTAATTATACACCAGACAGAAACAAACACAGAACCAGACAGAGATTATACAGACAAACAATAGGGAAGTGGAGACTACAGAGATAGAACAATACAGAAATGAGGATTTCACATCCCAGCTATTGATAAGTGAGTTCTTGCCAGACAGGATGCTATCAAACTAAGTTTCTTTTTACATCTTCTAGGCTTTTCCCTTTCTCTGGAGGTGATAGACATTATTAGGACAGGATTGTATTCCTAAAAGCCCAATAGCACCTGTCATAACCTATTCCCAGATTTGGACCTTAGTGTCCAAAATATGGGGGTTAGCATGAAAACCTCGAAGCTTAGTTACCAGCTTGGACCTGGTAAAGCTGCCACCACCCAAAAAATTAGAGTGTTTTGGGGCACTCTGGTACCCCCAAAAACCTTCCCTGGGGACCCCAAGACCCAAATTCCTTGAGTCTCACAACAAAGGGGAATAAACCATTTCCCTTCCCTTCTCCCTTCCAGGTGTTCCCTCCCTGGGTTCCTGGAGAGATACACAGAAGCAAGCTCTGTGAATCTAAACAGAGGGATTCCACCCTCTCTATTTCCAGTCCTGGAAAACACAAGCACCGAGAGAGAGCCAAGCTCACCCCCCCACCCCCTCCTTCACCCAGAGGGAATGCAAAGTCAGGCTAGTAAATCTAACACACACAGATTTCCCCCTGACTTCTTCCTCCCACCAATTCCCTGGTGAGCTACAGACTCAATTCCCTGGAGTTCCCCACCAAAGAAAAACTCCAACAGGTCGTAAAAAGAAAGCTTTATATAAAAAGAAAGAAAAAATACATAAAAATGGTCTCTCTGTATTAAGGTGACAAATACAGGGTCAATTGCTTAAAAGAAACATGAATAAACAGCCTTATTCAAAAAGAATACAATTCAAAACACTCCAGCAACTACACACATGTAAATACAAAAAAAAACATATAAACCACTGTCCTTTCTGTACTTACAACTATGAAACAGAAGATTAGAAAGCAGGAGACAGAAATCCTCTCATAGCTGAGAGAGAGTACAGGCAGAAGACAAGAACAAAGAACTCACACACAAACTTCCCTCCACCCAGATTTGAAAAAGTCTTGTTTCCTGATTGGTCCTCTGGCCAGGTGTTTCAGGTTACTCCTTTCCAGGTAAAAGAACATTAACCCTTAGCTATCTGTTTACGACAGCACCTTATTTCAATGTGACTAGTTTGGAAAGTAATGATGTGACCACACGCTTCCCAGCTTATGGCTGCCTTTGCTGCTTAGTCAAAGGCCCTACTTAGCCTAAGAACAGGGCCTCAGACTGTCACAGTAAAAGAAGGCCCTTACATTGGCAGACAGTGATTTTAATTCTTTCTTTTATACCTCTATAACTAGCTAAGTGGTAAGAAGACACCTACATTCTTAAAGTATAGGCCTTTACAGACAGGCCTGAATAGCTCTATCCTAACAAGAACGTTCTAGATGCTTGGTTTTGACTCTGATTGGTTACTAGGTTTGTAAAGGGTTGAAACAAAAACCCTAGATCTAAGCACTCCTGGACTTAAAGAAAGTGTGGATCTGAGAGGAAAGGTATTGTTGTTAAGGTAGTGACTTGACTCAAAATATTTGCATTTAGTTTGTTGCCTGTGCTTCTTATGTGCTCTGCCATTGGCTTCAGTGAAGCCAGGATTTCACTCTAGGTGTCTCAGTTGCTGGAAAATTGACATTCCTGGCTCACAGAGTCATAGGAGGATACATCCATTAATGTCTGTGAGACTGAGAGAGGTAATAAAAGTACTTAAGGGGATCAGATTGCAAGCTGAAGCATCTAGCTCTACTTAAAATTCAAAGATATAAATCATATTCTTTGGCCTGTTGAAAGAGAACACAGTGACTCTACAATGTTTAAGAGTTCATTCATCTACCTTTCCATCTATGAGCACTTCTCGAGTGCCCATCCTTATATTATCAAGTGTCATTAATAGGGCTGCTTGAAAAACAAGAAGTCTTTTCTGGAAAAATTGAAATGAAATTTTAAAAAATGCTTTATTCTGATTTTTTTTACCACTATTTGGAAAAATTTAAACTATATATGTATATATATAGCCAAGCCTTTTATCCAAATGTTTTTGAGCTTGCAAAATTTATCTGGAAATCTCAAACAAAAAACTTTTCCTTTTCAGATTTCCAGTGCTTCCTGCTTCTAGTCAGGCTGGAAATACATACCCTATGTCATGGTACTTCTGCTACTGGGCTTGGAAAAAGGTAACCAAATATTTCAGAATTTTCAAAATGATTCAATTCTATAAACAGCCAAAATTGTTGGAGAAGACTTTTTATTTTTTCTAAACTGATTCTCCCCATCTGTAGGGAATTCTGGCACCCACAGTAGTGGTATGGAATTAGAAACTTTATGACATCAAAAGGAGAGTTATTGGGATAGGAAGATCAGTAAAGGAAGTCCCACATACTGTGCTGTGAAACAATCAGCGCTGTTGAGAGATGGCACCACTTGGTCCCTGAATATAATGTTAAGTTTTTAATTAGCATTTCCTTTGGTAGTCAAAAAGTGGAGACCTCTGTCTGGTTATCTTCTATGTTCAAACATGATTGACCGCACCACGATGCAGTTTCATACCTACGTATTAGTGAAGTCTATGTATAAAATATAACTTTTCTCACATTTGGAAAATAGGTGAGTAAAGTTGTGCTAGCATAGATTAAGATCCATATGTAAGAAATACAAAATGGAAAGAACAATAAAACTTCAACTTGCTTTCAATTAGTAGGACAGTTTAATGCTTCCTTATGAGAGATGCAAGAATAACATATTGATCAGCTCATGCCTGGCAAATCTGTGTAGTTGACAGGCAATAATATCATACTACCTTTGGAAAGAAAAAGGTAGGAGGCAAATGGGACTGTATTTGCATCAGTTTCATGCTTCCTGACTGCAGCAACATTTTACTGGAAAGGTTTTTATAGTGGTTAATCTTCATTTTGCTGTGACTGTCTTATTGCAGTTTAACAGGGGCAAGTGTTAATATACTGTTTTAAAGATGTTTTTGCTATAGCTGAAAGACATTAAAGGGCCATTCCTATGCACCTATCATTTGTCTGAGTGAATTTTCATGTCTTTATGTCCTCCAAACTCAACACGTAGCAATTTTCCTTGCATAAACTTGCCCTGCTTTTTGTACTTTTATTTTTAAATATGCTTCATCAATACAAGGAACTATTTTTTAAACGTGTAATGAATGAATAAAAATATAGTCTAGAATCATCATTCACACAGAGAATAGGATTAGGCTCCACAGTGAAAGAAAGAACTGCAAAATATCCAGTTTTCTGGATACTATAAGAACATACTTTTGAAATAACGTGTGTGATAACATACAGAAAAGTATTCTGTAATTAGCACCTAACTAAATGTCAGCCTACGCTAATTATTGGTGAGAAAAAGATTGATAGTACTTGTGTTATTGGGCTCCCCTGTCAATATGAAAGCTGGCACTATTAACAAATCATGATCACTGCTAACATTAGAAGTCATGCACAGCAGAAGCTTAGCTCAGATTAGGAGAATTGTTAGTGGTGCTAACTGGGTAGAAAATATCTTGTTTTATAACCATTTGATAATTCGTGTTTATCCAGTACAACCATATGCAGGATTGCTGCCTTAGGGAGTACGATGAAAGCACCAAGACACTGGAGAGTAACATGAAGTCAGAAATTAAAAGACAGCAGAGAAACATGTTAGGGGCTGTAAAACTTGATGTACAAGAGCAAGGGTTAGGCAAGCACTTAGTGGCAAATTATAATAAAGGTCAGACATGAACACTTTAGCTGCCCATCTGTGTAATCAGGAAGAATCAGGGTTGTACTTGTCCTGTTTGCATGCACTTATCTGACCATAGATTTACTGAAACACAATTCAAGCCAATCTATCCATCTAATCTAGCAAATATAAAGCTGCCTGCAGGATTGATGGGGTAAAAAAGGCTTTAATGCTTTTACTCAAGTGACTTTATCTAGTCAGTTTCAGTTTTTCTGTCATTTAATTCAAAAGGAAATCGTGTACAGAGCTGAAAATAACCTTCTGTTTTTCATGACAAACCTTGGAATAGTTTTGCAATTTGAAGTAATTCCGCTGAGTATTTTGAATGTGTCTTTATAAGGTTTTGTAGTCATTTAGCAAATATCGAAGTATTTTTTTTATCAAATTGTTAACATTTTTACATCTGAGTGGCTAAAATCTCCTTTGCTTTCTGATAAAAATCTGATTAATATATTACATATGTTATTAAATAACTTCAGTTTCCTCAGTCTCATAAGCAAAGGTTTATTCATGTAAAAGCAATACTAATAGTTCAGTTGTAAACCATCATGAATGCCCACATGAAAGAGTAAAACACCCAATTAGTCCCTTTTGTGAGCCACCTGCTCTGCCAGAATGTGCGTGGCAGGGCAGCAGATTCTGCCTGGCTACTGTTTCCCCACCCCACATAGATGGGAAAGATGTGGGCAGAGCCCACTATGCTGGAAAGTGTAGGTGAGGCAGCAGGGAGAGAGAAATACTACGTACCAAGCATAAAGCTTGTGCAGATCATTTCCCCAAGGGGTATCAAGTACCAGATTGTTTTGACTCCTGGAGCAGTGTAATTATGTTATTGATTGTGTTCTTCTCCTTAATCAAAGTTTGTGGTTGTCATAAACAGATGGCTAAGGGTTAATGCCTCTTTTACCTGTAATGGGTTAAAAAGTTCACCTAGCCTAGCTAACACCCTGACCAGAGGAACCAATGAGGGAACAAGATGTTTCAAAAGGAAGGAGGGAAGTTTTTCCTTTGTTTAAGAGTTTCAGTTTCAGCTGGAGTGAAAAAGATCAAGGAACCAGCCTCTTATCAGAGTAGTAAGTTTTAGAAAGGAATAAATAGGTTTATGTTTATTTCTTTGTAACTTGTCTTATGCAATTAGAGGTAGAATCAGATTGAGTATTTGGGTATTATTTTTTTTATGTGTAACTAAAATTGTGCCCAGGGGAACATCCTCTGTGTTTGAAATCTGTTGTCTGTAAGAGTAGCTGGTATGCTAATCTGTCCCAGAGGGTTTTCTTTTACCTTTCTTTTCTTTAATTAAAAGCCTTTTTTCTTAATATCTGATTGATTTTTCCTTGTTTTTAGATCCAAGGGGATTGGATCTGGACTCATCAGAGATTGGGAGAAGGGACAAAGGGAGAAAGGAGGGGGGATGGTTAATTTCTCCTTGTTTTAAGATCCAAGGGATTGGATCTGGACTCAACAGGGAATTGGTGAAGGAGTCTCTCAAGGCTACCCAGAGAGGGGAAGGTTTTGGGGGGACAGGATGTGTTCCAGACACTGAAATTCTGGATGGTGGCAGTGGTACCAGATTTAAGCTAGTAATTAAGCTTAGAAGTGTTTATGCAGGTCCCCACATCTGTACCCTAAAGTTCAGAGTGGGGCAGGAACCTTGACAGTGGTAATACTGAACTCTAGCTCTCTGTGAGTAACCCCACTGACCCACAGAATTGCTCACATGATTAAGGCTTTGAATGATCAGGCTCATATAAAGTATCTTAATATGCTTTGCAAACTAAATCCCCAATCCTGCGGCACTGCATGGGTGCAACACAGAGCCACCTAGAGGATTCAGGGGGCCTGAGGTCTTTGGCAGTGGGGGGCCCATGCTTCAGCAGTAATTCGGCCGTGGGGGATCCTTCCGCTCTGAGACCTGCCGCCGAAGGGTCCCAAAGACCCACGGCAGGGGGTCCTTCTGCCCCGGTACCCTCCGCTGAAGTGCCGGGTCTTCGGGGCACTTCGGCAGCGGATCCCGGAGTGGAAGGACCCCCCCACCACCGAATTACTGCCGAAGAGCTGGAGTGGAAGAAGCTCTGGGGGCCCGGGCCCCACGAGAGTTTTCCGGGGCCCCCGGAGCAAGTGAAGGACCCCGCTCCAGGAGCCCTGAAAAACTCTTATGGGGGCCTTTGAGGGGCCTGGGGCAAATTGCCCCACTTGCCCCCCCCCAGGTGGCCCTGGTGCAACACTCCATGGGCTTGTACCAAGTTGCAGCAGGATTGGGGCTTTAATACAGACCACCACCAAACACAGCTACCTCTGTGAAAGAAGATAGTTGAGTGATGAGAAACAGTGGGAGAAAGATAAATAATTCAAAATGTACAGTGGATAACCCCCTACTCTTAAAAAATGATATGGGACTTTACAATGCTTACAGGACAAACAGATTTTTCATATCTTAATGCAGCAGAGAAGCTAGAATATAGTAATAACTTGGTACTTTTATTTAAACATTGGGTAGCTGATCAGAAAGACTGCCAACTTCTCTGGACAATAGAAATTGTATCCTATTTTAAAATGTAGGCACCCTTTATTAGAGGGGCCTCTGAACTTTATTGGGAGTGTTCCAGGGGAAGATCCTGTGTGCTGCTGAGAGCCTGCAGGGGCTTTGATTGAGCAAGGAGCCTCCGAAGCTGTTGGTGGTTTCACTGGAGATTGTTGCTGTGCCTAGAGCTGTCTGAGGTGGGCCTGTAGTGAAGGAACTGTGAGTAACCCCTGCTCTTGTTTGGGAAAGTACTTGCAAGGGAAGGGGTATAGCAGAGAGATTGAGTCTAGGCAGAGCGATCTTCCTGTTGAACCAGGACCCAGAGCTGCTGCTATTTGGTGGAGCCAATGTAATGCCGACAAACCCTGGTTGTTGCTGGGTGGGACTGAACCTGGGACCTCTGGAGCCTAGTGAATGAGCCTCTACCACATGAGCTAAAAGCCAGCCTGCTCTTAGCTGAGGCTGGAGAGCAGACTCATTTTATATATCTCTCTAAGTGGTCTTGGCGCCACTAGATGGGACAGAATACCACACCCAGAAGGTGTGTGGGTTACACCAACTCCAATCTCCAGTGGGGTTGTACAGCTTGTTGCCTTGGCTGGGTGGATACACAGAACCAACAGAGTGCTGTCTCCAGCTGCAGATTTTCAAGTGTGCCCGCACAAGCAAGTGCCTAGGACTCTGAAATCCAGAGAAGTGTATACTCTGGGGTGGGAAAAATGGTTGCAGTGTAAATGCCAGTTAGATAAATTTCATTTATCACGGTATCCTATATTTGTTAATTTATTTTATTCAACTTCCCCCTGTGGATTTAAATTAGTAGTGGCATAATCTTAGTCTGTTATACCATGTGTTTTAAATTGTTAAGTAAAGTTGTTTACTCTAATTTAAGTATATTGGATGCATATGATTTATAATTGATATTTTTGAGTTACCCCTATGCCAAGATTATATTATTATTTTTTATTATTAGAATAGGTTTATTCCTGGAGGTTCCCAAGACACACCATTGAGTGTGTACTGGGGCCAGCCAGGTGGAGGCACCACCAATTTTAAATTCCTTTAGGACTAAAAGGACTTCAGCAGCAGGGTGGATAGAGGATCCCCACCTATTCAACATAACCATTGGGATACTCAGGATCTCCTTTAATGTCAATAATATCAAGCACTCATGTAAGTATTGCCTCTCCTGAGTAACCTGCAGAGGAAAGGGACAGGGTTACAAAAATGTACATTGAACAATAAAAGTCACAATAACTGTAAGCAGTGAAAACATGGAGAGGCAAATTCCACCAAAGCCCTGTTCATCTCTCTCGTAGCCAGGCTGGGAGAGAGGTGAGAAGGTGGAGAGCCAGCCTGGGTGCTCAACCTTTTGCAGTCTGCCCCGAAGACCTTTGTCAATTTCACTTTCTGCCTGGAAGAAGAAAGAGAAATTGACAAGGGGTCCCCAGGCAGACAAGCAGCAAGACTGCACCCCCAACCCCCCAAAATAAGTTTCTGTTCTCTCAAAATGAACATTTTTTTTTGCAATCATTCCCATGAAAAAGTTTGCATATTTGCTTTTTTGTCCCAATTTCAGGTAAATTAAAACAAACAAACAAACAAAAAAAACCCCACACATCTTTTTTTATTAGTATAGATTTTGATTTTTCCAACCAGCTTTAATCCAAAAGTTAATAAACTACCACTTCCCCTTGTAGTTTGTTCCTATTGTTAATCACCTTCACTGTTAAAAATATGTTCCTTCTTTCTAATAATTTCTGTATTTTAATTTTCTTATTCTTAATTTGTTTACCATAGTGATCACAATGGTAAGGGCTGAGAAAAGAAGGGAAAAATCGAACTGGAGCCCTGAGCTCAGGTGTGCCACCAAAACATCTGTAATGTCTATGTAAATAAAGTGAAATGGGAGGCAGTGGAGTCTCAGAAAACATGATATACCAGGGCCCCTAATTTCTCTTGATGGGCCTGACAATGTGCTAGGTGAAGAATCAAAGAAGGCATGCTCCTTGCCCAGGAAAGCTTACATTTTGTAAAGTTAATACTGTGCAGCTGGACATTAATTTCCTGTAATAGTTTTGAGCCAGTTTACCATATCAAAAATATTTTGAGAGTTGTGATGAATTAGAGAAAAAAAAAGAGTTTCTTGCTTCTAATGTGTGGTGTCATGTTTTATTAGGTATTGTATTTGGCAATATTGAATTACTGTACAGGCATGTACTCTAGAGGCTGTTAAACTTGTGTCAGCAGACTCAGCATTTCCATTCCAAAACTTCATTTTTATTTTTTTTTATTTTTTTTTCGAGATGCTAACTCAGCCACAAAAATTTGCTCCAGGCTAAATGTTCTCATGTAAAGTCACAACGCAGAAGTACTTTTACAGATTAAAAAATAATACCACCTATTTGGCCTTTTTACATTTTCACATGTTTCTGAAGAAGTGAAGATAGAAATGCACTGGTTTGCTTTGGTGACATTTTGGTTCTTGTATGGTTCAACAAAATAGACAACAAATAAAATGACAACTTATGGGCCTCCCATCTCTATTTATTAGCACTTCATAAGAGGACTAAGTTGCCTGCAGGCATTTTTTTTAATAATGCCAATATTAATTTTAAAGTCTTGATAATCTGTAATACGTATTAGTTAATTCTATACAATACAGAAGTTAATACGGTTATGCATTTTAGAGCAACTAATTATATTCAAGTATCAGAGAGGTAGCTGTGTTAGCCTGGATCTGTAAAAAGTGACAAAGAGTCCTGTGGCACCTTGTCATAACATTTTTTCCCAGATCTGGACCTTAGCATCCAAAATATGGGTGTTAGCATGAAAACCTCCAAGCTTAGTTACCAGCTTGGACCTGGTAAAGCTGCCACCGGCCAGGAATTATACAGTGCCTAGCTCACTGTGGTCTCCCCAAAACCTTCCCTGGGGGACCCCCAGACTCAGATGCCTTGAGTCCTACAACAAAGGGAAATAACCCCCTCCCCTTGTTTCCTGGTTACTTCCTCCCCTCCCTGGACGACCCTAGGGGATTCCCTGCTTCCAGTCCTGGAAACACAAGTACCGAGAGAGCTAATCTCTCTCCCCCCCTCACCCAGAGGGTATGCAAAGTCAGGCTTAGTAAATCTAACACAAAGAGATTTTCCCCCTGACTTCTTCCTCCCACCAATTCCCTGGTGAGCTGCAGACTCAATTCCCTGGAGTCCCCACTAAAGAAAAACTCCAACAGGTCTTAAAAAGAAAGCTTTATAAAAAGAAAGAAAAATACATTAAAAATAGTCTCTGTATAAGGGGAAAAATACAGGGTCAATTGCTTAAGAAAAAAAAGTGAATAAACAGCCTTATCCAAAAAGAATACAATTTAACACATTTCAGCAACTACACACATGTAAATACAAAAAAAAATATAAACTTATTGTCTTACTATCCTTGTACTTACAACTTGGAAACAGAAGATTAGAAAGCCAGGAGATAGAAAAATCACTCTCAGAGCTGAAAGGGTCAGACCCGAGACAAAGAACAAAGAACTCACACCCAAAACTTCCCTCCACTCAGATTTGAAAAAGTCTTGTTTCCTGATTGGTCCTCTGGTCAGGTGTTTCAGTTTACTGGTGTTACCCCTTTACAGGTAAAAGAACATTAACCCTTAGCTATCTGTTTATGACACGCCCCCCAAATTGCAGATAGTGGGGAACCTCACTGGCGGCGATTTTTTCCTAGAACTTTAAAATAAACAGATTAATACAACACATGCACCTTTACATATACCACTAAGTATATAACTAACAGACTTGTACATTTTAAGAACACTTTTTAACTACTGGATTTTGGGAAACTCTCACAGGAGAGAGCATCAGCTACTTTGTTAGAAGCTCCTGAAATGTGCTGAATTTTAAAATCAAAATCTTGGAGAGCTAAACTTCAACGAAGAAGTTTCTTGTTGTTCCCCTTGGCAGTATGAAGCCACTTTAGCGCAGCATGGTCAGTTTGTAGCTGGAACCGCCGTCCCCAAACATATGAGCGTAGCTTTTCCAGGGCGTACACAATGGCGTAGCATTCCTTTTCACTGACTGACCAGTGACTTTCCCTCTCAGACAGTTTCTTGCTGAGAAACACGACAGGATGGAAGTTGTGATCCGTTGCTTCTTGCATGAGAACTGCTTCTATACCACGCTCGGATGCATCCGTGGTTACTAGGAATGGCTTGTCAAAGTCCGGGGCCCTGAGCACAGGGTCAGACATGAGCGTCGCCTTAAGTTGGGTAAAGGCCTTTTGACACTCATCAGTCCACTTAACTGCATTCGGCTGGGTCTTTTTGGTCAGGTTGGTCAGTGGGGCAGCGATTTGGCTGTAGTGTGGTACAAATCTCCTGTAGTACCCAGCCAAGCCTAAGAAGGATTGAACCTGTTTCTTTGACTTTGAGACAGGCCACTTTTGGATAGCATCCATCTTGGCCTGTAGGGGGCTTATGGTTCCTCGACCCACCTGGTGTCCCAGGTAAGTTACTCTGTTTTGGCCTATTTGACACTTTTTGGCCTTAACAGTTAGTCCTGCCTGCCTGATGCGCTCAAAGACCTTTTCCAGGTGTAGTAGGTGTTCGGGCCAGGAGTCTGAAAAAATGGCCACATCATCGAGGTAGGCAACTGCATATTCTCCCAGTCCTGCTAGTAGACCATCTACCAGCCTCTGGAAGGTGGAGGGTGCATTTCGAAGCCCGAAAGGAAGGACATTAAATTCATACACCCCCGCATGGGTGACGAATGCTGACCTTTCCTTGGCAGGTTCATCTAGCAGTACTTGCCGGTACCCCTTGGTTAAGTCTATTGTAGAGATGAACTGGGCACATCCCAACTTCTCCAATAGCTCATCGGTGCGTGGCATTGGATAGTTGTCCGGACGAGTTACCGCATTTAGCTTACGGTAGTCCACGCAAAAGCGTATTTCCCCATCTGGTTTGGGTACCAGAACCACTGGAGATGCCCATGCACTGGTAGATGAGTGGATTATACCCATCTGTAGCATGTTCTGGATCTCCCGTTCTATAGCAGCTTGGGCGTGAGGAGACACCCGGTAGGGTAGGGTTCTAATGGGGTGAGCATTACCTGTGTCAATGGAGTGGTATGCCCGTTCAGTCCGTCCTGGGGTGGCTGAGAACAATAGGGCGAAGCTAGTGCACAGCTCCTTGATTTGTCGCCGCTGCAGACGTTCCAGGGTGGTTGAGAGGTTCACCTCTTCCACGCCACCGTCTTTTTTCCCTTCGTAGTAGACACCTTCAGGCCACTCAGCATCATCTCCCTGGACTGTAAACTGACAAACCTGTAAGTCTCTGGAATAGAAAGGCTTGAGAGAATTAACATGGTACACTCTGGGCTTTAGTGTGGAATTGGGAAATGCTATGAGGTAGTTCACAGTTCCCAGGCGCTCTTGGACCGCGAATGGCCCTTCCCATGATGCTTCCATCTTATGGGCCTGTTGCGCCTTCAAGACCATAACCTGATCTCCTACCTTGAAGGAACGTTCTCTGGTATGTTTGTCATACCAGGCCTTTTGCTCTTCCTGGACATCCTTTAGGTTTTCTTTAGCAAGGGCTAAAGAGTGTCGGAGGGTGCTTTGTAGGTTGCTTACAAAGTCCAGAATGTTAGTTCCTGGAGAAGGGGTAAACCCCTCCCATTGCTGCTTCACCAACTGTAATGGCCCCTTAACCTCGTGGCCATACACAAGTTCAAATGGTGAAAACCCTAAACTGGGATGTGGTACAGCCCTGTAGGCAAACAGCAACTGCTGCAACACTAAGTCCCAATTATTGGCGTGTTCGTTGATGAATTTACATACCATGGGCCCCAAAGTTCCATTAAACCTTTCCACCAGTCCATTGGTTTGATGGTGGTACGGGGTGGCAACCAAGTGGTTCACCACATGAGTTTCCCACAGTTTTTGCATGGTCCCTGCCAGGAAATTAGATCCTGAATCTGTAAGGATGTCGGAGGGCCAACCTATCCTGGCAAAAATGTCTGTTAGGGCCTGACACACAGCGTTAGCCCTGGTGTTGCCTAGAGCTACTGCTTCCGGCCATCGGGTAGCAAAGTCCACGAAAGTCAGTAAGTACTGCTTTCCTCTGGGAGTCTTTTTTGGGAGAGGACCCAGAATATCCACAGCTACTCGCTGAAATGGGACCTCAGTTATGGGGAGTGGCTGGAGAGGGGCCTTGACCTGGTCTTGGGGCTTTCCCACTCTTTGGCATACCTCACAAGACCGGACATACTTGGCAACATCCTTGCCCATCCCCTCCCAGTGGAAGGACTTCCCCAACCGGTCCTTGGTTCTGTTCACCCCAGCATGGCCACTGGGATGATCATGGGCTAAGCTTAAGAGCTTCCCCCGGTACTTAGTTGGAACCACCAACTGTTTTTGCAGCTGCCATTCTTCCCGGTGTCCACCAGAAAGAATCTCCTGGTATAAAAGTCCTTGGTCTATAACAAACCGGGATCGATTAGAAGAGCTGAGAGGCGGTGGGGTGCTCCGTGCCGCCGCCCAAGCTTTCTGAAGGTTGTCATCTGCTTCCTGCTCAGTCTGGAACTGTTCTCTTGAGGCTGGGGTCACCAGTTCTTCCTCAGACTGTGGACTTGGGCTTGGTCCCTCTGGAAGCGATGTAGGTGATGGGGTTGTTTCCGTTGCTGGTGAACCGCTCTCTGCTGGTGCACCTGAGGGTATTTCAGGCTCTGTCTGAGCCTTTTGGGTGTGGCTGTCTGTTGCTTCTGCCAGTTCTGGCTTGCTGGCGCCCTCTGGCGTTGAGTTTGAAGATGTGGTTGCACTTGCTGGTGCTGGTTGCTGTTCCAGTTCCGGGCCTGGGACTGGAGGTGCTGTGGCTGTTTCAGTGGTTGGCATGGAATCCGGGTCCACTACCTCTGTCTGGGTCTCTGGTAACACAGGCCGGGCGTCTGTGGATGGCTCAGGAACAGGAAGGGGTCTGGAAGCTTGCCTGGTTTGGCTGCGTGTAACCATTCCCACTCTCTTGGCCCGCTTCACCTGGTTGGCCAAGTCTTCCCCCAGTAGCATGGGGATGGAATAATTGTCATAAACTGCAAAAGTCCACATATCTGACCAGCCTTTGTACTGGACAGGCAGTTCAGCTGTAGGCAAGTCTACAGCTTGTGACATGAAGGGGTAAATTGTCACTTGGGCTTTTGGGTTGATGAATTTGGGGTCTACGAAGGATTGGTGGATAGCTGACACTTGTGCCTCCATGTCTCTCCACGCAGTAACCTTCTTTCCGCCCACTCTCAAATTTTCCCTTCGCTCCAAGGATATTTGAGAGGCATCTGGGCCTGGGGATCTTTGGTGTGATGGTGGTGTAATGAACTGCACTCGGTTGATGTTCTTTGGGCAGTTGGCCTTTATATGTCCCAGTCATTACACTTAAAGCATCTTCAAGCTGACTGGTCACTGGATCGAAGTGGGTTACTGGAGACTGGTGAGGTGGAAGAATAGGGCGTCTGTGGCTTTACTTGGGTTGTATGTGGGGTCTTTGGCTGCCCTCGGTTGTAGGGTTTATTGTCAGTGTGTCCTCTGGGGTATTCGTTGCCCTTGACAGTAGCTTTCTTGCTTTCTGCCACTTCCATCCATCTGGCTCCAATCTCCCGCGCCTCGGTGAGATTTTTAGGTTTTCCATCAAGAACTGCTCCATTTGTATGAGGAGGTGCAGTCCATCTGGCTCCAATCTCCCGCGCCTCGGTGAGATTTTTAGGTTTTCCATCCAAGAACTGCTCCATTTGTATGAGGAGGTGCAGTTCGTCCAAGGATTTAACATTGTTTCCTGATATCCAGGCCTCATAATTTTTCCCAACTTAGTAGGCATGTTTGGGAAATGACACATCTGGTTTCCACTTTTGGGTTCTGAAACGCCGACGGGCATGATCCGGGGTTATCCCCATTCTGTATCTGGCCTTGGTTTGAAAAAGTTTATAGTCATTCATTTTCTCCTTAGGCATTTCAGCTGCCACCTCTGCTAAAGGTCCACTGAGGTGTGGCCTCAATTCTACCATGTACTGGTCTTCAGAGATGCTGTACCCAAGACAGGCTCTTTCAAAATTCTCTAAGAAGGCCTCAGGGTCATCACCTGCCTTGTAGGTGGGAAATTTCTTGTGCTGTGGAACCATTATTGGCGAAGGGTTGTTAGGATTGGCTGTGTTTTGCTTAGCCTTTTCTAATTCTATGGCCTGTCGGTGGGCTTCCCTCTGGAGTTCCAGCTGTTTTTGGTGGTCTGCATCTTTGGCTGCTTGCTCTCTTTTGTAGGCTGCCTCTCTTTCTCTTTCTCTCAGCTCCATCTCTTGTAGTTTTTTCCCATATCTCGCCTGTGCTCGACGTCTTTGATTTCTTTCTTGGCCTCCATTTTTCCCTTAGAAGTCATTGTTCCTGTTTTCTTGTGTTGGGGTGCCCTCTGGTGTTTATTGTCTGAACTGCAGGTTCTGTTGCCTCCTGGGGTCTGCCTAGCAACAGTGCCTTCTTTTTCTCTAGCTAATCTTTTAGATGTAAAGTAAACCAGAAAAACCACTTTATTTGCATGTGTATTGTGCTGGGTACTTGACTCACAATGGGAGTGCTACAGTATAACAAAAGACCCTTAATAGTTCCTTAATGGTTCCTTGCTTAATATGCAAGCTACTGCCAGGAGAGAACAGAAAAAAAAATCTCTCTGGTTCCTTTTAAAACCAAACCCTCTCTGCTTAAAAGCCCCTAGCAGAGAAAAGAAAAATATAATATTCCTACTGGCTTCTGGATTCTATCTATCCCACAACGCTCCACACCATGTCATAACATTTTTTCCCAGATCTGGACCTTAGCATCCAAAATATGGGTGTTAGCACGAAAACCTCCAAGCTTAGTTACCAGCTTGGACCTGGTAAAGCTGCCACCGGCCAGGAATTATACAGTGCCTAGCTCACTGTGGTCTCCCCAAAACCTTCCCTGGGGGACCCCCAGACTCAGATGCCTTGAGTCCTACAACAAAGGGAAATAACCCCCTCCCCTTGTTTCCTGGTTACTTCCTCCCCTCCCTGGACGACCCTAGGAGATTCCCTGCTTCCAGTCCTGGAAACACAAGTACCGAGAGAGCTAATCTCTCTCCCCCCCTCACCCAGAGGGTATACAAAGTCAGGTTGAGTAAATCTAACACAAAGAGATTTTCCCCCTGACTTCTTCCTCCCACCAATTCCCTGGTGAGCTGCAGACTCAATTCCCTGGAGTCCCCACTAAAGAAAAACTCCAACAGGTCTTAAAAAGAAAGCTTTATAAAAAGAAAGAAAAATACATTAAAAATAGTCTCTGTATAAGGTGAAAAAATACAGGGTCAATTGCTTAAGAAAAAAAAGTGAATAAACAGCCTTATCCAAAAAGAATACAATTTAACACATTTCAGCAACTACACACATGTAAATACAAAAAAAAATATAAACTTATTGTCTTACTATCCTTGTACTTACAACTTGGAAACAGAAGATTAGAAAGCCAGGAGATAGAAAAATCACTCTCAGAGCCGAGAGGGTCAGACCCAAGACAAAGAACAAAGAACTCACACCCAAAACTTCCCTCCACCCAGATTTGAAAAAGTCTTGTTTCCTGATTGGTCCTCTGGTCAGGTTTTTCAGTTTACTGGTGTTACCCCTTTACAGGTAAAAGAACATTAACCCTTAGCTATCTGTTTATGACACACCTTATAGACTAACAGAAGTATTGGAGCATAAGCTTTCATGGATGAGGATATCATAACCTAGTCCCAGATTTGGACCTTAGCGTCCAAAATATGGGGGTTAGCATGAAAACCTCCAAGCTTAGTTACCAGCTTGGACCTGGTAAAGCTGCCACCACCCAAAAAATTAGAGTGTTTTGGGGCACTCTGGTCTCCCCAAACCTTCCTTGGGGACCCCAAGACCCAAATCCCTTGAGTCTCACAACAAAGGGAAATAAACCTTTTCCCTTCCCCCCTTCAGGTGTTCCTGGAGAGATACACAGAAACAAGCTCTGTGAATCTAAACAGAGGGATTCCACCCTCCCCGTTTCCAGCCTTGGAAAACAGAAGTACCGAGAGCTAATCTCTCTTCCCCCCTCACCCAGAGGGAATGCAAAGTCAGGCTAGTAAATCTAACACACACAGATTTCCCCCTGACTTCTTCCTCCCACCAATTCCCTGGTGAGCACAGACTCAATTCCCTGGAGTTCCCCACTAAAGAAAAACTCCAACAGGTCTTAAAAAGAAAGCTTTATGTAAAAAGAAAGAAAAATACATAAAAAATGGTCTCTCTGTATTAAGGTGACAAATACAGGGTCAATTGCTTAAAAGAAATATGAATAAACAGCCTTATTCAAAAAGAATACACTTCAAAGCACTCCAGCAACTATACCCATGTAAATACAAAAGAAAAACAATAGAAACCTTACTGCCTTACTATATTTGTACTTACAACTTGGAAACAGAAGATTAGAAAGCAGGAAATAGAGAAATCCTTCCCATAGCCGAGAGGGAGTACAGGCAGAAGAGCAAAGAACAAAGGACTCACACACAAAGTTCCCTCCACCCAGATCTGAAAAAGTCTGGTTTCCTGATTGATCCTCTGGTCAGGTGTTTCAGGTACTGCTTTCCAGGTGTAAGAGACATTAACCCTTAGCTATCTGTTTATGACAGAGGAGCATCAGCTTTTATGGGTGAATGGGTACTCACCCACAAAAGCTTATGTTCCAATACTTCTGTTAGTCTAGAAGGTGTCACAAGACTCTTCATTGCTAATTGTATTCAGAGAGATCTTAGAAACATTATCAGTTCAAAATGAAAGCCCAAAGCCTCAATCTTTGTACATTCAAAACTCCCATTTGCTAGTAGTTTTGAGTGGACCTTGGTTTTGAGTGGACCTGTACAATTTGGTTCTCATTGTCTAGGGCCATGTTCTGCCATTCTCAATCACATTGAATTGTACCCAGGGTTAGGCTTTGCTACTATTGATCTCACTTTTCAGCTTGGAAAAGAGATGACTAAGGGGGAAATGACTGAGGTCTATAAAATCATGACTTGTGTGGTGAAAGTAAACAGGGAAGTGTTATTTACTCCTCCTCATAACGACACATGAACTAGGAGTCACCAAAAGAAATTAATAGGCAGCAGGTTTAAAACAAACACACGGAAGTATTTCTTCATGCAACGTACAGTTAACTTGTGGAACTCTTTGCCAGAGGATGTTGTGAAGGCCAAGACTATAACAGGATTCAAAAAAGAACTAGATAAATTCATGGAGGATAGGTTCACCAATGGCTATTCACCATGATGGACAGGGATGGTGTCCCTAGCCTCTGTTTTCCAGAAGCTGGGAATGAGTGACAGGGGATGGATCACTTGACGATTACCTGTTCTGTTCATTCTCTCTGGGGCACCTGGCATTGGCCACTGTCAGAAGGCAGGATACTGGTCTAGATGGACCTTTGGTCTGACCCAGTATGGCTGTTCTTATGTTCTGAGTAGAACCTGCTCACTGAGAAAAGTGCTGCACAACATTAGTAACTGTGGCAAAATCAGGTTCCCAATTACTACTAATTCCTTAGCTATTTGCTATATTATTTTTAATTTTGATGCACTCAGTTTTAATGCAGATGCTATAAATGCTATAATATTCCCCACTATAATTTTGCTTTAATTAATGCCCCATTATGTCAAATTGCTTCAATTGCTTTTTCAAAGCTACTCCAATCTTTCAAAAACACACGATGAAAAAGTGCATAAGCACTTAAACACTAGTTGGCTCAGCTACAGGTGATGAGCATGGTCTTTAATAGTTTATTGAAAGAAAGAAACACAGGGGAGCTCTTGGTGGATTCAGAAGTATCAATGTTAGTGTTCTGAAACTCTTCCTTTCTCTAGAGCATAGTGGTTGAACTGAGTCTTGCAGTGAAGAGCAAAGCTGCTGGGCTAATGGCCATAAACTTGCGAGCTACAAGGGACTTGTTCACTGAAGTTCAACAGACATACAAACAGCTCACTGCAGCTCTAATTAGGACCCTGGTTGTGAATAAATAATTAAATTTCAGATGGGTTGTCCAAGTGAAAGGATTAAGCTAAAAATAATATGCTTACATCTTTACACTGGAAAACAAGTCTTGTATTTCTCTTGAATTATCAGCATAGAGAGAGCTTCATGTGGAATAACTTTCAGCATGCCTACATAAGACGGACAGAAACACAGCTGAGTTATTGAATGTTGCTTATAATGAGACTTTGATGGCAATAAGTCCTGATAGCATTTCTCTTTCCTCTATATGGCTATAATTATAATTTATTAAAGTTGATGCTGAGATTTCATCCTCCAGAGTGATACTGGTTAGGTGCTGCACTTGCAAAACACACTTTTTCATGCATTAATGGAAATAAAGCACTTGTCTTCAATTTGATTCCTAGAATGGCTGTTCTTCCCTCTCTGTAACTGTGCCACGTATGGCTGAGTGCAAATTGTCATGCAAGACACATGTATTTGTGCTTATAGTAGCTATGTTTCAGTCAGATGGGAACATCTAATTATTGTAATCATCTAATCACCCAAAGCAGATATCTTACACTCACATATTTCATGAGGCTTTGCAAATTAGATGATTCCTGTGGCTAAACTAAGCCAGGCTGTATGAAAGATTTGTATAGTTCCCTAGGTTACCTTTTCCTTCAATTTTTTCATGAATTTTTATTTCAGGGGTTTTAGTATGTTTTGAAAACCTTTATGTAGTCCTGGTTTTAAATTATTGCTCAACCTAGGCAAACCTCACATGGGCAGTGATGCCCATCTGAAGATTGCAGGATGCGGGGATCAGGAAGTGGAGGTTTATTAAGAAACACCAGAATGGTTCACTGTAATGGTAATACAGCCTGACAAATATTTCTTAACGTCTTCAGAACTGTGGTTTTCATTCATATGTTCTTATTTATGTAGGGCTAGATTGTCAGGTTCTGATCTAGTCTGGTATAAGATGTAGCACATTGTTGTGCTGCTTGGAAGGAAGATTTTTGACTCCATAAGTCACAGTTTCTCTCTCCTACTCTCCACCTGGTGAAGTGGAGTGAGTAAACGGAGACAGGTCTATTCCTATGGCAGTGTATGCTCCCCAATATGCTCATATAGCTATGTTGCTGGGTCTGTGGGACCTGATGCCTCCATACACACACAAAGCAGTGGTAAAAGGCAGTGGTTCTCAACCGAGGGTATGTGTACCCTGGGGCTACACAAAGGTCTTCCAGGGGTACATCAACTCATCTAGATATTTGCCTAGCTTATAACAGGCTACATAAAAAAGCACTACCAAAGTCAGTACAAACTAAAATTTCATAGACAATGATTTGTTTATACTGATCTGTATACTATATACTGAAATGTAAGTACAATATTTATATTCCAATTGATTTATTTTATAATGATGTGGTAAAAATGAGAAAGTAAGCAATTTTTCACTAATAGTGTGCTGTGACAGTTTTGTATTTTTTTGTTTGATTTTATAAGTTTTTAAGTGAGGTGAAACTTGGGGGTTCACAAGACAAATCAGACACTTGAAAGGGGTACAGTAGTCTGCAAAGGTTGACAGCCACTGTAATAGAGCATGAGTGACTTTATTCCCTTGTACCAGCTCCCAAAATGAACTACAATCTGGTCCATAGTGACCTATACCATTACAGCCATCCAAGGATGTTTTCCACATCTAGATTTAATAATTTTAAAGCCAGAAGAGACCATTATGATCACAGCCTGACTTCCATTGCTGGATTACTGTGTCCAGTTCTGGTGCCCACAATTCAAAAAGGAGTTGATAAATTAGAGATGGTTCAGAGAAGAACCACAGGAATGATTAGAAAACATGCCTTACAGTGACTGAGCTCCTTTTGTCTCTCTATTTAGCTTTAAAAAGAGACAGTTAAGGGGTGACTTGATTGCAGTCTATGATGGGGTGGCCAACCTGAGCCTGAGAAGGAGCCAGAATTTACCAATGTACACTGCCAAAGAGCCACAGTAACACATCAGCAGCCCCCAGTCAGCTCCTTCCTGGTCCCCAGTGTCTCCCACCTGCCAGCAGCACTGCTGATCAGCACCTAACCCTCCATCTCTGCGCCTGCCATCCATCACGATCAGCTGTTTTGTGGTGTGCAGGAGGCTAGAGAGGGGGAGAGAGGAGGAGGAGTAAGGGTGCAGCAGACTCAGGGGAAGGGGTGGGGGCCTTCAGGGAAGGAGTGGAGTGGGGCTGGGGCTTGTGGCAGAGCCAGGGGTTGAGCAGTGAGCAACTTGCAGCACATTGGAAAGTTGGCACCTGTAGCTCCAGCCCTGGAGTTGGCGCCTATGCAAGGAGCCACATATTAACCTCTGAAGAGCTGCATGTGGCTCTGGAGCCACAGGTTGGCCACCCCTGGTCTATAATATCTATATAGGGAACAAATATTTAATAATGGGCTTTTCAATCTAGCAGAGAAAGGTATAACACCTTCCAGTAACTGGAAGTTGAAGCTAAACAAATTCAACCAGGAAATAAGGTGTAAATTTTGAGCATGGGAGTAATTAGCCATTGGAACAATCTACCCAGAGTTGTCATGGATTCTCCATTATTTGATGATTTTAATATCAAGGCTGGATGTTTTTCCAAAAGATCTGTTTAGGAACTATTTTGGGGAAGTTCTGTGGCCTGTTTTATATGGGAGGTCAGACTAGATCAGGGGTCTGCAACTTCTGGCACGCGGCTCGCCTGGGTAAGCACCCTGGCAGGCCAGGCCAGTTTGTTTACTGCCGCATTGGCAGGTTCGGCCGATCGCAGCTCCCACTGGCCGTGGTTCACTGCTTCAGGCCAATGGAGGCTGCAGGAAGTGGCATGGGCGAAGGGATGTGCTGGTGGTGGCTTCCCACCACCTTTATTGGCCTGGAGAGGTGAACCGTGGCCAGTGGGAACCGCAATCGGCCGATCCTGCTGATGCAGCAGATAAACAAACTGGTCAGGCCGGCCAGCTTACCCTGGCAAGCCGTGTGCCAGAGGTTGCCGACCCCTGGACTAGGTGATCAAAATGATCCCTTCTGGTCTTGAAATCTATGAATAACACAGACCATAGAATTTCACCCAGTGAGTCATCTGAGACGATGGATGAATGGAAAGGTTTGCACTACTGAAGTCACAATTTTCTGTAGTGCCACTAATTCTCTACAGTATTTTTCAAGGCAGACAATGTTACAAATGTAAAATGGAATCAATGTTTTCAACAGATCTTAATTATTCAGAATAAGCACTTGTATGTTGATACTGACAATGAGGATGCCAACAGAACAGATGATGCAATTACAAACTAATGAATGCCAGTGAGATTAAAAGGCAGGACACTTGGCCTCTAACAGTAAAGAGACAATTCTTGAAAGGTGCTCATTACTCCAGGACTCACAGCTGTCAACAGGAGTTGTGGCCATTTGGCACTAGAACTGGGCAAATGTTTTTTTTCCCCCATTAGTTAGCAATTCTAAATAAACAAAACAAAAAAACCTTTTTGAGGGATAGAATTAATATTTTCACCAAATCAAAATGTAAAAACAAATTGAGTCAAAATGAATTGGAATGATATGGTAATGTCGAAACATTTTGTTTTATCCTGAAAATCTTCATTTTGAATTTCCAGGCATGTAAACATAGGCAAAAGTAAAGGATTCATACAATGGCCAGAGGATGGTTGTGGCAGCAGTTCTCTTATAAGCTATAGTCTAATGGTTAGGGCAGTTGACTCAGATGTAGAAAATGCAGGTTCACTTTCTATCCCATGCAGAGGACAGATTTGAACTCCTATATTACAGGAGAATGCCCTAACAACTGGACTATGGGACATGGGGGTGCAGGTTATAATTTCTCCTCTTGAATCTGTTCTACTTTTTATAAATAATTAAGTAGCTTTTGGTGCAGGGATTTGAACTTGGGCCTGCTACAGCCCAAGTGACTTCTGTAACTACCAGTCACTCTTGTTCATTTTCCTTGACCCAGGGACTATTAATTGTCCCAGTGAATGACTATGAATCACCAATGTAAATGACTTTGCTCTTCCACATCTCACAGGTGCCCGAACCACTGACCTAAAGCTAGGAAGGGAGGCACGGTCACCTCTGCCTTCTCTTGTGGTTGTTTTGTGACTCTTTTCTTTTTGTTTGCTTTTGTCAAAACTCCTGAGGAGTCAAAATGATTTTTTTTCTGGTCAACATAATACTTTTTATTGTGACATGGCTGGAATGGTTTGACTTTTTTTCAGTTTGGCAAAGTTGACACAAATGTGCAAATAGTTTAGGTGAAGCCAAAGATACATTTTTCAGCAAATAAACTATTCATCCAAATGTGATTTTGCCTAGCTTTATTCAGCACCTACAAAGACAAGTGGGGGTCATAGCGTGTATGTCATAAATATGGGTCCACAGTGTAACATTGTTAGAAACAAAGTGAACATCATTCTGGGTTATATTAGCAGAAGTGTTATAAGCAATACACAAGAGGTAATTTTTCCATTCTACTCAGTGCTGATAAGGCCTTAGCTGGAGTACTGAGTCCAGTTGTGGATGCCACTTTCAGGAAAGTCCAGAGGAGAGTGAAAATGATTAAAGATCTAGAAAACATGAACTATGAGGAAAGATTGAAAAAAATTGGGTTCATTTAGTCTGCAGAAGAGAGGACTGAGAGGAGATATAACAGTTTTCAAGTACATAAAAGGATGTTACAAGGAAGAGGGGAAAAATGTTCTCTGTGGTCAGGAGAAGAAGCAATGGATTTAAATCACATCAAGAGAGGTTTAGGTTAGCTATTAGGAAAAACCTTTTCTCTGTCAGGGTAGTTAAGCACTGGAACACATCGCCTAGGGAGATTATGGAATTTCCATTTATTGGATGTTTTTAAGAACAGGTTAGACAAACACCTGTCAGGAATGGTCTAGTTATTACATAATCCTGCCTTGAGTGAAGGGGACTGGACTAAGTGACCCACTGAGGTCCCTTCCAATCCTATGCTACACTTCTATGATATACTTTTAGTTCACTCTAGGAATACACTTATTAAGGTGTAAAGTATATGTTATACCAGCAGCACCCACTGAAGTTTATTGGGAAGACTCAGGAATGTCTTGGGGCCATTGTCCCTCTGCACAACACACACACATACTGACCAGCTGAACTGATCCATGGCACTGCACATGAACCTATCAGAGTGTGGTGTTGCTGTTTTACTCCCTCTGGATTCTGGAAGGAATAGTACCTACCTGCCTGAGGTGAAGTTACTGAAGGAGTGATGCACCTCCTCACTTCCTCCTATTTCAGGATATTTCTTAAAGCAGTGGTAAGCAACATGCTTACCTCTGGCATGCAGCTTGCCAGGGTAAGCACATTGGCAGGCCGGGCCAGTTTGTTTACCTGCTGCATTGGCAGGTTCAGCAGACTGCAGTTCCCACTGGCTGCGGTTCACCGCTTCAGGCCAATGGGGGTGGTGGGAAGCCGTGACCAGCACATCCCTCGCCCGCGCCGCTTTCCGACACCTCCATTGGCCTGGAGCGGCGAACCATGGTCAGTGGGAGCCGCAGTCCACTGAACCTGCCAACGGGGCAGGTAAACAAACTGGCCCAGCCTGCCAGGGTGTTTACCCTTGTGAGTCGTGTGCCAGAGGTTGCCAACCCCTGTCTTAAAGGCATAATTTACCCTAGTATTTAAAAAAAGGCAACTTTACAAAAAATAACATATATGCAGAATGCAATAACAATTAAAAGTAAATTAAAAAAATATTAAGCACCAAAGAAGAGCAGGAACACTGGGCTGGACTATATGAGTAGATCTTTTTTTCTCTGTGGTCTCACAGACATTCTCTAAGATGGTGTTTTTGACCATATTTTTTAATTATATGTGCATATTCGTTGGGGACTTTGTGGTGGAATACTGCTGCAGCATAGTCACTTTATTCCCATATTGTGCTGTTAGTAAGACTTTATTTTGCCATTTAAATGTATGATTAAATATTCACTCTAATGGGCTCGATCACAATAAGTGTCTGTGGATTTCACATTGATTACTGTCCAAAATACACTGTAATTTAAGAATAATTAATAGGCATTTCTAATAAAATTTTCCCCTAAGGACCACTGAGTCACAAGCAATATGGATAAATATTTGTTTCTATATGATTAAAAATGTGTCATTTTCAGAGAGTTATGTGTGAGAGAAATAATACAGCAGTAATTCTCTCTTGTGGGCTCATCAAATGAGACTTCAGGATAAAATATTTCCATTCCTATAGGTAATTGTTTCCAATTAATTGAAATTACTAACAGCTTTGTTATTTTTTCCCCATGAATGTAATAAAAATAATGTTTGCTTCATCAACCAGAAGATATATAATTAATTCAATATAGTGGACCAAGTTCATTCCTGGTTTAACTCCACTGAAACCAAAAGGTACTGCACCAGGAATGAACTTGGCTTAAAGTGGTTATTATTCATTCTGTTGGTGGATGAACAGACAATACAAGATAAATGCAAACTGACTCATACCACAAAGCTGAAGTTTTTATATTTATAATTTGCCAGTACTTCTCAACAAGTTACACACGAGCTCTGGTATAAGATGGGGTATAATCTTGTTGTCACACATTTCCTTTGCTTTTACTAGCACTCTAGAGACAGAAATTGTTTTTTACAGAATTCATTTTGTCTTTTGCATTTTCATGAATTCATCATTTAATGGAGTTTGGAAAGAATGCAGAGCCTGGGGGAAAACAGATACAATTTATTAAAGCTTCACTTAAACATATATTTACATAGGATGTTTTTCACAGTGCAGAAAGAGAGGGTGTTACATAGTTAGTTATTTAACACTAGTATGTTTGATGCTTTCAGTTAAAAGCTTGGATTCAACAATTTTCATTTAAAAAAATCTTATATAAAGTGGAATAACAGAGATGATTTTTTCAGAGCACAGGGACTATTTCCCCGTATATGGAGTATGTGATGGTCTACATGTAGGAATAATGTTCAATATTTCCTGTTTTTTAACTTATCTATGAATAAATTAATTCTTTGAAGATGAAGAGCTTGCCTGGACTTTGTTGTGTAAAAAAAGAAAAGGCACACAAATCCCTAAATAAATGTATCCCAGATTTTGCTGATGCTTATGCAAGTGATAAACTTTAAGCATCTGAGCAGTCCCACTGACTTCACTATGCATAGTGTTTAGAATTAGGTGTCGTACTTATGCGTTACTAGGGTGAGAGCCACCAGGCTGATTTGTTAGAATTTTGTAAACAACCTAGGGGTCACAATCTGCCTACCTTCCCATATTACTAAATAGCATGGACACCCGGTATGGAAAAAATTGAGAGACACTAGAGGGAAAAAGCAAACTAAAATGATCTCAGAATAGCCTCTGTTGGTCACAGAATTCATTTTCCATTGAGGAAGATTATTATAGTGTTATACTGTATTGGACACAAATATGGATTGGCTTATTTTCAAAAAGAATAACTTCCCTGATTTGAAGTTTGTTAGGAAACCAGAACTTGGTCTACTGAAAGGTTTGTGCATGTGGGCTGAGGTTCAAATAAACTTTGCTGACATGCTGAGTACCTGGAAACATTTTATGCTTTTGGGTATGAATCATGTTAATTTTAGTGGTTTTGCTCAAGTCTTGACCTGCAACCACACAAAACACTAGACTTCAACTGCATATTAATTCATGTTTATAAGCTCATTTGAACACAAAGTCAGAGAAAAGTAGAGAGGGCAGGCCTACAAAGACTTGATATGAGCCACCTGTGAAGTGAAACTCCAAGATTTTTCCAGCTCTGCTCTTCTTCCATATATAGTCCTCTTTTTTTTCTTTTCTCATCTTTATCTTTATACTAGTTGTTAAATTTATTTTACTTTCCATAATTACAATAATATTTAAGAAAACATAGATTTTTCTTTTCAAATCTGTTGATATGTATTAACATTTAGAACAGAAAACATTTTGAGGTTCCTACTGTAAGCCTTTTGTAAACATATGATTTGTAATTATTGTTGGATGTATAAGGGGGGGCATTTGTAGAATAAATTTCTCTTTAAATCACAAAAGTTGTACAACGAATATGCCAAATGTTTAGACAGCTCCACTTGTTATAATCAACTGAAAGCATTAATAGGTAAATGACGTACCTGCTGTTTAATCCATAGCTCTCAAAGCAATTTAGTATGAACGATGAGTTTCATTAGCCCTGTTTTACAGATGAGGAAAACTCAGAAGCAAAAAGATTAAGTAATTTGTTACACCTGAGAGATAATGGCAGAGCCAAGCTTGGAACACGAGTCTCCTGATTTTGGCTCTGGTTCTTGATCATGAATGTATAGTTACTGGCACCATGCAAAGTGCGCATAAAGTGTTGTTATATCAGAATGGCAGCATTTTACAATGACTTTGCTCTGGTGTAAATGACTGCACAAGGTTCAGGGCAATGGAAAATTAGGCCCTCTGCTTTTCATGCCCTGAACAGGAGACCATGAAATTTCCCATGAAATACTTTAAATAGAATATTATTGCAGCAAAGATTGAGTTGAGATAGAAGTATTGTTTTTCAGTAGGCTATTAGGAGCAAGGCACATTCAAAATTACATTAGTTAAATTGGAGGGGAGGAGGAAGCTATTGAAGAGAGAGAAAATCACCAGATAAAATAGTTTCCCAAGGTACAGAAAGAAGTATTTTTTCATTTTGCCTTTCTCACCATTAGCAAAATATGTGTGAGCATGCCGCTTTTGTGCCTATGAACTGATTTTTTATTTTGTGATGTTCAAAAAATTTTGGGATTTTATTTTATTTTTACATCTTATACTATATAATCATTCTCCAAAGCAGTCTGGAGATTAAAAGTAGAAAATTCTTGTCAAAGTTTTTATTTATGAAAAGCACACAGTAGAAAACATTTAGTGCCCTTAACCCTTCAATATTTGCCCCAGAATTCATTCACCAACAATGTTATATAGGGAATTCTGAGTGCGAGCATGAAAATTAACACACCAAGCATCTTGCTTTGCTCAGAATTCTTATATTCAGTACTATCAAAATGTTAAATTGTATTAGAGTATACCCAAGCTATGTTTGCAACACCTCTCATTTCTCAAAATTAAAATATATTGCAGTAGAATTATTACAATAAGTTTTGGGCACAGGGCACAATTTTGGAAAAATATATACTGCATAAGGCATTGGATTCAACAGAACCTGATTTTCAGATAGTTCCCTGATCTTGGAACTGTCCTATCCTACAAGGCGATCACCTTCCCTAAACCGTCTTTTGGATTAAGTCTTAACTGACTTAAACTGTTAGTCTCCCTAGTAAAAGTAATGGGCCTAATTCTGCTCTCAGCTAGTTCAGTGAGCTTAATCTCCTATATATTTAATTTTTATTTTTTTACCATAGCAAATCACTGAACACACTTTCATTATATCTACAACCAAATCAGTGAGGCTGTGAAATATAAAAGATGGCACAAATGTTATCCCTGGACTCAATATGGTGCTTTTGCTGTACTTTTTATAACACCAAGGATATTCTGTACTTTTAATAACACCAAGGATTTGCTGTACTTTTAATAACACCAAGGATATTCTAACATAAACATTATATTTCAGGTATGCTCAGTGTAATAGTGGGATTTTGTTCAGTTGGCCCATATTGACAGACTTGATAAACAATAATGAACAGTTATAAAAATCACAATATGTTGCTCAGGGTGGATAAGAAAATAAGAAGGAATTCTTTTAGTGTAGGATTGAACCTATAAGTTATGGGACTAATTTCCCTGCAGCTCTCAAAGGACTCTATGGAACATTAATGTTAATTGGGCCGTGACTTTTTTGTGAGAAAAGGAAGGTTGCTGTCATAGTGCACGGCAGTAAATTTTCATAGGAAAGTTATCCAAGAAAACCTATTTGGCTGCTGCAAACTTGAAATGGAGTATCTTACACAGAGAGCTAAACATTTCCTTACATGTTGTTGCACATGATTAAGAAGAAATGGTACACATCCTCCCTAGTTTCCAATTCTTTCCAAACTCAAATTCAGAATTACTCTTCTTGTCTTTAAAGCTATCTACAGACCCTTTCCAGGCCCCCTCATGGCTCTATTCTGCATCATTCTTGTCATCTCTCCATCTCAACTTTGGGAAAATAGAGGGGCTAGGTGGTGGATGGGTTTTGGTGATATTCAGTTGTATTATCAGTTTCTACTGGGAGGTATGTTATACTTGCAGCAGATGATTTACTTATGACAGAAAAAAAGTGTAGGCTTGCCAGCATCTGTGTTGACATGGTCCAGTGTTTTATTGCAACTTATATAAAAGCCTCAGACATGCCTTCTGTGCCAAGATGGAAAATATTCCACATACCAGGTGTCAGTACACTTTTGGCATGTAGACACTACCTACCTTTGGTGGTCTCTCAGTGACAGCAGCCTCACCAAATTATTTCCCTCCCCACAGAGATTTTCTGCTGCCATAACAAACACTCTCTCTTGGATACAAATCTTATCTTTGTTTCATGGCTGTTTTTTTAACATTGCTTGGTGATTTTAGGATATTTACTGCTTTGTTTTTCCTCTCTCACTCCAATAATGAGACCCAACTACTCCTCTGCCTCCGTACAGCATCTTTAACTATTCCTTATTCTTATCTGCCAGTTATCAGTAGTGACCACTGGTATGAAATGTCAGTGAATATTTATTAAAGGCTCTGTACCCATAGGCCACATCTGTCACACCTCACTTCAGTTCTCTAACTTCGGTTAAAATAGCTATAATTGGATAAAACAAGAATGTTACTGTGTGAAAGACAAATATGTCTTTTGATTATAAATACGACAAATCTTAAAAAACAAAACAAAACAACAAACATATCCCAAATTGTCCGCTAATGTGATTATTACAAACATATACACAGAGGACTCTGGAAATGAAAAAAAAATGAATCTACCATAGTAACATTTACAGAATATGGGTGAGTTAATATGAAATTTTACATTTTAGTTAACTGAATTTGTATATATATACAACCAGGACGAAATAATGTTGCCATGAAAACAATAGTTTTTCCATTTATTGATTTTTATGCATGTTAATTTATAATCTTACCATTGTATTACCATGGTCTTTATTGTTATTGCCTTTTTTATTTTTAAAAAAGCAGAAAGAAAACCATATTTACTATTTTTATGTTCTGATACTTATATTTTATGTCACTAATTTACAGCATCTCTATATTCTAGCTTGGTTAGGACTGTAAGTTCCATGCCTTCTAAATTTAAGATAATACTAACCAGGCATTGTAATGTTAGTTTATTTCAGTTTTTCATTGATTTCTAAAACAATGTAGAAAGTGATCTGGCAAGACAGACAAACAGCGGCAATTAACAAGATGAAGGATGGTCTTGTGTCTGGCATTTTGGAATAGAAATTGGGACTATGTTTTGATTCTCCACTCTGGCATAGACATTTTATAATTCCTTGAACAAGTCACGTAGAATTAATTTCAAAAGCTTGACAAATACCAATATAATAACTTATTTTAGGGTGCAAAGATTCAGGGTGGCCATTGAGATCTTTGCCAAAAACTAGACATGTACAAATGCATGATGGATTGTGTCTATGTGAGAGATGGGATTTACAGACTTGACACTAACTGGGCCAGAGAGGTCCCTGCCCCTCAGCAGCTGTAGGGCTTGCCCCAGGGGGAGGTCCAGTTTAACACCTCCTCTTTCTCACCTCAGTTTTTTGGTGGGGTTGCGAACCCAGAAGCGTTCCCAAAGAGAGGAGCCACAGAAACTTAGGATGGACCAATAAGTGATTCAGACACTGCAATGTCCCTTTAGTGGAGTGAGAAGACCTAGGTCTCCCTCCCCTTCTCCCCCTTCTCTTTGAAGTGACAGAACACTTCAAGAAGAGATACACAGGAGGGTGTGGCCCATTATATATGGCTTGAGAGGGCCCACTGCAGAACAAGCAGACTTAGGAGAACTTGAAGACACTGTTTGACCACTAAACCAGCTGGCAATTGGACTGATCTGCTTACAGTGTGACTTTACAAACATCCTTTTTTTAGAATCTTTAGACTTCTATTAGCCACTGGAACCATCTAGAATAATTTGAAAGAAGCAGCAGCTAAAACATATTGGCATGCACAGTACTTGTCTACTTACATTGTCTATAATAGCTCATCAATTTAGTGTTTAGATTATTGATCCCTGGGATGGTTTGGGGCCATGTTTCAATTTATCACTGAAACTATTATTCTACGTGAGTGATTAAACACTTAAAATGAAAAATATTGTGGTTTTATTTAATCTGTAAGGTATCTCCAGTTAAATCAATACAGTAAGCATTATTTGACAAAGAGAGGGAAGAGAGGGCAGAAATCACAAGAGTTGCATGAAGAGTTGCCCCTTCTTTGACCAGTTCTACAACAGAGTTATATCAGGATGAACTGCTTTTAGTATAAACTATTTACTTAGTCAGTAATCACCTTCTAAACTGTAGGGAGTATAAAGATCCCTGCACTTTAGAAAGCTATAAATAGATGGTGTTCTTCATTTAACACCTTCAGGTCATCATACAATAGATAAAAATCAGTTATGGTATAACAAGAGGAAACACCACTACTTTCATTTACTAATATATCCAATTTTGACTTAGTGTCTTATTATGCTGAGTTTAGTCATTTGTATTATTTCAAATATACCCATGAAGTCTAAATAAGAATGGCCTAACCTCTCTGACTTCTCAAAGATAATGTGCAGTTTGGCTCTAGATCTAAACTGTGATCTTACTATTTTCTCATACAAAATATGTCAATTTCATGTTAGAGATTCATTCATACTATGCCGCTAATAATGTACTTGTGGCTTCATTAAATACAAGGAAAACAAATTGTGTCTTGGAGATTATTCAAATTAGTGAGCTTATTAGGAAAGGAGTGCAACCTGCAGGGCATCTAAACTTTCATCCTACTTGATGAGCCTCTAGGGATACCCACCTTGCCTGCCTGCCAGGTTAACCAGATCCAGAAAACTCCAAAGCCAGTTAGGAAAAATTCACATTGGGAAGTTTAAATTACATCTCAGCTAGCTAAGAACAACATAGACTTCTGATGTCTTATGTTTTACACACATAGTGTGCAAACTGTTATGAGCTGAGAAAGATATGTTCCACTGGGTAGAGACTGAGAAACATTAACACCACCGTAGAATTGGAAGGAATATATGTGATGTTTAGATACAGAGAAGGCAGGATGTTTGTGGATTTAATATTCCCCTTTTTGTCTAAGGTTAGAAGACAAGTGATTGAGGCAATAGTACCCATGGAGGCTGTAGAGCGCTTGAGGGGTGGGATTTCCAAAACTATCTAAGGAGTTAGAAGCATAGATTCCCATTAGAAGTTAATATAAAGGCACTATATAAAAAGAAACATTATTTTACAAGGGGGGTATATTACTTTTACTACGTTGTGCATCACTTGAAGGCATCTGGGCTGGTATCTGCTACGAATAGTGCGAAGAGATCATACTTAATATTCAACATTGGGGAACAGAGTAGATTGTGTACTCAAGGGGTGTTTTACTATTGACTTCAGTGGAGCCGCAATTTTATCTTAATATATTTCTCAGTGATGACCCATCAGGTCAACAATATGGTGATGATGGGCTCCATCTAGCCTCTGAAGGATGGTTGCTGTAATCATGATCTGGAGTTTGTGCTTATGAAATATGATTGAATCTATAGGCCTCAAAAGAATGTGACGTTCACTCTAGCGGTGAGAGGGGCAGGACAGGAAGGAAAACTCTGGAGGTACGACAATTCATCATCCACTCTGTTACATAGTTAAAGTCTTAATAAAATTCAAATTTGAATAAAATAAACAAAATATTTCATTGCAAAACACACTGTCCTAAATTTTCTACAGTGACTGTACATTGCCTATTTTGTACAGTGACCAGAGTGGAGTTACTCTTTAAGTCAGCAAACAAGAGCAGAATCAGGCCCATAATATAACATTTAACTAGATGATTTTATATATTAATCTTTTTAAACAAATTTACTAAATTAAATACATATTTAAGAAACTTAATTTCAAGAGTTAGCAATATACATAGTGAAAGAATGGACACAAGGGCCAGGATAGCATAAACTCTAGCAATAAAGTGTAATATAGGTTTGCATCTCCCCTCCAACTACTTTCCAATTGCAAAAGAAAAATTCAAAAATTGGTGGGCCTGTAAAGTTATTTTTTATTTAATGTGTGATTAACACATTGGGCTTGATTCTGATCTCAGTTACACCAGTGTATATCAGAAGGAACTTTAGTGAAGTTGATATAGTTATATGCAGTTAAAACTAGTGTTAGTGAGATAAGGATCAGGCCATATCAGAAAGATTAAGGCACAAAATGAGTTACAAATATCAAGTGACATAAATAAAGAGGTTCTATAAATATATCAGGAGCAAGAGAAAAAATGAACACTGAAGGCAAATTTAGAGCCTCTACTTCAGTGATGGGCAACCTGCCACATGCGGCTCATCAGGGAAATCTGATTGCAGGCCACAAGACATTTTGCTGATGTTGACTGTCTGCAGGCATGCCCCCTGCCCCCCCTGCACCGGCTCCCAGTGGCTGTGGTTCCCCTTTCCTGGTCAATGTAGCTGCAGGAAGCTGCTGGTTGGCCACCACTGCCCTACTTAGTGGGAAGGAAGAGCTCATAACTGATGACATCAAGAAGGCTGAGACATTTAGTGAAGACTGAAGCATAATAGGCATTAAAAAGGTTGATGGTGAATGGATACATAACACTATATTAATAACAAGGGAGAAGTGTGATGTTGTATGACTGAATGTGACCATGTATATAATTGATATTGCTATTGCTATAGTTGCAAAAAGTCTTGTACAATGTATGTTATGTGAGGTGTCAATGGAAAAGTTATGATTTGCTAAGTAGGATTATCCTGTTTATATGCATGTCTCATCTTTATATTTGAAGTTATGAATATTGGCTACATACTGGTATATTACACACATGCTATATTGCTGGGTACTATCCCCAAACAGAATTTATATTAGGGTAAGACAGCTATCTATTGTACTTAGCTATCACAATGGGCCATAGAAGAAACTCATTCCACCCAGATAGCTCTTTCTGCGGATGCCTCACAATCTAAGGGGCCAGTGGCCCCCCCGTGGATCAGTAAACTATGTAAGGACGTGTGATATGCTCATGTGACCCTGGATGCCATCTTAGGCCAATAACTTTCCACAAACGGGGGTTGTGGGCTTTGTTTAAGACAGTAGAATTCCATGCACATGGCAGAGGATATAAAAAGGCACCTGAGACATCTCCATTTTCCTTAATTTCCTGCTTCATTTCTCTGGATTGGACTTCTAACCAGGAAACTCTAAACAAGGACTGATGACCACCAATCTGGTTGGGTAATTCCAGGGAAGCTTTTGAAAGCTAGTAATTTATTCCATCACTGGTATGATCCTGATCTATGAACACTGAAAAATCATTGTGTCTATCTATAAGATCTATTAACTATTTATAATTCTCTTCTTTTCTTTTATTATAAAACCTTTAGTCACTAAAGGATTGGCATAAGAATGATTATTGGGTAAGATATGAGTTACATATTGACCTGATTAAGTGGCTGTTCCCTTGGAATTAGAAGTACCTTATATTTGATTAAACTGGTTTTCAGTAAACGCTCATAAAGTCTAATGTCTGGATGGTGAGGCAAGGGCTGGAATGCCTAAAGAGACTGCCTTTTTTGGATTCTTGTTAACTAGTGTGCTGATATAGAAGTTCACTTTTGTTATTGGCTTGGTATAATCTAATGATAGAATAACCACAACTTTGGGGTGAGTCTGCTCTATTTCTCAGCAGTCTGTTATGAATTTGGCATCCTCAGCTGTGACCCACTGAGTCACAGTGACAGAAAGGAACACAAGCCAGAATAGGTAAAAAACAGGTAAAAGAATATTTAGGTGATTAGATGTATTCAAGTGCATGGGCAGTGGGTCAGGTCCCAGAGGACTGCGGAAGGGCAAACATAGTACCTATCTTTAAAAAGGGGAAAAATAGGAGCTAGGGAAATACACACCAGTCAGACTAATTTTGGTACTAAGTTTGGAAAGATATTGAAACAAATAATTAAGCAGTAAATTTGTAAGCATGTAGAGGATAAAGAGTTTAATAGCTATGGTGACCAGATGTCCCGATTTTATAGGGACACTCCTGAAATTTGGGTCTTTGTCTTATATAGGTGCCTGTTACCCCCCAATCCCTGTCCTGATTTTTCACACTTGCTATCTGGTCACTCTATTAATAGCCAACATGGAATCATGCCAAACCAATCTAATTTCCTTATCTGAAAGAGTTACTGTCCCACTAGATGGGAGAGGGGGAGCTATAGATGTGATATTATGATTTTTGTAAAGCATTTCACACAGTCCCACATAACAGTTCAATGGGCAAACTAGGGAAATCTGGTCTAGATTAAATTACTATAAAATGGATGTAAAACTGATTGAAAGATAATTACTCAATTAATAATTATCAGTGGTTGGCTGTCCAACTGGGCAGGATGGGATCCCACAAAGATCTGTCCCTGGTATGGTAATACTGTAGTCAATATTTTCATTAGACTTGGGTAATGGAATGAAGATAGGAGGGATTGCTAGCATTTTGGACAACAGGATTAGAATTCAAAGTGATCCTGACCAATTGGAAAATTGGTCTGAATTCAACAAGATGAAATTCAATAAAGATAAGGGTAAAGTAGAGGGAAAATCAAATGCACAACTATGAAGTGTGAAATAACTGGTTAGGTGGCAGTACTGCTGAAAAGGAGCTGGATGTTATAGCAGATCACAAATTCAATGAGTTAACAATATGAGACAGTTGCTGAGAAGGCTAATATCATCCTGGGATGTTTTAACAGGAGTGTCAAATGTTAGACACAGGAGGTAATTTTCCTGTTATACTCGGCACAGGTCAGGCCTCAGGAGGAATACTGTGTGTGTTTTGGGGTGCCATGCTTTAGGAAAGATGTGAACAAATTTGAGATAATCCAGAGGACAGCAAAACAATAATGGAAAGATTAGAAAACTTGACATATAAGGAAATGTTTAAAAAACAAAACTAGGCATGTTTAGTCTTGAGACAAGAAGACTAAGTGGGAACCTGATAAGTCTTCAAATATATTAAGAGTTGTTATAAAGAGGACTGTGATTAAGTGTTGTCCATGTCCACTGAAGGTAGGACAAGAAGTAATAGTCTTAATCTGCAGCAAAGGAGATTGAGTTTAGATATTAGGAAAAACTTTCCAACTATAATTAAGCAGAGGGAGGCTGTGGAATCCTTGTCACTGGAAGATTTAAGAACAGGTTAGACAAATATCTGTCATGGATGGTCTAGATATACCTGGTCCCTCCGTGCAGGTGACTGGACTAGATGACCTCTTGAGATCTCTTCCAGACATACATTGCTATGATTCCAGTATCATGAGCTGACAATCTTCAGTCTCGCTTACTTCTAAACACATGTGTTTGGCTTTGCTGGTTCAAGTTTAGTCAGTGCTGGAAGTCTGTCAGTACTAAACCTGTTCAGAATGGGCAGCATTAAAATGGGGCCCTCAGCCTCTCTTTGTTCTGACACGTGAACTCCCCATTCTTCACATCATTTTATTGCATTTTGAAGACCTCATTTAATACAGATTGAACTGGAGAAAGTAAGTACACATGTTTTTTATATATTGCTCTGTATGAAGAATTCCTAATATCATCGTTAATGTTGCTAGTATACATTCTAAACTCCAGCACTGGGTGCAGCTTTGTTAAGACAGGCCAATACATTAATGAAGAAACTGAATGATGGTCTCTTATCAAAAGATGCAGCAAAAATACAGTGTCTGATTTGGGAATGAAATACTGTAGTAGGCATCGTAACTGAAATGGCCCAGCTGTATTACATTAATGCGTATTAGAAAAATATCTATGAAAAGTTTTACGCTGTATGATTTAACAGCTGCTGTCCCCAACAAAGGACAAGAATATTAATAGAAAGGAGATGAGCTTAATCTCATACATTTAGATCACTGAAGTGTAGTGATTTATAGCTCAGCAGGACTAAATGATTTATATTATACACCCAAGTTTACTATCCAGGCTAATAAGTATTGTTGAACTGTGTAAATGGAGAGTTAACAGAACACATACAAAGCACTTGAGTGAATTTTGTCTTATGAATAGCTTTACTAGATCACAATGGGCAATTGTGAATAGCTAGCTAGATTTTCATATGATCTCTATTCATTTTTTGTTAAACAAGCAGGGAAATACTTTAAAATAGGAAACATATATGTACCTGATTTTTCTTTTGGTTTATTGTTCTCTTACAGACTAATGAAAGAATATTCCATGGCAAATCTCAATTCATCCACGTCCTCTGTTCCAAAGAAAGGAAAAAAGCTGTAGCCCTTACTCATGTGGCAAATCCCATTGTGACCGTTTGAATTACATGTGTGAGTAAGGGCTGTACAATTTACCCCATAATGTAACTCCTTGGCAGTTTCCCCAGAAATTAGGCAAATGAAACTATATCATCGACTTTCTTGAAAAAGCAAGGGAAGTTTGGCAGAATGTGAACACCACCACCACACCTAAGGTATTTGCATAGTTTCTGCTCTGTCTTCCTAGCCTATATCTTAGTTTTATAACAAGATGACACTTATTTCTTCAAGACAGAGAGGTATGCTTAAACCTAGAAACACATTTCATTTAACAAATTTCAAATTCACGACTTGTTTTTCTTCTGGAAAGTCCCAGAGTTTTCTGACTTGCATTATCTGGTGGTGGGAGTGTAGGAGTTATCCCAATTTTTCCACATTACCCCCATATTTTGCAGTTCTGAAAGATAAAACAATCTTCAGAACCTATCCTACAAGAAGGACTATATGGGCAGACCATATTGAAGTCAATGTTTGCTGGATCAAGCTCTTAAAAGTACTCAAAATAGCTGGATTAATATACAAGCTCTCAGTGTGCAATTCAAATGGTGAAACTTTAGACTAACTGTGGCCTTTTTCATGGATTTTTTTAATGCATAAAGGTTGTTTGAACAGTGAAGCAAGTGACAGAATAAAATTTAAAAGGTAAAATTACTATTAATATAAGTATTCTAAGCACAATAGTATATTTTCACTGTTGCTTCTTTTCCTATAAAAAATAGGACAGTCTGACAGTTGAAAAGACAACGAAGTCTGGGGATATTTATAGCTATCTAAACATTTCATGTACTTATGCTTGGAACACCATATGTTGGCCCTACAACCAATTCCTTTAATCTTTCATCACATCTAAGTTTATAGTGTATCATCAAGTCATTTTAAAACATTTGACTGTCCAGGCAGGACTACACTTAATGCATATGATTCTGATTTCAACTGTTGCAGTGCTAAAGTTCTTTGACTCTCTATTGACAGGTTGCCATTCCAGAGAATTTTATATACATGAGAGGAGCAATAGTTGGGGTGAGAGAACAAACACTCTGGCTAGTGGCAGCATCCTCACAAAGTTCAGCTTTTGAGGACAGAGAATAAAGACAGCTATGCTGTAAGAGAAAGGCTGAAAAAAACATCAGCAAGTGAAGACTAAGTCAAAGCAGCACATGTTTCATTTAGAAAGTGCCTTGGAAAGCTTCTTTGACAAATTTTTGGGCACAAAGAATCAGATCCATCCAGCAGTAATTTCCTGAGAAGCAGATACACATATGATACTGAGCAAGCACTTGGAATAAAATAGCATACATGCTGTATTCCAAGTCTGCCTCTTCACAATAAGCATTTGTAGCAGGACTGTAAAAGATATTCGGTCCATGCTATCAGACATCCATTGTGGGAGGAGTAGAGCTATCTATCTTTTACTGAAATTGAATTTTAGAAGTAACACAAGGAATCACAAGTAACAAACATTAACCACATGGATGAAACAATGAAAGTGAAGGTTCTCCTCCTCGCCCCCTCCCCCCGCCCCTGCCCCCAGCCCCGAGTATTCAAGTGCCTATGGACAGATGCTGATTTGCCACAGAAAGATCTGAGGTTGATTAATCTCAAATTACTCTCCAAGCTGTTATTAAATAAGGCTATTGGCGTTACATTTTGGTTGCAAAACATTTAGCATGTGCTATTTGACCTATACAGTAACATGCAAGTGTTTATTGTGCTGTAAAAATAACTTGGCTTACAATGATTATTTTCCCACTTTAAAAATAAAGTACTGCTACCAGTATACCTAGTGTAGTAAACTGAGAATAGTAGTATTGTTTATAATGCAGTTTACATTTCTTCACAAGTTCCCTGAAATGTAGACACTTCAACAGTGCCAAGACACTTGATTTTTATTAGTTGAGAAAATACTTTATTACAAAAGAATGACAAAACTGGAGAGGAAAAATAGATTCCCGTGATGGATAAATGCTGTTAGAGGGGCTCAGAAATAGCTGTGTTGAACTCTTCTGCAATAAATATATTTTCAAACCGCAAAGCAAATAACCAGAAAAGCAAATACTCAGTAAAAATCATGGAAATTAAAAAAAAAAAAAGACATTGTCATTATCCTCATGAAATCTAGATTCTGGGTCTGCCTCAGAATCAGCTCAGAAGGTGTTCTCGTCCACAGGGGCCTAGAGATTTCTGGTGCACCTGTGCTAGTAGCATCTAGCTTCCATGGTGGTGATCATGGTAGGAAAACTCAGAGGCAAGTACTTCTGTACTCTGTGGGTATTTGTATTTCTGGGGGTAGATGGAAGCATACTGAGTGGAAAGTGAGAGGAAGAGGTCATCTTTTGGAATCCAATTGAATGTGGCTTAAAGAATATTTGAAGTTCTATGGTAGGACTCTGGGATAAGCTAAGAATTTTCTTCTCCACCACAGCATCCTGTGAGTCCTTACTATCAGAAAACTGCTAGATGGAGGACAGCTTGGTAAATTCAGGCTGCCTTCTCTTGACAAGTGTTTGGTATGGAGTTTGTTTGTCTGTTTGTTTTGCTGTGAGGAACTTTCCATCTGTTTTATAGAATTGATTGACTATATATGGTTTAAACTAACCATTTCCATTTAAGTCAAGAGGCACAAAATACAACCTCTTCTCTTAAACCAGTCAAAACTTGGCCATTCATTGCTTTGAGAAGTGCTGGAAGAGATGTGGTATAGCACCAAGAAGAATTTCTCATACTCCTTATAACCAGTAGAACAGGGTATAGGGAATGTGGGGAATTTTGTAGTATTTTTATTGGAAAAAATATGAATTACTCAGTTTCACCTTTTCATTGTTATTCACTGTGTGTGAAGGAGTTAGTTTCTTTATTTCATATGTCTGATGAAGTGGGTATTCAGCCCTGAAAGTGTATGCTCCAATACGTCTGTTAGTCTATAAGGTGCCACAGGACTCTGTCGCTTTCTTGGGAGAGGGAAACAGGTAAGAATCACATAGGCAGATCTTGTTTAGTGTGAATAAACTATCAAGATCAGTTTACACATGAATGAAGTTGTCTTGGAGAAACAATGGAAGACCCAACATCAACTTTTAAAGACTGGCAGCCAAGGAAAGGATAACTGAGGGAAGGAGCAAGACTGTAACTGAAACCTAAGGTCTGAGGTGTCATTAGTCAGGAATAAGAGCTCTGCTGAACAAGCAGGAGAAAGAGAAATGAAGTTCTGGAGACTTTGGCCAAGGGATAATATTGCCAGTGTGGACTCTGATGTAAGCTTTGCTTTTCCATTCTACCCTAAATAATGCATTACAGAGGAGTAGTACAACAACAGTCCTATGGTACTACTAAACTGCTGGTTGCATGTCTTCCCACAGAGGTAAAGCGTCCAACAGGAGTTTCAATAAGTTCAAAAAAATTTGAAGAGCCACAGCGAGAAACAGAAGTATCAAAGTCAGTGACTCAGGCTTGGAGTAGTGAAGTCATATGGCTTACTCTTGCAACCATGGAGGTTCATGACCTAGCAATATAAAGGATACCCACCCAAAGAATGTCTAAATGTCAAAAGTAAGGCACACACCTGTGGATCTGTGACATGGGGGTTAAGACCAATATTACAGAGACCTAATGCCTTTGTTGAGGAGGGAAGTTGTAGGGTAGGGCTTTCACTCACTTCTCTTTCCAATATCCTTTATTCATGACAAATGGTATCTAAACCTAGGAGTAATTTCTCCCTGAAGCTGATAAATAGCCCCTAATCCAGGATTATATTTAATATTAGAAAGGACATCAGAATCTCATTCCTAGATTGTAAACTCTTTGCAACAGGAAACATATCTTATATGTGGTAATTAATAAATGCAGCATAAATGTATAGCCCTGCTCTATTTATATATTTCACCATAATTATAGGATATTGGATATATTACTGCATGTTTGTAAAATCTGAAGAAAATCAAAACAGCTAGTATGAGTGTGTAGGAGTTCCAAAAGCAGAACAATGTAAAAAACTGGGGGAAATATTACTGATTTGCACTGTAGTTAGGTAGTGGATTACATGTGCCTGGCCATCAGGTGAAGACTGCATTACTAGCAACTTAACTAGACAGTAAATACAGTATTGGACATTTTCTATTCAGCTTTTTACATGCAACTTGATCTAAAGCATTGGGAGGCAACATGACCTAGTACATACAGTCCTTGACGAGAACTCGAGAGACCAGGGTTCTAGTCCCAGCTCTGTTCTTGACCTGCCAGACACCTTAGACAAGTCATTTCATCTCTTTGTGCTTCCATTTCCCAATTTGTAAAATGGAAATAATGATATTGCTCTTCCTTGTAAAGTGGCATGAGATCTACTGCTGAAATGTGCAATGTAATAGCTAGTTATTATTTATTATTAAGTTAATGGAAGTCTGGAGTGGACTTTGTGTCAAGCTCATGTATCACAACCACCATATTTTGAGTATTTTATTATGATTATAATCCTTTACACTTATATTGTCTATGAGCCCAGATCCACAAAGGTACATAGGTGCCTAAATCTGAGATTTAGGTACCTAAGTCCCAATTTTAGGCACCACTGCAGTTCACAAATCCCCTGCTTAACAGCCCCCTAACCCCGAAGGCACTTAAACTCACTTGATACCTAAATTGTCACTGTAAAAGTTCTCTAGGTACCCATGTTTCTACCTCTGGGCATGTGCACTGCTGCCTCACTCTAGGTGTCCAAACACCTATCTCCCACTTAAGCCTCTGTGCAATCCACAAACCGAGGGAAGGTCGGCGGATACACTCTTATATTGCTTGCAGAGCCCAATCCAGTTGAGATGGTCTGAACACACCTACCAGGTCTGACTCCATTCAAAATTCATTTGTCCAAAGTGGTACAGCTTCAACAAGAAACTGAGGGAAATCAACGTCAGTGTATCCTATAAACTTATGGTTAAGGAACTCTCATGAGAGGTGGAAGCTCCCCTGTTCAAGTCATTACTCCGCTGAGGCAGGGAATTAAGGATATAAAAGCTGTCATACTGGGACTTCCCTGGTATCTTGTCTGATAACAGCTTGTACCACAACTGCAAGGGGAGTATACAAGGCAGAGCAATTATGGAATGAACCTGGGCATCTCTCTTTCTGGGGGAGTGCTTTTAATACTGCACTACTAGTTAAATGAGGTAGCACCACTACCACCCTGTTTTCCTCGCCCTGCCATTTTGTATTGTTAGCCAAGTGTTTAACGCCTTCTTGCAAGAAACAGCTTAAGCACCTAACCCATCTGTCTCCAGGTTCCCAGCTGTAGATCCTATGTACAGATAGATGCCTCCCTGCTGCACACACTTGATTTAATGCTTAATTCTGAAATGGGAAAGACCTAGGACACACTCCAATCTTTGGCATCTACCATTGGCTATTTTAGGCAACTCCCTGCCTAGCATTCCATCTTTTGTGGATTCTCTCCCCATGGATCACACAAGGAGCACAGACATCTAACCCAGGCATTGCCATTCCCATTGATGTTCCTTTGATTTCCCAGGGGCCTAAAAGTTAGGCATTGCAGTGGTAAGCATTGGAATCCTTAAGTCCCTTTGTGCAGCTGGGAAATCAGTGTTTCATAAACATTAATAAATTAAGTACCACAGAATCCCTGCATGGTAAGAAAGCATTATTTCTATTCTCTAGCTGGGCAAACTGAATCAGAGAATATGTGATTTACCCAAAGTCACATAGGGAGTCCATGGCAGAACCCAAGTTTCCTGACTACAGCTCCAGCTTGATTCTAAGTGCTGGTCTACACTAGGAGGGGAAATTGATCTAAGATACGCAACTTCAGCAACGTGAATAGAGTAGCTGAAGTCGAAGTATCTTAAATCGAGTTACCTACCGTCCTCACAGCGTGGGATCGACATCTGCAGCTCCTCCTGTCGACTCTGCTACTGCCGTTCGCGTTGGTGGAGTTCTGGAGTCGACAGGAGCTCGTTCGGGGATCGATATATTGCGTCTAGATGAGACGCAATATATTGATCCCCGAGAAATAGATTGCTACCTGCCAATACGGCCAGTAGTGAAGACGTACCCTAAGTCTTCTGCTTCCCCTCAATGTAGTTCAAGTCCTTTAAAATAAAAATTTGAATTTTTAATATATTCCTCTTGAGAAAAATATGAAAACAAATGTTAACCTTTGTCTTGGTGTTTCTTCCCACGACAAGACATGGCTGATGAATGATGAATTATAATATACCCTATGGAGAGGTTGGTCTTTGCAATAAAAAGTAAAGGAAAAAAAAATAAAGTATTTCAAAACAAATGACTAATGCAGTTTTTATTGGTCTGTAGTCTTTCCTCAGTGTAAGCTTGATTTCTTGGTACTGCCTCAAATAACATAGAACTGCATGTACACGTTTAATTCTTCTGAGAAAACAGGAGGTTTTAATGATTACATTTCCATGCTGAGAATGCAGAAGCTGCCCAGGAAAGGAGGGTGTAAGCCAGAATAGGTATGGCCTAGTTGGCAAAATATTAAAATCTAACAACTAGTTAGATTTCTTTACCTAAATTGAATAGAGGAATGGAATGGAAGGGGATACTCAGAGCATGACACTGTCATATTAGTACATTGCATTTCCCGGGTAACTACTGGCAGATGGGAAAGGAAAAGAAAAGAAAAGAAAAGAAAAGAAAAGAAATTCATTCTGTGTACTGCTGATGACTATTTCAGTGACCATGTTTTCAATATCATGAAAACTTTGAAGAGGTAGAGGTTCTGATAAAAGTGTGTATATAATTTGGCTCAAAATTTGACTAAAAAAATCCAAGATGACACACTTTTCTGGATCCAGTTCAGAAGTCTTAAGAGACTTTTGGCACCATTAAACCCAAACCTTGAACCAAAAGGTTGAACGATATCCTAAAACTAATCTAGATCTGATGATGATTTTGGTTAGGATTTTAATTTTATAATCTCACCTTCTCGGAGATAAAGTAGACCTTGATCAGCAAAGATTACTGGGAGGCTACCACTTTCATCCTCACCCCATCAGAGAGCACAAGATTCCTCTAATTATGTATAGCAAGGGTTCTCAAACTTTTGTACTGGTGACCCCTTTCACACATCAAGGCTTTGAGTGCAACCCCCCCCATCAATTAAACGCACTTTTTAATGTATTTAACACCATTATAAATGCTGGAGGCAAAGTGGGGTTTGGGGTGTAGGCTGACAGCTCATGACCCCCCATGTAATAGCCTTGTAACCCCTTGAGGGGTCCCGACCCCAGTCTAAGAACCCCTGATGTATAGTATTTGCAGTAGTTTCATTAATTTAACCTGTCTACAGGATAACTTGAGTTGTGGAAGGGATATGTTTTTATATGAAAATAGAATCATGGCTTTTAAGGAATCAAACAATGGGTGTAAATACTGCAACAATAGTGTGAGGCCTTAGAAAAGCTGAGCCAGGATATACTTTATTTCCTATGAGACACATATTTCTTCCTTTCATTTAAAAAAAAAAAAGGCACAGACACTTAGTGCTGACTTACAGCTTAATGTACAAACTCTTTTGTTGTTTCCCTTGGCTGATCAAGGCTAATTTATAGTTACCTTTTTATTCCTCCATGGAGGTCAGTTATATACAAAGAATCAATCTCCTATTATTTTGTGTAACTTATTAGATATTATCAATTGTTTCAGCTCAGCTTCTTGCAGGGTTAATTCTCTGGGTCCTAACCAAGTACTGACAATCACAACAAATGGAAGCAAAAGCTGATTGTAGACAAGAGCTTATAATAGCTCAGCCCCCAGACATCAGCAAAAAACTAAATAAAGGTTTTCTGAATACTTAAATAGGAGACCATATAGGACTTGAATCACTGCTATAGCACCACATTGTGGTTGGGCATAGCAGGCTACCTCCTCTTTAACACCCTCTGCTATCAGTTGCTCCAGCCGTGTGACAGTATCTTCTCATAACTCAACTCTTCAGCTAGATCATGATTTAGTCCCACCCCTTTCAGAGTAACAGGAAGTCCAACAATTTAGAATCCAGTGTGTTTACAGCTGGTCTTCAGCCCTGGACTTTGGTGTGCACACCCTTCCCTTAGGGCTTCCCATCATTCTTGTCCCCTTCACTGGCCTCACAACAACTCACCAGTATTGGTAGGAGACCCCATGCCCTCCCACTCCACTTATTTCCAACGTAGGAACGCCATAGCCATCAGCCAAGGACTGCTCCATCTGACTCCTTGCAGCTGCCTTCCCAGACTTCTTTCTATATAGCCTTTCTCTAGGCCTTATCCCCACAACCTCTAGATTCACCTTTCTGTCTTGGCCAGCACTCACAAGACTATCCCCTGGAATCCTCCCAAGCAAATCCTAAACCAAGAGTACTAACTTAAGCCAACTTCCACCTTTCATCCCTGTTAAATTTTCCTTACTCAGTTCCTCATTTGAACACCTCCAAGGGCTCTCTTGCTGGAAGTCCTGATCCTTCCTTTTTCTCCTGGCTCCTCACCACAGCAACCAGCTTTATCTTGGAAACTGCTTTATGTCACTCCTAGCCTCTTACCAACCTTTTGTATTTACAAGAGGATCCTAGGGCTAACACTTTCCCCCTAGGCTTCCATCTCAATCCTCCCTTTTTAATACCCAGAGAGTAACTGCAAAGTTCTTTGCTCATTCTCTGCAGTTGTCTTCTAGTCTGTGATTTCCTACTTTATAGTTATCACCCTGCTTCTTCCCCAGTTGGGCTTCATCCTTAATTAGTCCAGGTGCAGCCAAATAGCATAACTAACTGTTTAGGCCCACACTAACCTTTTAATTGCCTCCTGACCCCTGTGTCTCCTCTCACTATTGCTCTGAACTGCTTTCATGGTACCCATCTAACTCCTTCTCAGATGGGTCTGATACTGAAATGAGCCTGACATGCCTTCAAATGCAACAAGGTGGGCTAACTGGGCTCTTAGTTCCTATTAACCCTTTGTTGGCCACAGAGTCACAGTATATTCAAACGACAATATCTCATGAGTCACAGTATCAAAGACATCAGTTACATCTGTTTTTATCATTACTGGCACCTGATGTTTGTCTGTCACCAGGAGAAGACCATTTACCAATGCAAAAAGTCCTTGCTCTACGTCAGATCTGAACTCTGAATGACAAGGGCCAAGAAAATCAGAAGCATTTCAAGACTCTGAGTTGTATCACTACAACAATCTCCATAATCTTAAAACTAAAAGTATATTTCCTTGATTTAATATTTAATGCATAATGTTTTATATATATTATAATGTATTACATATACTAAATGTAATAATATATGTACACATATTTATACATGCAGAGTCCAAGATGCAGCACTCTCAATAGAAAGGATCCAGCTATGGAATATACTTCCAGGGGTCATTTCATTAGACTAATACTGTCTGATCATCTTTAAGAAATATGTCAAAATGTTCCTCTTTGAGGAAGCCTGTAACAAGGATGACATTCTCAACATCAACCACCTGCCTCTAATCAACTATCCCTTAAAAACTCCTCCAAAGAAAAGCCCAAACCCTTAATAAATAAATAAAGTCCTGAGGCAACCAAATCAGTGAAACATCCCTACTCCAAACAGAGTTTTTAATACCTTGAAAAGGGAAAGCACCAGAAAACCCAGGAAGTCTTGTAGGGACCTAATTATTGCCAACTTATTTTGTATGAAAGATGCTCAGAATTTACCTTGCTGGGTAGCAGTATAAATTCATAAGATATAAAAATGTATAGGCTGTAATCAAAGCATTATATGCACACACATCACCCAAGGACTAGAGAATCTGCCAAAGCATCCATCTATTCCTCCCTTCACATCCCTTTTCTCAACTGTAACGTAGGATTTCTTTGCCCCGGGTTCCTCTGTGACAAAATCCAATGCACAGCATCATATTTAGTCTATGCACTTGAAGGGGGCTTAGGCCTAAAGGCCTGTTTCTGTTCCTGTTTAAGCAAAAGGCAATTTTCCCATTGGCTTCAATAAAAATAGGAGCAGGACTTAAAAATGAAACAACGAGCAGCATAGTTCTCTGTCACTAAACTAAGGCACTTGTTCTGTAGCTAGCCAGAGGCAAGAATACCTCTTGAGTTACTAGCATCACCTTCTCCAGCATCAGGGAGTCCCTTTGGAGATCTCCTATTCAGGAGATAACTAGGCCTGACCTTATTTATTTCGAATAATATGATAAAATCATACAGCCCAAGTGGTCTTTTTACTAATCTATTTACATTCAGAAACAACATAACCCTTCTCAAGATTCTGATATACAATGAAAGCCCCGAGTTTGCTATTTCACTCTCAAGTCTTACTCCTCTTGGTACTGTACTTGTTTTCAATTTGGGCAGCCTGTTTCTCTAGTTAGATGTAATCTCCCCCACCCTCCAGGTTGCAGAGAAGAGGAAAGGTATCATTTGGGGTGTTTGTATATTATTCAAAGTCCAAAAACATATATCACAGATAGTTCATGTTTTTCTAACAATTTTTAAAATGGAACCCAGCTGTTGAGTTATCCTGCTAGAAATGAATACACTGAGATCAGGAAGAATTTAAAAAGCTAGGTGCTGATTGTGGATTTACCATGAGCCCTGACAAAAAGACAGTACATAGCTGCTCTGCCCCTAGAGCAACCAAGGACAATACAGTCCCTGGTTCCCTATTTGCTTCTGGGGAAAAGCAATCTGTGGGAGTTCTTTGGTTGGTTCAGATTACTCCCCATTTGTGCAGGCCCAGCTATGCTGGCCAATACACAAGGGTCAAAGTAAAGACTCTATCCCATGGCTGCTCCTACCTGCTCATTCTCCTCTCACCTGTGTGGAAGGGGAGGTAGTGGCCCGTAGAAGCTGCTCATCTCCTACTTGCTGTGATCTGGAAGAGTGTGGGTAACTTGCACAGGAGAGTTAGGAAATGCCTTACCCTTGTTGCTCCCTATATGGGTGTATGGAGGAAGCCACATTCTTAATACTTAGACTGAATATATAGGGATATGATAAGCTTAGTCTTGAATCATTTGGACCATAAAATTAACTATTTTGAGAGAGCTTTTCTTTTCACGAATGGAAAAATTCTTGGTAGGGAAACTCAAATCTTAATCCATTTTGGGGATGTTAATCTGAGATGAACATGTGGTTTGATGTAAAAAGAATTCAGTGATTTTAGTTCTGTCTCTAGAGGCTTGTAACCCACTGTAAGAAAATCTGGGTTAAATGTTACACAGTTTTGTCTGGGCGAAGTGGTACAGTACTTATACTATTCCTTTAACTTTATAATAGAGCACACTGTGGAAAAACTGCAAGTCGCAGAACTAATCAGCCAAGCAATGCCTTCTTTGATAATGAATTAACTGTCTTTGTACTCTGGCCCACCAAGAGATGAATAATTTAGCTGTCTGCCTTTGTTTGCTTTGTTTGGAGCTAGCACCCTCTCTGAAAACCCTTTCACAAGTTATTTTAATTTTTTTGTGTGGTGTGAGAGGGAATGCAATAAGATCCACATGTGAAGACATATTCTGCTTTCTTAGAGTGTAAACACTTCAGTATAGAGATTGTCTCTACCTCTCTATGTGTACAGTGTGAGAGCCCCTAATCTTGGTCAGACCTTCTTGGCAGAACTGTGATAGGAGTGTTAATGGTAACTTAAATTGCTCCTGCTGACTAAAACTCCAATGATTGGCGAGAGGAAATGAATCACGGTATGACAAAACAATACACTCATTTCTGAATGTAATAGCTGCAGGAGGATGAGGGCAGTATTGAGCTTAAAGAAGCAAAATGACATTTTCCAACAACTAAAAGTGTCTGAATTTTATACAGAAACTGCCTAGAAGCCCATGGCCTCCTTTTCTCATTTAGCTGTGTCTTAGACAGGCTTGCTTGGACTGCAACTTTCCTTTGTAAAGATCAGTGTGGTAGCTGTAGTTAAAATTCAGCAGTGGCAGAACTGGTGCAGTTGTATGCACTAGAGAGCAAGATTCATGAAGGCCTTGCAGGAGTTGCACACTCACTCCGAGCTGAACGTAGGTTGCAGGAGTTTCCTGTGTAGCAGCACACAGAAAGGGCAGGGGTGAAAGGAGTCAGACCTACACAGATCATTATCACACTCATGAAACCAGATGCTAAATCTGCAATGGCTACTCTAGTCTTTAGAATGGAGTAACCTTTCTGTAATTTGTGAGGAGGAAGTTTCTCTGCCCTCTCCAGAGATCTTCCAAAGCCTAGCTGAAGTACTCAGGCTATGCACTTGGTAGTGAATTTGCCCTAAAAGAAGAGATTCCTTATTATTAACAATTGGACTAGGATGAACATATCTCTACAGTACACATTTAAAATAAACCACTTTGCTACAGAGCATAGGAATTTGTCCACACACACAAGAGTATCTCCTGATTAAAACTCAAAGTACTTAGGAATCCTGTACAATTATAAGGTATAATAAAATCAAAATATATAAATGAACAAGAAGTGGACAAATGGTGAACAGAGGAGATACGGCTCACAACAGTCCAATGACAATGGTGTCAGAAGAACTCAGGTCAGTTACTGCACTATGGCTTCTTTGCACCACAATTCTGGCTGAAAGTAACCCTTACACTGGATTATTTGACCATGATAGATTCACCCCATTGTAGGGATATCCTCCAGTAGTGCAGAGTTAGCATGGGGATGTGGCCAGGGCAAAGGTGGGATGTGACTTGCTTGTCCCTACCTATCAGTATGTTCATGTAGTTTGAAGTGTGCTTTTAAATGTGCAGTATCTTCCACTTTTCTATGTGGAATTTCATCTGCTATCATGTTGCCCATTTTTGGTTATATAATTCTAGAGTTCCTCACAAGCTCTAGCTTTGATCAACCTACATAGTTTAATAGTCAGTCATTTATGTCCCCTCATTATCCAACATTCTTCCTGCCATTAATAATAGTACTCAACACCACAAGTCCTAGCATTTGTATTAGCCACTATTAGCCACTTTCTATGATAGCATATTTTCTACATTTTTCCAGCCTTAAGGATCTAGCTAGAATCAATCCAGGTGGCACTTGATCTGCAAAGAGACTACATTCTTTTCAAAGTTGCTTTAAAGATGATATGACTTTTTCCACACCACAGCTCCTAACAGTCAGCTGAAATTATGTTAAATCATTGATTTTGAGTGTTTTCAGAGTTAGCTCAGAGTAAAGTTTAGTGCAAAGGAAAACTAACTAGTGGTTGGGAGATATTTCATAGTATGAGTATTACAAAATTTAGAAACATAAGTATCCACAATTCTTATCCTATTCTATTCATTTGACTGTATTTTAGCAGTATTAATGTTACTGATATATTTCTTTAGTATCAGTAAACACTTTTGTTTCAACTTTAAATACTACTGTACATTGTGCCTGTGGCATAATGATATATTTGACCCTGAGAGTTTTGACTCCATCATATCTAATACCTTGCTCTCAGTGTGGTTTTACAAGTTAAATCTCGTGCAAAGTAAAGCTAATTCCCTTGATATGTAAAGAGAGGCAAAGTTTCTATTGCTTAAAATATCTGAGAAACTTGAGGGAATTGAAAGATTTTACAGATGAATGGTCTGGGCTATTTTTTTTAGATCTTAAAAGTGGGTAAAGATGTGGAGAGCTTGATCCACTTCAGATAGACTTTTAAATGTAATACTGGGTCAAGTGGAATGGCTTTTCAATGCACGACATAGGATTTCATCTTCATGAATCCAGCAGATTATGCTATCCATTGATGTTACCATATAAATTTTCATTCTCCATACTGATCTTTCATGGTCTCCTTGAAGTTTTTTATTTTGTGAGGAAGAAGTTGCATAAGATTTTTCCAGTTTCAGAATTGCTTGTTATTTGACACGTCCCAGAAAAGTATTTTGCTTGCTTACTTCAGCTTCAAAAAAGCACCAGTAGTATGATGGAAATAACTGTCATTAAAATTGCTCCAGAGTATCAAAGAAAGCTCTTCGGCAGGTATTTCTTGTACTTTCTCGAGTTTCATGCATATAGTTGTGACCTCACTGATGCAACGACAAACACAACAAACATTTCATAAATGGTAAAAGTGCCATTCCCCACTTTAAATGTGTAATATTTTCTGTACATATTATAGGAAAATATGAGAGCTGCAGATACATGGATCATAAGGTCAAAAGAGCTCTCAACTCTGAAACTGGATCTTTTTGATATACTGTTGTCTAATTATAGTTATCCAATACATAAGATTTGTAACAACAAAGAGTAGTGAAAATAATGTACTACTGACTAAGCTGTACGATAATGTAACTTTTTACTTTTTTCAGCTTTTAAATTAAACCCATATTTAATTTATACAAATACAAAAGAACCCTAACCTGGGATTTTTTTCTTACAATTAAAGATAGATTTTAAATTAAGTAAGAAACAAAAAGTTCTTAAGGAAAACTGTATTGTGTGTCAAGTTTCAAAGTGGAGTGGTTTTGAGTTATAAATTGAAGAAAAATATATATAATGAAATCATACCATAATAAACCTTCACCCAAATTCATGGTCATGTTGAAAACTGCTGCTAGAAAAGAGGCAAAGGACTGAACAGGTATGGAGGCATATTGTCGTGTTCTATTCCTGTCCATACTGTGTCTGTTCTATGGATGAACTGGTTGCATGCTATGTAGCAACATATGCAAATAATGGGTATTGGAACCTCACTCCACTCTGCAAAATGAAATACCATGCACAGTAAGCAGGTGCTCCAGGCAGTACAATAAGTTAACTACACACTACATTTGTGTGCACACCATTTAAGTGGAAAATGATGTCTGGTGAAATCTGCAAATAAAAGCTGTCACGGTCAGCTAAAAAAGAGTCATTGGGCACGTTACCTTCTAAAACTCGCAATATATGCACAAAGCCGAATCACAAGAAAGGCTTAAACAGAAGAGTATCAATCAACAACACATTTACATATTTAGGCTCAAATCCTCTGACCAAGGCCTAATTCAAGTAACCGGGGCAGATGCTAGGTAGTCTTCGGAAGGAAACAGTCTGTCCATCCCATGTGATTCTGAGATTTCAGTTTTTCTTCCTGTCTTACATCAAGACAAAAAAGTCAAAACATCTAAAGTTTCATGAACTCATAATCCAAGTTTTTAAGGAGAGTGAGGGGAAATTGGGTCATCTGAAATATTCAATTTCAATAGCTTTAAAAGGTTTTGTTTCTAGTTCAACCTTTTATATTTTTAGTATAAATTAACTAAAATTTCAAAGCAAAAGAAGTAATTTTGAAACTAAATGAAACCTTTCATTTAAAAAATATCAAAATGGGACATGTTGACAGTTACAAACTTTTTCAAATTTGACCCTTTCTTGCAACAAATCAATATTTGCTCATTAAAAAATACTGTGTTGGAAAATTCTTAACCAACTCTAATACTGGGTAGATAGATATAAGGGTGCCAGAGTAAGTCATTTTCCCTGTAAGCTCGAGAGACTCTGAGATCAATTGGCAGAAGCTATTACAGCCCAGTGGCTGAAGTAACCTCTAATATAGTGGTTCTCAGCTAGGGATACATGTGCCACTAGGGGTAAGCAGTGATCTTCTAGGAGATACGTCAATTCAGCTAGATATTTGCCTAGTTTTACGACAGGCTACATAAAAAGGATTAGCAAAGTCAGCACAAACTAAAATTTCATACAGACAAAATGCGAAAGTAATACTGTGGCTGTGACACTTTTGTATGTTTATGTCTGATTTTGTAAGCAACTCGTTTTTAAGTGAGGTGAAACTTGTGGTATGCAAATAAAAATCAGACTTCTGAAAAGGGTACAGTAGTTTGGAAAGGTTGAGAACCACTGCTCTAAGGCTTTATGCGATTTACCCCATTTTGCCTTTGGAGAAGGACTGGAGGATCAGTGCATCAACTACTCCTATCTCTCATTCTCCCTCTTCCCCTACGGCCCACTCTACCCATTCCCAGACCATTCAAAGCTCCGTACTGTGCTGAGGATCCTCGCTATCCCAACAAATAGCTCACAAGCTAAACTAGAACCATAGTGGTTTCCATGCAAAGGGAGGGCCAACATGCAGGGGCAGCTCCAGGCCCCAGCCCGCCAAGTGTGTGCTTGGGGCTGCAAGGGTGGCAGGCAGGCTGCCTCCGGTGGCTTGCCTGCAGAGGGTCCGCTGGTCCCGCAGCTTCAGAGGACCTCCCACAGGCACATCTGCAGGAGGTATGCCAAAGCTGCGGGACCAGCGGACCCTCCGCAGGCAAACTGCCATGCTTGGGGCAGCAAAATCCCTGGAGCCATCCCCGCCAACATGGATATGAAGGGAGAAAGGTTGATTTAATCCATGGTGTTATACATTAAAGCATCATAACAGCTGACTATAACAGGGTTCAAAAAAGAACTAAGACAAGTCCATGGTGGGTAGGTCCATCAATGGCTATTAGCCAGGATGGATAGGTGTGGTGTCCCTAGCCTCTATTTGCCAGAAGCTGGGAATGGGCAATGGGATGGATCACTTGATGATTATCTGTTCTGTTTGTTCTCTCTCGGGCACCTGGCATTGGCTAGTGTCAGAAGACAAGATACTGGGCAAGATGGACCTTTAGTCTGACCCAGTATGGCAGTTCTTATGTTCGTATAACACTGGATTTTGGAAGATAGGTGGTCTATTATTATCTCAAACTCCTTGAAACTGGTAAAAACCCACCAATTCTCCTTCAAACACTTTTAAATTCCAATTTAAATTTACGTCCAATCCCATCTCCCCAGTTTGTCTGGTGGTGGTATCAGGTTCTGTCTGAACTTTTATACAAGGTAACCACAAAGTGGCCTGAGAAGTCTGACTTCTTCATGCTGTTTTCCCTTACAATAGCTGATGCCATGTTAGCATTTATGAGTCAGGGAAAAAAAATAATTTTGCATACTACATGCAATAGGGTGGAAAGGAAAGGACATTTTCCAAGCATAATTTATCTATATATTTTTAACCCTAGCAATCACTCAGATTGTAATGATGGGCATGATACAAAACTGAACAGATTTAAATCTTTCTTATGGAAAAGAGATTACAGAAGGGTCTGGTGGCATTGATCCATGGAAATTAAAAAAACTTTTAATTTGGTACAGCCTGAGAACAAAAATTGTGCTCTAGGAGTATCAGGTGAGACAAGTAAACTCTGCCAGCATTGGCAGATTCCAAAACAGGCAGAATAACCCTATCTGTTGCTTTCTGACCTGTTAACTCGGTTCTCATCCATGGCCATTATATATTTTCTATGAATGATTAGGAGCCTAAAAACAATACATTTTGTAGGAAGGAACCCCTCATTCATGTCTTTTTGTGGAAAATTCAAAGCAAGGCAGGGTCCATATTTCTTACTTCAATTAGTCTTTTTAGAGGTTGAAGTCCTTCATTATTTTATGATTTGTTATATTAATTTAGATGGAACCAAGGAGCCTGGAGAGTCAAAGATGTTAACATGACCCTGAAACTGTACAACATTAAACAGTTTTAAACAAGGTTCAGGAGTTGTTATATAGAGATATCAGCCTGCTTAGTACCAGGGCAAACACGCCATTAAAAATCTATTAAACCTTTTATTAAAGATACAGAACAAAGAAAAATAGTTATATTTTGAAATGTGACATATTAAGTAAGGCTTTCATTGTAACAGCATCCATTGTTCCCTTTTCCTTTAGCTGGAGAGAATATTTTGAAGGGTGAAAAACATCTGTGGCAGTCTTTTAGATGGTAATGACTTTCCTTTGTGGGGAAAAGAGAAGTTAGTTAAGACGGGCTGAAGCTTTTGTCATTGCTGTTGATATTAAAGTCTGATCTCATTTCCTAGAAGATGAAACAGGATGAACATATGCAAAAGGGGAAGAGAAAAGAGCAACAAAGTTAGAAAATGCAGCTTCTGTCTCTCATGTTGATTCTCACTTGCAGCCTCACTGCTGGAGAAAAACAAGTGCAGCAAACAGTCACATCAGCTGCTTTGAGACCTGGCAAATGTGTACCAACATTGAGTTATTTAGGGCATTGCATTTAGCTGCCTCTTTCTGTTGACAGGCTAACACCAGTGTTGCAAAACATGCAGTTTGGCCAGCTAGCCAGACTCTTATTAAATGGAAGGAAAAAAAGAGAGGTTGAGGAAAAAGAAGAAATAAGGTGGGGAAGGAACAGAATACATGGGATGGGGTGACACAGTCTCACATCTCAGGTGGTGTTGGGATTCATCTAGAGCCAGTGGAGGAGGCAATGTCATTTGTGTTCTTCTCTCTAGCCCAGTCTAGTCAGGACATCTCTCAGGATCAGGATGATGAGGTCTGGGGTCCCAGGTGCCGGTGGGTGTGGCAGCCATGATGATCGCTCCTGTAGCCAATTTTTATCCAGATATTTCTTTGTTTGAGAACCCCAAAAGTGACTGATTGGTGGAATAGCACATCCCTTCATTTTTTTGTCCACCACTAAGATCTAATATCTGCACACATTTTGGTAAATTGATTTCTCGTCCTCTACTTCCAATGTCAGTAAGGACAACACAAACCACAAGAGAGTAATGGGAAGACATGGATGTGGCACTATAAATGAAAATGGAGAAAGCCTTGTTGATTTCTGTAATATGAATGACCTCGTCAGTGGCAGAACCCTATTTGAACATTGTGAAATTCACAATCTAACATGGTGTTCTTCAAATGGAAGAGATAAGAACCAGATTGACCATATCATGTTCAATGGCAAATGGTGACAGTCACTGACAGATGAGAAAAGTGAGAAGGGGTGCAGATGTTGGCAGCAGCCACCACCTTGTGACAGCCTCCATCAAACTAAAACTGAGAAGTGTGGGTCCACCAAACAAGGAACATAGATGTTATGATATTGACAACCTGAAGTCCCTTGAAATACAGAAAGCCTTTATTCTGCAGTTAACCAACAGGTTTCAAGCACTTGCAGACTTGATGAAGGAGAGGGGACTGCAGATGAGAAGATCAACAAGAAGTGGGACAAAGTAAAAGCAATTTATAAACAGAGCAGTGAAGCCTGTCTAGGCTACAGTCAGAAGAGAAGGAAGGAGTGGATTACACCTAGCACATGGAACATCATAGAAACCAGACGAGCCCTGAAGAAAAAAGTTTTAGACACAAAATCCCAGAAGCTAAAGGACAAATACCATGATCAGTATAGCAAGGCATACTTGGAGGTCAAATGCCTTGTAAGAGAGGACAAACGGCATTATATCGATAATTTGGTAACACAAGCAGAGGTTGCAACTGCTTGTGGTGAACAAGGAACAGTTTACAAAATGATGTGGCTTATCAGTGGTAAACAGCAGACATCAACAAACACTCTCATCAGGAACCAACAAACAGACAAACACCTACTAACAACAGAAAAAGAACAAGAAATACGCTGGCTAGAGCATTTCAATGAATTGCTGAACAGGGAGCCACCTAAAGAGGAAGCAAACATCCAGGAGGCAGAAAAAGATGTTGATATCAACACAGACAACCCAACTAAGGAAGAGATCATTCAAGCCATTAAATCCTTAAAACATGGGAAAGCTCCTGGCAAGGATAACTTGAATGCAGAATTGTTCAAGTTAAATCCTAAATTATCATCAACTATCCTGGCCCCTCTATTTACATCAGTCTGGGAAAGGGAAAAAGTGCCAGACGAGTGGACCAGTGGGGTTATAGTGAAGATACCAAAGAAAGGAAATCTCAGTGATTGTAATAACTGGTGCTTTTATCTGTGCCAAGCAGAGTATTGCGTAAAATCATAGTCCAGCATATATCAAAGGCAGTTGATAGCGTTCTCAGAAAATAGCAAGCTGGTTTTTGGAAAGGGTGTGGATGCACAGACCAGATCTTCGTTCTATGAAACATAATAGAACAGTGCTTAGAATGGCGATGGCAAGTCTACATAAATTTCATAGACTTTGAGAAGGCTTCTGATAGCATTCGCAGGACTGGTCTATGGTGCACTCTGCAGACATATGGAATTCCTTTCCATATAATCAATGTCATCAAAAGCTTCTATTTCAACCTTACATGCAGTTTTGATCACAGTAAGCTCAGTTTTGAAGTCAAAACAGGAGTACATTAGGGGTGTGTCATGTCTGCAATCCTCTTCAACATTGCCAATGACTGGGTAATATGGTGCACAACAGAAGACATGCCAAGAGGCATTAAATGGACACTCTTCTCACCCCTTGAAGACCTGGACTTCACAGATTATGTCGCTCTTCTATCACATACCCAACACCATATACAAGAAAAAACAACTCAATTCAACACAGTCAGCCAGCAAATTGGACTGCAAATCAACTGCAATAAAACAGATATTGTGACCTTTAATATTGCCTCACCATCACCAGTACAGATAGAGGATTATGTTCTCACCAACATAGAAACATTCACATACTTGGGCAGCACCATCTGCCAGGATGGTGGAACAAGCCAGGACATCCAGAACAAAATCGATAAAGTTAGGAACACCTTCAGGGCTTAATTATAGTCTGGAAATCATCAAAATACAACACCAAAACCAAACTCAAGATTTATCAGACCTGCATACTTTCAACACTACTATAAAGTGCAGAATGCTGGGGAACAAGAAAGTATGACATGTCCAAACTGTCTTCATGCCTCAGAAAAATCCTCTGTATCTTTTGGCGCAGAATAATCTCAAAGGAAGATCTATTGACATAGTGCAGCCAAGAGGATCTGAGCACCATCATTGCCAGGAGGCGTTGGAAATGGATCAGTCATATGCTTCAGATGTAAACTGATTGCATCACTAGAGTAGCAATAAGATGAACACCTGAAGGCAAGAGAAAATGAGGCTGCCCAAAAACAACATGGCAAAGAGCTGTGGAAGCTGACCTGAAAAACCTGGGGCACAGCTGGGGAACCATTGAAAGACTTGCCAGAAACAGAAAGGAGTGGAGGAGCTTCGTCACTGCCCTAAACACCAGAGACGTAATAGGAACATGATCATGATGACTTCTTTTGTTTATCAGTCATAATCTTAACACAATCCTTGAGTGGTATTAGTTAAACCCTTTTTCTTTAAATGAATTCAGTCTGTCTCCTTCTTATATCTTTTCTTAAACAATTTATAGAACAATTCGTGGCAATTTAAATGAACTTTCATTCACTTTTTACAGTGGAACTTACAATTAGGGTAAGTTTGTAGGCCCACTTATCACAGCAGATGTCCTGTGTGAAATTTCTAAACAGCCTAAAGCTCCTTAGGCTGTGGTAAAACCAAGATGTATAAATATATAGAAAATCATATAGCATGCATGACATATCTGGTTTTTAATTCTATAGAAGCCAGCTTATAAAAATAGAATTTGGGAGAGTTACAGTACAAGAAGCAACATCTTATATCACTAAAGTTCCTATGCACTTTCCTCAACTTGCCTATTTTTTCTCTGACTCTCTGACAGAGTAGTGATTCAGCCTCTGGTCTGGTGTCATTCATTTCTGATATCATGTACCTCAGGTTCTCCTCCTACTTCTTGTCTCCCTGTCATCCTGTTATACTTTCCAAATTATTTTGATGAGTCCCATTGTGATCCATGCCTACAAAAGTATTTACATGGATGTCTCTGAGGAGGCTATAACCATCAGCTTCATATGCAATGGCCTATTTTATGTTTTCCAAATCCATTGAGGGATTTAGGGCAGATTCTCACCTGGTGTAAATTGGTAAGTCTGCTTTAAATTGACTTCGGTAGAGACATGCAGTTTTACAGCAGGTGAGGATCTGTCTCTATATTTGTTTATTTAGATAAACACAGTTGGTTTGCAATTTCTTCTGTACCTCCATTCTTGTCATTTTTCCAGATATGCTTCCCACGCACCATGGACCATCTGCTATTCCTTCTAAGCTAATGACTTCTAAGTATGCTTTACTATATTAATTGTCTTTGGGGAACTGTCATTGTGAATCTAACTCATTGTGTGAGACAGGGTTCATATCTTCGTATAATTCCTCCTTCATTTAATTTCTTATTTATATCATATATGAATTATGGACAGATTTAGTCACTTCTACCCCACCATGTACACAGATGTAAACTATAGGTTCACAGAGGGAGCTCTGTGGACCACACTTTAATGACTCCTGTTCCAGAGTACACGTGTGCCCGAGCAGTAAGGTGCAGTTGTACAGTGATCACACGTACAGTTTATTGGCATATGGCAGCATTTTTGGTATTACTAATGTTTGCTACCAAGCAATGTAAACTGTGATTACGACCAATTTGTAAACATGTATAAAGGCATGATTGCAGAACTGTATGACTAAATGTTTTCAAAAGATACTGAAACATTGGAGAGGGCACAAAAAAAGCCACAAAAATTATTCAAGAAAATGCATTACAGTGAGATAATTAAAAGAGCTCAATCTGTGTAGTTTATCAAAAAAAAGATTGAGAGGTGACTTGATTACACTATGTAAGTACCTTCTTGGGGAGAAAACAATGGTTTATTTAATCTAGAGGAGAAAGATGCAGTCACAACTAACGTCTGGCTTCAGTTTCCAGCCAAAATCACATTAGAAATAAGGCACAATTTTTTAACAATGTGGGTGATTAACTGTTGGAACAAACTACCAGGGGAAGCAATGGATTTCTCTTCTCTTCAAATCAAAACTGGATGCCTTTTTGGAAGATATGATTTAGTTAACCACAAACATTAGCTGTGTTTTACTCAAAGGCAAGTTATTTGGCCCAATAAAGGCATAACTGGATGAAATTTAATAGCCTGTGATATACAGTAAGTCAGTCTGGATAATAAATTGGTCACTTCTAGCCTTAAAAAAAATCTATGTAAATATTTTAGAGGTCACACAAATAGCTTTCTCATTTAAATAATATGACGTGCCCCAGGACTTCAAACAAAATTTCCTAAACAAACATTTAATAACATCATTCTGGATGAGTTTACAGGTCTTATTGTAGTTATGTTTTCAAATTAGACTGATTACATGTCATGGCTGAATTGTTTAACTAAACATCTATAAGATATGAAATAGTCACTTGTCACTGAAAGCTCAGAGAAGAGTTATGCAAAGGTTGATCAAAGACATTGCCCATCATTTGTAGTATACTCAATTTAAATTTACAAGGCTTCAATTAAAATGTTAGTTAAGGTGGCTAAAACTGGAGGAAAATAACTCATCTTTTGTAGTTATAATTAGCTTTGCCAGCATCATGGGTTTTTCTCTAATAGGTTTTGATCTGAAAGTGCCCCCTTTTTCTGTGATCAGTACAAATGATCTGGGCTTTCTGTTACATGTCAGAAGCTCACCATGTGCGCCATCAGGCAGAAACAATGGAGAAGTGTAGCTGGTTTCACAAATTGGGTAATATTTTGGAGCTCAAGAAAAACTAATTCACAAAGCAGTGTTTGACTCAGAAAGAAATGTTCAAGAGAGCCAATGAAATCTGCCTTTTCCATCAATAGTTTATTAAATTGACAGTGTCAATTGACAGTACTTCATGATGACAACTGATAGTGGACCAGGGGCAGAAAATGAGAGTGACTCTATAGCCTGGTGGCGAGGGCACTCATCTGGGAGCCATAGCCACAGCAACAAGTCCCTGCTTCAAAGTCTCTTCATTTATAAGAATCAGAAAAGATTGAACAGACAGATTGAAAAAGCGCAAGTAATATGAAAGGCTAAGAATAGCCTACTGACCTTGGGTATGTCTACACTTGCCATTTAATCAGAAAAAGTCCCTTTTTTCTGTGCAAAAACCATGGAAACGTCTACAAGAGGCGTACAGCTCTTACCAGTGATGCTTTTGCAGTGATGTGCAAGTGAAGACATGTTCTTCCTATTTACACAGCTTTTAGCTGCCAGAGAATATCCCACAATGCCTAGGTGACCACAGTAGCCAGCAGCTCTGCTGCTTTGAGTCCAAGTAAACAGACATCCATCCCTCCCCCTGTAAAGCCCTGTGAACTTTGAAACTCCCCTTTCTGTTTTCTTGGCAAGTGCTCACTTATCTGGCCAGGTGACAATGCCTGCTCCATGGAGCAAAGGATCTCGTGCCTGGAGCAATGCTGAGCTACTGGAGTTTATTAGTGTTTGAGGAGAGGAGGTTGTGCAGGGACCCAGGATGCCCTGCAATCCCCACCTCTCCCCTTCTCACAAGACCCATCGTCAAACTGGAGAGAGCTGCACTGTGGGATAGCTGCTCTAGAGCGCGACTCTTATCGGCGATGGACGTGTTGCTAATATAAATACTTTCTGATGCCTGAAGAATTAAGTGAGTACACAGACCAGTGCTTTACTTTCACCAGTTCCCTTTCACCGGTGAAATTTACAGTGCAAAAAACTCTGCAAGTGTATACATAGCCTAAGACATTCTCCTGCAATGAGGAGTCCCAACTTCCAATCCCGTCTCCATGTCAGATAGAACAGGGAATTGAACACAGGTTTTGCACATCCCATGTGAATCCTAGCCCCTAGGCTCAAGCTTATAGGAGAGGTGGCAGCAGAGCTGCCTCCTCCAGCTATGTTGTGATTTCTTTTCTTTTTTTTTTTGAAAACTAAAATAAAATATTTCAGGTCAAAACCGAAACAAAACAAAACAAAAACTGCAAGGAAGATGGAGAGAAAAAAATACATCCAACACCTTATCAGCCTTGCCCCTTGGGAAAAATTCCTTCCATCTCCTAAAAACTGGGATTGGTCAAATCCACAGTTTTTGCAAACACAGTCCAAACACCTCAAATATAGGGCAGAGACTCAGAAGAAGAGGGGTGTGAGAAACAATCAGCTCTCCCTTTCCTCCCCTCAGCCCCCCATTACAGTGATTATCTTTCCTCTGCTGGTCCAATTAATCCAGCCCTTATTCCCCAATGAGAGGGGGTGAATATTTTAATATTGAGATATAGTCTGAGTAAGTTCCCAAGTGAAATATTGGAATTTCGCTTCATTTAGGAAGTAATAATCCTTGAAAGTTTATTTTAATATCTCTTTTGTTTGACATTGTTTCTGCACAAAGAACTACACACACCATGAAATACACATTTGTCAAACTCTGTCCTGGACAAGAATTTCTCCTCAATAGCTTCTTAAAATACAGTTTAATGGTTCATTGTTATGTAAATTACTTATCTAAGAATAATTTGTTTTGATATTTCTATTATAGCTAAATTTCCATTAGTAACTGAATGAAAAATAGCATTGAACAGAAGCGCTTTTAAGTTGCCTTAATTACTATGCGTCAAATTCTGCCTTTTGAAGATCTATGCTGTAGAAATTGAATATTTTAATGTGAACACCAGAAGGTCATCAAAATGTAACTGGCAACATAATGTGACTTTATTTTCTCTCTACACTACAAAAAGGTGTAGTCTTAACTCAGATTAACTAACTTGTAGTTAGGTAATGTGGGTTAAAATAACAATGAAGTCATAACTTGGCTTATAACTCAGGTTAGCAGGCATCCACCCTAGGCTGCATATATGACTTGCCCGTGACAGGGCCATGGGGTGAAACCTGGTGGAACAGTGAAGGCCCAGATCAGGAATCAGGCCAGGGGCCAGAGCCAGACACAGTGGCAGGAGTTAGGCAAAAACGGAATGACTTGAGGATAGGGCAGGACAGGGTCCATAGTAGCAGCCAGTCAGGGGTTCCTTTAGTTGGTCACATAACTTCCTTTTGCCACTTTCTGCTTGGGGACCAATGGGACTGGGTTCAAGGCCCATGATCCCTCTCATGTTATCCCTTATCTTCACATTGCCACACTGGGAAACACCATTCATGTGACCATTGCCTACTGTGAACTGCACAACTTTTGTGAGGATAAAGAATAATCTTTCCACCCTGAGTGGACTCAGGACAAATCTGGTTTGTAAACTCTGTACATGTATCCCACACATGTTTGTTGGTCCTGGGTCCCAGCTGGCATGGGAAAGTAGGGATTCCATATGTGCTGGGAAGTCACTGGGAAGAGAAAGCATCAAGAATCTTACAAGGTTGTTCAATGATATTCTTAAGAAGGGAAAGTGCACAATGAATAGCATAAAAGCTTTGTGATGCTTATTTTTAGACATAAAGGCAATATTACACTGTGTGATAGTTATTGCACAATGAAGCTGATGTCACATGCTATGAAAGTATGATTACTGAGAAGTGTCTGCTTGGACTGGTTGAAATGTGGAAACAGTATGGATTCATGCCAGGAAGGAGCATGCTTGATGCTATACATGTGCTACAAATCTTTATGGAGAAGTTTAGTGAAAAGAGACAGCAACTGAATGAGGTCTTTGTGGCCTGGAGAATCATGATCATGCCCTTGATCACGCACCAAAAGAATTAGTTTGGTGGAATTTGTGACAGAGAGGTGTGCCAGAGGGATATATTCATCTTATCCAGGATGGAGGGACTACTGTTACTAAACTAAATGGGGTTAAAGCAAAGAATTTCCAGTAAATGCTGCTTATGTGAGAGGTTATCATTGGTAATCACATGGGTCATGGCAATTGAGTGCCTTTAGCACTGAACTTTACACACACAGACCAGAGTAAGGAACAACATATTATCCATGGAGGAAAAATAAGTGCATATGAATTCAAATGTCCTTAATCTCAACATTAAGTATTTATCACCACAGCAACAAGAGGAGATGTGTGGGGAGTTTGGGATTCTGGTTCCTGCTGTGGTGTGTGGTTCCTCAGACTCATTATGAGGGATTTTGCAACCTGAACCTCCAGATAAAGGTGTAAAATAACTTCCTCCTTGCTTTCAAAGTCTTCTGGAGGTTCTCCAGGTCCCTTGCTGCATCCTTGTTCTTGCCTTCCTCAGTGTCCTGTTGGACAATGAGGCCCTCTGGGTTTATGAGGAAATTGTGAGTCATTTCAGCCTCAGTACTTGGGCTCTTGACAGCACCTGGTCAAGCTCCAGGTAGAAGGGACATATACAAAGAGCCTCGTGAATCCTTTGGTCTTTCTGACCTCAAGCACTTTATGCATCCCAGCACTGGCACAGAGTCTGCTGAATGTTTGCCTGCTCAAGCCTCCGTAAAATGTCCTGGAAGAGGTTAATATTCTGGCTGCTCCAGCCAAAATCACGGAGGATGGTGAATTCTATTCAGACATTGATCAGCCCCTGGATATATTCAGTGGGGCAGGCATCCATTGTCTTGAGCTGTATCCATTGTCACCTGTATTGATCTGTAAAGACTGCAGAGGAAAGTTGTTCTGATGTGATCAGTGCAGCACACAATTACCAATGAAAACAAGGGGACAACGACTTTTATTGATTTGGGTAAAAGTCATCCAGGAAAGGGTTCAATGCACTGTGGGAATGAGGATGTCAGTCTATTGAAACTCAAGACTCGGTACCCATCCCTTGCTCTGTCCACTCTGCAGACCGGTAAGGATACAGGGCTGTGCCACTGCCATACCTCAGGTATGAACTTTCACTTTGCAGGCATGTTGGCTTGCTTGCTCTCTAATCACCTTGAGACATGTCCTTTAGGGGATTCAGTGTGAACAACAGGGGGGTTATGGCACAACCCCACACATCGATATGTGTAGAGTAATTGGTGTAGATATGCTCTAGAGTCTCATGGATTTTATTTGCCTTTTTGGGTAGATCTTTGAATAAAAGTTTGCAATGTGCAGCTCCAAACACCCTTCTGAACTTGATAACATAAATTGTTAATAGAAAATTCTCATACTGTGCAGAAAAAGTGTATCATTTCTAATATCTTATATACTTTTGTATGTGCTTATTAATGGAAATTCATATTTCTTTTTCAACCTTGGATCTGATGAGATACCTTATGCAGTGAGACTGGCTAACAGGAATAGTGTATACATACTAATTCATTACCAGTTAATTTCTTTTTTGATTGCCTGTGCAACACTGTAGAGTAAAAATATTTGTCAGATGTACCCATATGTTGATAGATACAGTTAATCAGAAACATAATTAAGAAGTGTTGAGAATTTAGATAAAATGAGCTTTTGCTTCATAAAAGTGAATGATAGGCAGTTCAAAGTATGAGAAAAAAGCACCAGAGGAAGCTAAAGAAGTTGAGCTGAATGATTTTTACCAGGCTGTAAAGCATAAAGCATTTATTTTATATATTGTACATTGGAAAGAGTGAAAAAGTGATCTCTCTACAAATTGACAATTCTTCTATTGCTGATGAGAATTGGGTATGATGCCTGGGAACTAGAAAGGATACTTTGGTCAACTCCAGAGATGTTTACATCAATTCAAGCTCTTCCAGTAAGATGTAGTAACTTATATTGGTTGATTGATGGAGTAACAGTGTTCTTCTCATGGCATAAGGCCATTGCATAAGGCCAACTTTTACTTTCTTTTATAATAAGAAAACATTGAAAAAAATTCCGCTTTTAAATCGACTATGATTTCCTTCTTTTTAAACCAAGTGAGAGATGACACCAGATTCAGATGCAATAGGGAGATGTTGCTGTGGATCAAATGCTCATGGGGGTGAGTTGCTGTAGGTCAAATCCAGGTCCCACTGAAAATAGTAAAACTTCAAGTTTACTTTAATGGAGCCAGAATTTGGCCCTAAATCTTTAGTAAAGATAAATATATCAGTTGAAAGTTTTGCTTCTTTTTTTTTTTTTAAATAAAAGGAGCTAGATTATCAGCTGGTGCAAATCAGAATAGTTACACCAGTTGAGAATCTGTCCAGTGATGAGTGAGTGAAAATCAAAGAGAGATAAAAAGTTAATACTTGACAGTACAGCTCTGCAAGTTTATATTGAAAAGAATTTTCTTATCTTATTTATATAATGAAGTTGTAAACTATTGTATCTGCAAAGTATAATGTAACAAAGTCATACATGGATTAACCTATTTTAATGTGATTTCTTTAAAATCATGTGGTATGAGAAAAGAATACAATTTTAGAGAGAAACTCTGCTCTGTTAACCTGCGTAACTCCAATGACTACCATGGAGTCTCATGGAACTCACTGGTTTGCTGAGAGAATTTCATCTGCCTTCTAACTCACACCTTGGTGACCAGGAGCTAAAACATATGAATGGAGTTTGTAGGGAAGCAGATACAGTAACTCCTCACTTAAAGTCCTCCTGGTTAATGCTGTTTCATTGTTACATCGCTGATCAATTAGGAAACATGCTCATTTAAAGTTATGCAATGGTCCCTTCTAATGTACTTTGGCAGTTGCCTGTTTTGTCCACTGCTTGCAGGAAGAGCAGCCTGTTGCAGCTAGCTGGTGGGGGCTTGTAACCAGGGTGAACCAGCAGCCCCCCATCCGCTCCCCCTATCAGCTCCTCACTCCTCTAAGTTTCCCGTGCTGCAGCCGTCCAGCAGGCTAGCAATTGCAATCACTGCCATGTGCTGCTCCTGCCCTCTGCCTTTGAGCTGCTCCCAAAGACTCCTGCTTGCTGTGCAGGGGGGTAAGGGAGGGGCTAATGTCAGAGTGTCCCCCTCCCCACTGCTCCTGCATCCCGCTTACCCCTTCTCCATACAGAGCAGGGACAGGACATGGACAGAAAGAGACATAGAGAACTTGGGGCAGCAGCTGATGTCTCAACTTCCTGATCCACTTAAAAAGACAATGCACTTCAGAGTGAGTCAGAGTCAGCTTACTTAAAGGGGCAGTGTGCATTTCTCTCTCTCTCCCACACAGAGGGCATGTGTCTGTCTCTGTCTGCTATGCTGTCTTCCCTTCCTCATGTTCGTGCTGCCGTGTGTGAGAGGCTACATTAACAACAATGTGTTAACCTTTGAGGACTCAGCCGAGTGCTAGGTCATCATTTAGCAGCAAGGCATTCCCCGGGAAATACCCTTCCCTCTTCTACCCTCTAACTTCACCACCTCCACCAAGCTTCACAATCATCATAGCTGTGAAATGTATTAAATAGTTTGTTTAATTCCAGGAGAGGGAAATATAATTTTTCTATTACAGAGATATCTGCTTCAATACAGAAATAAAACTTGCTCTGACTACACACCTCGTTGTCAGCTAATCTCCCCCCTACACTGGCACCCATATAGGGTATCATCAAACAACTGCAATCCATATTCAGTGGGGACCCCATCCTGAAAGAAATCTTTCCTGAATCCTTTTTCTGTCCTTCAAACAACTCCTCAACCTCTCCAAGCTCATAATCAGAAGCAAGCTCCCCATGTTCTGGACACTAAAAATCAACAACACGCCCTCCCCCTCACCCAGCTACCTTTCCCCCACCTCCCTTCCTTCCCCCCCCATGATTGGAGAGGTGTTAATAGGCTACTTCACCTTGAATGGTACCTTGAAATATGAATTAACTACTTATGCTAAACAATCAGTTTCACCTTGTAATTAGCAGTGACATTCTGAGTATGTTTCCCAGACCTGAAGAGTTCTGTGTAAGCTTGAAAGCTTGTCTCTCTCACAAAAAGAAGTTGGTCCAATAAAATATGTTACCTTATTCACCTCGTCTCTTTAAGCTCTTAATTAATTTGGCTGCTTTTGAACATTTTAATGTATTCAACAATATATAGACTATTATAACAACAAAATTAATGTATCAGTAAGTCTAAAACAGGATTAAATAAATTGCAAGATTCTACGTATGTACATTTGTAAAAAAAATGTATAGTATGGTAATATGTGCTCATATAATTACAATATTTCATGATATAATTAAAAGCATAGTTTTAAAGTTGAACCTTCAATCTTCAATCTGGCATTTTCCCACTGTTACATACAACCTTAATATTCCCCAAAATAACTTTTGGTGTAAAATCCAGTCTTCAGATTCATTTGAAGTCTGGACTCATGTATTACATTTTTGCTTCTTATTGTTGAGTGAATCAACACAATCTGTTATATAATATCAAACATCTACACTAATGTATTTTGTTTTCTAGAATTATATTAGATGGAAGCAATTACAATCCAAGTTAACATTTCTTCAGATAAAAGCTAATAATTAGTCAGGACAATATGCTGAGGAGACCTATAATGTATTTTCAGGCAAAACTAAAAACTACTTTTAAGTCTGTTTTGTGGTTCTAATTCAAGTATTATCACTGATGCACTGTATGATTTACCAATCTGTGAACCAACTTATATATGGAGATATACCTATCTCACAGAACTGGAAGGGACCCTGAAAGGTCATCAAGTCCAGCTCCCTGCCTTCACTAGCAGGACCAAGTACTGATTTTGCCCCAGATCCCTAAGTGGCCCTCTCAGAGATTGAACTCATAACCCTGGATTTAGCAGGCCAATGCTTAAACCACTGAGTTATCCCTCCCCACCCTGATGAGTAAATGGGAATGATGATTATTGGTAACTCCCAAGGGCATGGCAAATCTTAATTCAGTAATAGTGGTAGCAGCTTTTAAATCTCTGGATGGAAGATGTTATAGAAATGCTAATTATTAGATGCCCGCCTTTCTCATTGTACTAGAAGTGAAAGGATTTTTTAAAAAAATCATAAATCTATATTCAAGGTAGTTTATATATATGATGAGCAAATGTCAAAAGTTTTGTCATTTGGGGTTCATTCAGGTTCTTAGCCAGACCTAAGCCTGAAAAAGTTGATTGCACTGTCTAATGAGAATTGGTTTTATGAAATATCCAGCATGTCTGAATTTAGACATACTTTGTTCTATTTAAGCACTTCTAATTCTGCCTAGAACATTCATATGCAAAGGCACATCTAAATGAAAAATATCTTTATATTCAGATGATATATCATTATGATCTCTGCTGAGTGTCATTAAACACAGTATGCAGCTCCTCCTGATGACATTATTATCTTGCATTCATTTGGGTACCAAAAGGGATCACATATTTTGGCTTTAAAATTTACCGTGAAGTATCCCACTTGTTAGAAGGAAATCTACTTGCTGCTGTGAAGCAGATTGTACAATCATCTAGCAGGTATTAGAGCCAAAGGAACAAGGGGTAAGCCCGGCCTTTCAATTACCATCCAATGGGACACCAACAGAACTAGACTGGGTGCCAAGCCCAACAGCCTCTTCCCATTCTTCTCTATATGGGGAAGAACAGCGGCAGCAAAGAGGAGCTTGCAAGAGACAGACTATGGATATCTACAGATCTTCAAGGCTCCTTCATCCAAGTGGCCAACACTTGCTATAGTCAAGGGTTTGGAGTGTAAATCAAGACATTTCAGCCAGCTTGTTCTCAACAGATTTAGAGGGATCCAGATGGAGCACCAGGTCCAGTGCCTTTCCCTGCTTTCTCTGTATTCCTGACATCACTCAGTTATTCTTCTCAAAAAATTGGACTATGGATATCTTTTATCATCATTTGCTGTGTTGCCACTGGTTCTTGGTCCTCCTTAAACCCCTGCAGTACTTTAATTCCCCAGCCTTCTGCTCAATAAGCTTTCACCTTTTTCTACTTCCTCCCTTTTCCTTTCTATATCCTGATCATGCAGCTTTTTGCTGCCTTTCACAGCCACTCTTTCTCAGCCAATCCCTTTCCATCATTCCCTTCTATCTTTTCAAACCCAATGAACATTCCCCAGAAGAAAAAAAACAATTCTCTTTAAAACTAAGTTTCTATAACAACATAATTGACTAAGCATCCAAGAACTGCCCTGTGTAGTGTGACATGGAAATTCCACAACTCTGCCTCCGCTCCCCTCAGGACTTCAGTGGTCTAGTATTGTGGTGACTGGGCCCTCTATCCAGGTCATGCTGTAGTCCCACTGATTTTCATATATCCCTGTCCTTGAAGTCCCAAATAATTCCCACCACTACTGGCAAATCACATATACCCAACTGAAGTATCTTCTGACCCTCCTGGAGTTTTTCTTCAGACCTAGTCTCTCTAATCAGTGAACAAGAAAACAAATATAATCCTGAAACCACTCCCACCTCCAGTCCTCCACAGGACTTGATATTTCAGTCTCTCTTCCTGTTCTTCTCAGTCCTCCCTCTTATTTACAAGATGCTGACTCACAAGGCCATTCCCTTTAAATCTTGCCTCTTCCAAGGAACACAACAGGAACGAATCCTCTCCTGCATTTTTTTGGGGGGAATCACCTTATTTGTGTCTCTTGCTCTCTTTCTTCTCCAGGAGAGGATACAAGACCTCCTCTCTCCAGGGCCATCTTCTCTTAACTTCCCAATACTGCCCAATTTAATTTCCTCCCTCAGACTACCACACCCTCTCCAGATGTACCAGGTGAGACTAATGGAGTTCTCCCTTTCCAAAGTTAACCTCTTCATGGCCTGTGTGGTGTTTACAGTCCCATCACAGACATTGATAAAACTGTATTTACAGAAAGTAAAGAAACTCCTCACTCTAACCCTTTTGCCTGTGTTCTGTATTCCTTCTCCCCAAGTTGCAACTTTTCTCGCCATTTTAGACTGTAAACTCTTAGAGGCTGAGACTCTGTCTTCCTGCATGTGTCTGTAACACTGGTCTACAATTTTTGAGAAGTCGTCTGCTTCAGAGATAAAATGTGCTATTCATTATGTATTTTGATGTGCTGAATTCAAATATGACAATTAAAACAACTGATTGGCTACTGTTTCTAAGATATTTAAGTTTTTACATTTTATGTCTATGTATTTTGTGTAGATAGTAGAGTTTTAATCATAAATTGTAAACCTAGGTCTTTTCATGTGTTTATGGTTGCTTTACATGATAATATTTCACCTGTCCTGTTTATGTAACACTTTAAAAATCAGCAAAAGGGTTATATAAATAAAATTTATTATGAAACAAAAGGCAAAAAACTATTACGTACATAGTTTAGTCCTATTTAGTGTTTACTTGGTGCTTCTTGGCTTGTCTCTTGTATTCATTAAATGGAGCATCTCTTGTCACTGTCCAGCAATAGTCTGCAAGCATTGATGGGCTCCATTTGCCCTGATAGCCTGCCAGGAGATTCCACTGCTGTAGTCTGGAGCCCAACAGCTCTGCCTTACTCTTGGGTAGTTCCAAATCCCTGACAAGGTCATTCAGTTCATCTTGTGTTCAGAGGAGGAGGATGGGAGAAAATGTGGGTCCTGTGACGTTGATGGTTCAGGACCAGAAGTTTCATCCTCTTCCTCTTCCTCTTCCTCGTCTGACTCAAGTGAGAATGATTCTGGTGCATCAGGAACCGGCAGTCCTTCTCCGTGGGGTACTGGACGTATAGCTGATGGAATGTTTGGATAATGCACAGTCCACTTTTTCTTCTTTGACACACCATTACCAGCTGGAGGGACCATGCAGAAGTAACAATTGCGTGTATGATCTGTTGGCTCTCTCCAAATCATTGGCACTGCAAAAGGCATAGATTTCCTTTTCCTGTTCAACCACTGGCGAAGATTTGTTGCACAAGTGTTGCAGCATATGTGTGGGGCCCACTTCTTGTCCTGATCTCCAGTTTTGCAGCCAAAATAAACGCAATAGGCTTTCTTAACCATAGTGGTTATACTGCGCTTTTGTGATGCAAAAGTCACTTCACCACAAACATAGCAGAAGTTATCTGCACTGTTCACACAAGTATGAGGCATCTCTGCTCACTTTGGCTAAACAGAAATGTGTTCCTTTGCAAAATAAAATACTGACAAATAAGAGAGCATGACACTGTATGATTTCTAGAGCTGATATAGGGCAATTTGTTCAGCAGAGTGATGTAAGCTTTGTTATGATTGCATCATCCATGACTTCTAGGAATAACATGTTGCAATTCATATCATGTATGACACAATACCAGCTTCAGATTGCATCATTCATTGTTTTGCCTAAAAAGCAAGTACTGTCCAAACCCAGTCATAGATTTATTCATAGATCCAGTCAAAGATGTATTTTAGTCATTTCTGGTTTAAATTGAGATCCCTTCCCTTTATAACTCACTTATCCTCTGCCATTCCCAAGTCAAGGGTCGTATATACTGACCCAATAGCATATCTTGAAAACTAGAGCCAATCAACAATTTTAAGCATCATTTTCGTTCTCAGTGACCCAGAATTAGTAAAGTTGGACTACATTTACTTCAGAAACATTTTGGCTGTAGAGCAGTGTAATATAAATAATACTGCAAACAATTAATAGCTATGCCTCTGTAGAAGAACCAGTTTATAAGAAACATACAAATACAAAAAACATTCCAACCCAGTGACAGATCTCGGCATGGTACACACAACTGGAATTTGGTGATGGATTAAAAATAGTTTGCTTTGAGAGTACAAGTCCTGAATAAACATTAAAGCACAGAATAAAGGAATATATTCAAGAAAATGAGGACTAAGGGTGAAATCCATTGCACCCACATAAAACCTGAGTTTTTGGGCTCTATGTAGGTGGAGAGTGTAGCATTTGGGAAGGTGAAATCCATCCTCTGATCAGAAACTGTGAACTGGGCTGCTGTACTGCCCTAATAGGGCTACAATTCAAATCAATGGACTGAAATTGTTATAGGAGTGTTCTGTAAACAGTTAAATGTAATAGCTAAAATGCCAGTAGATAGCATTCAAAATACATAGCATAATTCCTGAGTTTGCAGGACTAATAAAATTTCTTGTTGTTGTGCATTGTAAATGGCTTCCTCTCCGCAGCTCTTAACATGGAGCTCTTAAAAGGAACAGCACTCTTTTTCTTGGCACATCCCACATCACATTTTGAACTCTCCACAGTGCCTACAGAATGCACAGTCAGATATCCTTCAATCCAATCCACATCATCCCCTGTACAGTTTATAATTGGCATTGGGACCATGAACTGGCTCACCAAGGTTAATTTTTTCCATCTATCTGCTTTTTTCTTTTAACATTGATTAATTGTTTAGCTCATAAAAAAGCAGTGTGCTGACATACAGTTTAGTGGCCATAACACAGCATTGCTGTAAATAATTAATTTAGAAAGAAAGAAAGAAAGAAAGACGTTTAAAAACAAAAGAAAAAAGTTATATGTATATTTAAGAAACATGTAAGTTGAGTTACTGTTTACTTCTACAAACGGGCAAAGGTTCAAAGAGTTTCTTAATTTTTTTTCCTCAAACCAATTCACCCATCCCTAGTTAAGTCTCTTTTTTCTTCCCTCTTTTACATTAGTACCTCTCTAAAAAGGAAGGTAATTTGGTTTGTTGCCCTCTATATAGATTTACTGAATCAACCCTTTGTCCTTTGATTTTGTATTCAGCAGGGCAGACTCCTTCTTCAGTTGAATCTTTTTTTGAAAAACAATCAATATTTCAGAAACTTGTTAATGAAAAAACAAGATTTTAGACTATACAGTATGCTGATTCCAACAACTGGCAAATAAATTTGGTTTCTGCCTTACCCCTTTACATTTTCCCAGTATGTGTGCCTGTTAAACTCTGTTACCAGTTTGTAATGAAATTAAAGTATACATCAGCTTTCAGACTAAATGCATCAGAACTGGTTAGTGTGTATTATGGGCACACATTTCACTTTGTCAATGGCTTTGTTATTTTTTTGCCTGTGTAAGAACTATTTAATTTACAATTATGAAACAGATAGCCTAGAGTTAACTCATCCCATGAATTTCTTTGAGTTTGCCAAAAGAGCTGGAAGGCAGAGTTATTATTAAATGCTAAGACTCTGCCTTCAGATCCTGTTTCAAATAATAATTTCAAACCCTGAGATCACATAGCTATCTAAAAAGCAAATTAATTGAAATGAACAAAACAGCATACACTTAACTATTCCTCCGTGTAACATTCTTATATGGTGCATACTCATTCTCTTAATTTCCTCTCTAGATGGAACCTAACAGTCAACAAAAATTACCTTCATCAGGAAGTGGAAACTGGCCCAGATGGCAGACTTCTCTTAGTGTCATCTGAGCTAACTTACTTGTGCTGTTTATTTTTTTCCTGTTAAATTCTTTGGCTTCAAACTTTACTACTGTAATTCTCTTTAATTATCTAGCTTAGTATTTTACTATTGCAAGCAAAGAGACTGAAATAGCAGAAAACAAGTTGGTGATCTTTAAGCAGACTTCTTACTAGACGCTGCAAAACTTTTCTCTGGTTTCACATCTCTGGGAAGCACTATAAACCCAGACTATAACACTTGGTCAGAACTACTGAAAAAAAAGTGCGTTTGTAGTAAGCAGTATAGCAGTAAATTACATAAGTACATAAGAACAGCCATACCGGGTCAGATTAAAGGTCCATTTCTCCCAGTATCCTGTCTTAGAACAGTGGCCAATGCCAGGTGCCCCAGAGGGAATGAACAGAACATGTAATCTATGCCCTGTCACCCATTCCTGGCTTCTGGCAAACAGAGGCTAAGGACACCATCCCTGCCAATCCTGGCTATTATCCACTGATGGACCTATCCTCCATGAATTTATCTCATTCTTTTTTGAACCCTGTTATAGTCTTGGCCTTCACAACATCCTCTGGCAAAGAGTTCCACAGTTGACTGTGCATTGTGTGAAAAAATACTTTCGTTTGTTCATTTTAAACGTGATGCCTATTATTTCATTTGGTGACCCCTAATTCTTTTATTATTAGAAGAAGTAAATAACACTTCCTTATTTACTTTCTCCATACCAGTCATGATTGTATAGGCCTCAATCATATGCCCCTTAGTCATTTCTTTTCCAAGCTAAAATGTCCCAGTCTTATTAATCTCTCCTCCCACAGAAGCTGTTCCATACCCCTAATAATTTTTGTTGCCCTTTTCTGAACCTTTTCCAATTCCAGTATACCTTATTTGATATGGGGCAACCACATCTGTATGTGGGTATACAGGGATTTATATAGTGGCAATATGATATTTTCCGTCTTATTATCTACCCCTTTCTTAATGATTCCCAATATTCTGTTTGCTTTTTTGACTGCCGCTGCATGTTTTCAGAGAACTGTCCACAGTGACTTCAAGATCTCTTTCTTGAGTGGTAACAGCTTTAGATTCCATTATTTTATATGTACAGTTGGGATTATGTTTTCCAATGTTCATTACTTTGCATTTATCAGCCATTTGTTGTTCAGTCACACAGTTTTGAGAGATCCTTTTGTAGTTCTTTGCAATCTGCCTGGAACTTAACTATCTTTAGCAATTTGGCATCATCTGCAAATGTTGCCACCTCACTATTTACCCATTTTTCTAAATCATTTTGAATATGTTGAATAAGACTGGGCCCAGTACAGACCACTAGTGGACACCACTATTTACCTCTCTCCATTCTGAAGACTGACCATATATTCCTATCCTTTGTTTCCTATCTTTTAACCAGTTACCAGTCCATGAGAGGACTTTCTCTCTTATCCCATGATAGCTTACTTTGCTTAATAGCCTTTGGTGATGGACTTTATCAAAGGCTGTCTGAAAATCTAGGTTCACTATATCCGCTGGATCCCCCTTGTGCATATGCTTGTTTTCCCCGTCTAAGAATTCTAGTAGATTGGTGAGGCATGATTTCCCTTTACAAAACCATGTTGACTTTCCCCAACAAATTATGTTCATCTATGTGTCTGACACTTTTGTTCTTTACTATAGTTTCAACTAATTTGCCTGGTACTGAAGTCAGGCTTACTGGCTAGTAATTCCCAGGATCACCACTGAAATCCTTTTAAAAATTGGCATCACATTACCTATTCTCCAGTAATTTGGTACATGAACTGATTTAAGTAATAGGTTACAGACTACAGTTAGTAGTTCTGCAACTTCACATTTGAATTTCTTCAGAACTTGGGTGAATACCATCTGGTCCTGGTGATGGATTACTGTGTAGTTTATCAATTTGTTTCAAAACCTTCTGTAGTGACACCTCAATCTGGGACAGTTCTTCAGATTTTTCACCTAAAAAGAATGGCTCAGGTTTGAGAAGCTTCCTCACATCCTCAACTGTGAAGATCGATGCAAAGAATTCATTGAATTTCTCCCCAATGGCCTTATCGTCCTTGAGTGTTCCTTTTGCATCTCGATCATCCAGTGGTCCCACTGGTTGTTTAGCAGGCTTCCTTCTTCTGATGTACTTAAAGAAATTCTTGCTTTTACTTTTGTGTCTTTGGCTAGCTGCTAACTGTTCTTGAAATTCTCTTTCGGCCTTCCAAATTGTATTTTCACACTTCATTTGCCAGAGTTTATGCTCCTTTCTATTTTCCTCACTAGAATTTAACTTCCACTTTTTAAAGGACGCCCTTTTGACTCTCATTGATTCTCTTACTTTGTTGTCTAGCCACTGTGGCACTTTTTTGGTTCTCTCTATTTTTTTTTTTAATTTGGGGGTATACATTTAAGTTGAGCCTCTATTATGATGTCTTTAAAAGGTTTCCATGCAGCTTGCTGTGATTTCACTTTTGTCACTGTACCTTTTAATTTCTTTTTAACTAACTTCCTCATTTTTGTGTAGTTCCCCTTTCTGAAATTTAATGCAACAGTGTTGGGCTGCTGTGGAGTTTTCCCCACCACAGGGATGTTAAATTTAATTATATTATGATCACTATTACCAAGCGATCCAGTTATATTTACCTCTTGGACCAGATCCTGTGCTCCGCTTAGGACTAAATCAAGAATTGCCTCTCCCTATGGGTTCCAGGACTAGCTGCTCCAAGAAGCAATCATTTAAGGAGTCAATAAACTTTATCTCTGCATCCCATTCTGAGGGGACATGCACCCAGTCAATATGGGGATAGTTGAAATCCCCCTTTATTACTGAGTTTTTTAATTTTAATAACCTCTCTAATTTCCCTGATCATTTCACAGTCACTGATCAGGTGGTCAGTAATATATCCCTACTGCTTTATTCTTATTATTAGAGCATGGAATTACAATCCACAGAGATTCTATGGTACAGTTTGGTTCATTTGAGATTTTTACTTCATTTGGTTCTACGCAGTCTTTCACATATAGTGCCACTCTCTCACCAGCACAATCTATTCTGTCCTTCTGATATATTTTGTACCCTGGTATTACTGTATCCCATTGATTATCTTCATTCTACCAAGTTTCTATGATGCCTATTATATCTATATCCTCATTTAATATGAGGCACTCTAGTTCACCCATCTGATTAGACTAAATCACCCATTTAGACTTCTAGCACTAGTATATAGGCACATTAAAACTTGTCATTTTTTAGCTGTCTACCATTACATGATGTAATTGAATGGGCCTTTTTTTTTTCATTTGACTGTTTCTCATCAGATCCTGCTTGTATTTTATCATCTTCCATCCTCTCCTCCTTACTAGGACATAGAGAATCTCCATTAAGAGATTCTCCCCTGAGGGATGTCTCTATATGTATTGGATGCCATCTGGCCTGAAAAGGCTTCAGAATTTGAAAAATACAAATTCTTGGTTCAAAGATCACAGGAAAGAGGAAAACTGAAGTTATGAAAATTACATATCAATAGACAATGTAATTTGACTCAGAATATTTTGGACTTTCAAAATATAAGAAAAATAAATTCTGACTAAGCAAGGAAAAATAGGAATCCCAGAGACATGGAAGAAAGTGGGTAGGCTTACAGGTCCCAGGGTCAGAACATTTTTAGAAATAATAGTACTCAAGGAAGTTCATGCAACAAGATCATTCTTTAAAAAGACACTTTCTAAGGCCTTGTCCACACTGATGATTTGCTCCAAATGCCAGTCACCAGTGTAGCTCCGCTAGGATAAACCCTTAGTGTAGAAAAGAAAAGCCATGGCTTAAATCAGTGCATCTTACCCATTTCAAGGAGATAGAAGTGCTGTAAATGATTTTTGGACAATATTTTGGCTCCACAGTTCCTGCCTAACCCATCCCACATATTCCATATGGAACCCACAAGATATGAAATTCAAACCAGTCAGCCCCACATGGGTCCTTTCAAAGCATGTGAGGAAAGGAAGGGGAGTAAAAGCTGGTTATGTTTCATAAATTTCATATATGCCCTATGCTGAGTCCAGCAGATGTAACAGAGGTCTGCACTTTATTTCGCCAGTCATACTGGTTCTTGCATTATGAACAATTCACATTTCCTTTTGGCTCAGAGTTTACAGTTTTAAAGATTTCTCCAGATAAGCTCTTAAAGAGATCATAACTCATATAGTCACACTAGCCAAAAAGAGTGACCTTACAAGACATGATCCAACATTTAAAGGGTATTTCAATGGAGTTGTACATTAAGATCCCAACTGATGTACTTGATTTAATTTCCCTCTGTAATATATTGAGACCATCCATATCCCCGTCAAACACCCTAGGTAGAACATGTGGAATGTGAAACTTGAAACAAAAATTGATGGCAGGTAATACATCATTGTGGAATTTGTTTCCTATATGGGTTATTCCTTGATAGAATTACATGAAACAAACTAGTTTCTGTGAATTCAAACAGGTGAGTTTGCTTTACTGCAATTGACACAGTGTGGCACAGCGCTTGTAAAAAAAATAGTATTTTTTTCTATTGAAAATCTTTTACTGAAGTGTATCCATTTAGAGGATAAATTCATCAGGAAGTTTTCTTGGGTCCAATATGAGGGAATACAAGAGAGAGGGAGAGAGAGATCAACCCCAGAATAGCCAGTAACCTAGTGATTAAGAATACTCGCCTAGGATATGGGACACTGAGGTTTGAGTTACTGCTCTGCCTGGTTTAGAGTGATAAGGGATGAAAAACCTCTGCTCTGAATCAGACAGAGCAGGGATTTAAACCTACATACCAGGTAAATGCCATAAACATTGAGCTATTCGCGTCATTCTTTATTGTGCTATTTTCCTGAAGAACATGACTGGAAGGGACCTCAGTAGGTGATCTAGTCCACTCCCCTGCACTCGAGGCAGAACTATGTAATAACTAGACCATTTCTGACAGAGATTTCACAATTTCCCTAGGCAATTTGTTCCAGTACCTAATGTACAACCTAAACCATCCTTTCTGCAATTTAAGCCCATTAATTGTTGTCTTATCCTCAGAGAAGAACTTTTTCCCTCTTCCTTCTAATATCCTTTTATGTACTTGAAAACTGTTCATGTCCCCTCTCAGTCTTCTTTTCTACAGACTAAATAAGCCCATTTTTTTCAATCTTTTCTCATGTTTTCTAGACTTTTAATTTATTTATTTTTTGTCTCCTCTGGACTTTCTCCAATTTGTCCACATCTTTCCTGAAATGTGGCACCTAGAACTGAACACAATATTCCAGTTGAAGCCTTATTGGTGTAGACAAGAATTTCTTCTCATGTCTTACTTAGAACACTCCTGCTAATACATCCCAGAATTATGCTTGCTTTTTTTTGGCAACAGTGTTTCACTGTTGACTTATATTTAGATTGTGATCCATTATAACCTCAGATCCCTTTCCACAGTACTCCTTCATAGGCAGTCATTTCCCATTTTGTATGTGTGCAAGTGATTGTTCCTTCCTAAGTGTAGTACTTTGTATTTGTTCTTATTGATTTTCATCCTATTTATTTCAAACTATTCCTCCAGTTTGTCTAGATAATTTTAAATTTTAATCTTATCCTCTGAAGTACTTGCAATCCCTCCAACCTTGGTATCATCCACAAACTTTATAAGTGTACTCTCTATGTCACTATCTAAATCATTGATGAAGATATTGTACAGAACTGGACCCAGGACTGATCCCTGCAGGACCCAACTTGATATGACCTTCTAGCTTGACTGTGAACCACTGATAACTACTCTGAGACTGGTTTTCCAATCAGCTTTGCACCTGCCTTATAGTAGTTCCATCTAGATTGTATTTCCCTAGTTTGTTTATGAGAAAGGCATGCAAGACAGGTAAAGGCCTTGTCTAAAGTGAAGATATACCACATCTACCACTTACACTATCCACAAGGCTTGTTACCCTGTCAAGAAAAGCTAGTAAGTTGGCTTGACATGATTTGATCTTGAAAAATACGTGCTGAATGTTACTTATCACTTTGCTAGCTTCTAAGGGTTTACAAATTGTTTGCTTATTTATTCTACGATCTTTCCAGATACTGAAGTTAAGATCACTGGTCTGTAATTCCCTGGGGTCTCTTTATTCCCCTTTTCATAGATTGGCATGATACTTGTCTTCTTCCAGTCCCCTGGAATCTCTTCCATTTTCCATGAGTTTTTGAGGATAATCACTAATGGCTCAGATTTCTCCTCAGTCATCTCCTTGAGTGTTCTAGGATGTATTTCATCAGGTCATGGTGACTTGAAGACCTCTAACTTGTCTAAGTAATTTTTTACTTCTTGTTTCCTTATTTTAACCTCTGATCCCACCTCATTTTCACTGGTGTTCATTATGTTTGATGTCCAATTGCTACTAATGTTTTTGTTGAAAACTGAAACAAAATAGTAATTTAGCACTTCTGCTATTTTCACATTTTCTGTTATTGTCTTTCCCCCATCATTGAGTAACAGTCCTATCCTGTGCTTTAAATGTCCTTTAAATAAGTCAAGTGTCAGTTTTCAAAAGTGACAGCTAGGAGTCATAACAATATATTGCAGAGATTACACTGGAAATGCCTATTTACACAGACAGATTCAAGTTTTTGTGGGAAAAAAATATTTCCTCACTCTTGCTTTCTCATTAGCTAAAAAATAATGACATATGTTGATGCCCAGATCTAATCCAATTCTGGCATGAAATTAAATGCTAGTAGCAGATCATTCAATCATAAATAATGTAAAAATTATTTTATGGTCACTTTTGCCATCTTGCAACACAGTTGAAATCCATAGCTATCTAAAACCATTTGAAGAAACTATTGAAAGTATTATGCTGTGTCTGAATACAGTTAATATTTCATATCAAGTCTCCCAGTGAGATCTGCAGTAATATGCTAAAAAAAAATCATTATTTGCAATTAAGGATCATGAAGAATAGCCAATATTTCAAACAAGATATCTTTGTTTTGATGAGTTCATACTGGTACTACTTTAATGATTATACCTTCAAAGAGTACAGCCATTTAAGAATGACTGTATTTTGTGTTTCTTGATGTACTTAACCAGCTGTTGAAACTTGTCCAGATTTAAGACTGTATCATTATTTGGGACAATACTTAGGAATGTGTATAACTTTAAGTATGTGCTTAAGTTCTGTCCTGAATAGTGATGTACTTAATCATATGCTTACATGCTCGTCTGAATGGGAGACATAATAAATATAACTGTGGATATCAGTCTGCATTTGATTGCTTCTTATCTGGAGACTATGCAAGAGAACTTGATGCCCAGTCCTCATTATCTCTCAATAGTTTAGATCAAACTGGGTTTCAATAAAGAATCATAATATCTAAGGTTACACTTTTTGAACATTATTTTACCCTCTTTTTTGTTGTTTTTTTTTTTTTTTTTTTTTTTTTTGGCCTCATAGACCATCTCTTCTGCCTTGTCTTGGCATAGTGAATTCAAGTAGTGCTAGGTTAGCCCCTTTGTGATGAATATGGGAATGTACTTTTCTAATTTAAAAGTGGCAATCTAAATTAATAATGTGGTTATTCACTGCCCTACTTGTTTTGCAGAACTGCACCTTCTTTGTCTATTTGTATTAAATGAATATCTTACCTCTGGTGGCACATTAATGCCTTTCAGACTACCATGAAATCCCTGTCGAGTTCTAAACCTTCACTTGTAAGTATAATTAACCATAACATAATACAGTGTCTTCAGCTGATAGCTTGATATGAGTTAGAACAAACACACATTTTGGCAATGGCTTAGCTTGATTCAATTCCTGAAGACTAAGCAAAAAAAAAAATATTCTACTGTAATGCATAGTTTTACTAGTGCTAGGAGAGGGTTAGACCACCAGCTGACACAGAGTAGCACAGGGATGAGTCTTGCAAGTAAAAGGAAATAGAAGTTTTATTGGAGAAATAAAATAACAGAGTAGAATAATGGCTTCTGTCCCTTCAAATTATTGGTAGCATGAGTTTGCTGTAACTAGGCTTTCTCAGTTCTCACAACACATCAGCTTTACTTCAGTTACCATAAACTTCAGCTGACTCCTCCGGATCACCTTGCCTCCTACCCTGTCTTCTTGCATCATACAGCATTTCTCTTTAGGCTTTTTCTCCGTACACTATCTCCAACTAGACTTTGGTTTCAAAAGTATAGAAGCATCACAGTGGACGTAGCACATATTAGGACTGACTCCATTTCTTATACGTTATGCCAATTCCTGGAGCATCTTCCTTTTATTTTTAGAAAAAAACTAGAAACTTTTGTCAGACTTAAAATGGCTCTTTTAGATTAAAAAACAACCAACCAACGACCATATGTCTAGATAACTATAATATATGCATGTAGTCTGTTAATTTTAGTCCTTTTTTTCCCTCTCCAGTTTTGGAACTGAGTTACAAATGTATTCGCCACTGATTTTCTCTATTCTGCACTGTAGGAGCATTAGGATATTTGTTTCCAACAGATATAGACTGGATGATTTACCTCTTCATTTAAAGATACAGAAACAATTAGATGATATGATTTTCATCACTGATTTACTTCTCATGCAAATTGTATCATCAGTTCCGAGAAAACTTGCCATCATTATGATGCCTGCAAACTGTAAGTGACCTTAACAAGTTTGCAAAAGCTTATTTGTTTCACATCATCACAAAACAACTAGTACAAAACCAAACTTCCTAACAAGAATAGTTTTATGGTTAAGACACTGAATCAGGACTCAGAATAGCAGAACCTAACCTCTGCTCATCTGCAAAAACTCTTCTGTCCTCCAAATAAACCCATCCTATACATCACACCCAAAAGTTATCCCAAAAGAAAGTAGAGTTTACCAAATATAAATGGAATTATTAAAACACCCGCAGCCAATGTGGACCCATTTTGGTGTATGTGGTAACACTGCATTTAGTGAAAACACTTCCACTGACATTAATGAGAGTTCCATGTGAGAGCGAGGATACATTTAATAGGGTTTTGGAAGAATGTATTGTTACTTTTGATGTAGCCAATAAGTGGCCGTCTGATTAAGTCTGTTTAATGTGTTTCTAGCTGGAGACTGGAAATGACTGAGAAATGTGACAAAAAATATATCAGGTATTTTATGGTTTTGATTATTAAGATCAAAATAGCATATGAGGAATTATGACAAATTGTGCAAGTTAAATGTTATGTGGTAAAAATATACACATATTGAGTCACCAGAGTTTAGGGGAACATGAATCTTGTTAATATTTTGATGTTGCTCATGTGTCAGAGCTCCAGCTTTGCCTTGGGGGGTCCTGCACTTCCAGGTGGTTAGGGCTTACCTCAGAGGTTTGCTGTGACTCTCAATGTAGCCTCTTCCCACTCCTAGAGGCAAGGGTTACAGCTTACTGATTGATACACCCTCATCATCAGCCAGTCAATGGGTTTGGTGTAAGAGCCCTCTTTAGTCCCTGTCTTCCTACTCAGAGAGCATTTGTGTAGAGGTGTGGGGAGGGTTGGGAGGAACCCGGGCCCTCCCTCTTCCCCAGGTTCCAGCCCAGGGACCCTAATGGCAATGACAACAGGTAGTTTCCCTATACTACCAGAGCTATAGCCCTTCCCTGGGATACTTTCCCAAACAGACCATCCTAGCACCTTCCTTGGTACCTGACCATGCTTGTCCTCCCAGATCTTTCACTACACACCTTCTTTCTCCCAGTCTTCCCACAACACACCTTCTTACTCCCAGCTCCTACCAGCCGGTCTCTCTGAAGGGGCTTCCTTTTAAACTAGTCCCAGCCGGTTCTAAATGGGCTTCAGGTGATCTGATTAGTTTGTTTTCTTTGATTGCTTCTAATCAGTTCTTAATTGGTTCCAGGTGTTTTATGAAGTCTGCCTGACTTCATTGCTTCTATCAACTTCCTGACTGCTCTGGGGCAGGCCCTGCAGAGGTCAATCAGGGAACAGCAAACTATTCATCCAGTGTCCAGTGTATTTTCCTTCTACCAGACTCCTGCACCCAACTGGTCTGGACCTTTCCCACTCACTAAAGATGAAGTCCTTATATTTTTCTCTTCAAATATATGTACATTGCAGTTCAGTGGCCCACATTCATTCCACATCACCCAGGTTGCAAACCTTTGACAACAGTAACTCCACATGTAGTGGAAGTACAGGGGAGAAGTTGCTAACAACCTTTATCTTGCCATGGGATCTGGAGTTGCAACTCGGTGGGAGCAGGCTAGCTAGGAGATTAAGGAGCTGCTGCTGGCAGTTCTCATTTGACACGTTGGCTGAATTTTAAAGCTGCTTTCTCCTGAAGGAGGGCAGATGCAGGAGCTTTACCATTCTTCCATATGTGAACTCCCGCTCCACTCTAGTTCCCTTTACATGTGTAGATGTGTGTGAAAATTGTGCTCCTTGCTCTGTGCCTACAAGGGTTGAATTCCCTTGAGTTGAATTCCCTTGTAGTAACAGTCACTTTAGTAACTGTAAAAAACATAATTACAGTGGGATTTTAAAAAGTGCTCTGCACTGGCCTAACTCTGCTCCCACTGAAATCGATAGCAAAACTCCCATTGACTTCTATGGGAGTAGTTTTTGACCACTCCTTAGTGCTTCTGAAAATATTTCACTGAAATTCCAGGTTCCTAAGAATCTAATTGTCCCAAAATCTTAAACTTGATGCATAATTCTCTCATAAGAATGGCCATACTAGGTCAGACAAAAGGTCCACCTTGCCTACTATCCTGTCTTCCAATGTCAGGTGCCCCAGAGGGAATGAACAGAACAGGTAATCATCCCCTGTCACCCATTCCCATCTTCTGGCAGTTTGAGGTTTAAGGACACCCACAGCACATGGTTGCATCCCTTACCGTCTTGGCTAATAGCTATGATGGACTTTTCCTCCATGAATTTATCTAGTTCTTTTTTGAAACCTGTTATAGTCTTGACCTTCACAACATCCTCTGGCAAAGAGTTCCACTGGTTGACTATGCATTGTGTGAAGAAATAATTCCTTTTGTTTGTTTCATTAGGTGACCCCTAATTGTTTTATGAGAAGGAGTAAATAGCCCTTCCTTATTTATTTTCTCCAGACCAGTCATGATTTTGTAGACCTCAGTCATATCCCTCCTTAGTCATTTCTTTTCCAAGCTGAAAAGTCTCAATCTTATTAGACTCTCCTAATAATCTCTACCTTAACATACATTTCATACTGTTCATAATTGTAAAAAAGTTAATGCAATCTTCTCCCTAATTTCCTATTGAGTTACCATACTTAGTAATTAGCTGTTCCAACATTGGAGTTTCAGCAAAATATTAATTATTTTTCAAATAATGCTATTGTGAGCTACTAAAAAGGAATATCCTGCAACAGGAAAATAATGTATGAGGGAGAATGCATTGAATTTGAAAGCCAGAACGAGGCCCACTGAAGGAACAAAAATGACAAAAGAAGCACTAGTGAAACGACAAAAGAATGGGCTCAAATATGATTATATTCATCCAAGTGTGAGAATGGTAGCAGAAGATAATTCTGTACACAGCTAGATATGCCAGTTTTGGAAACTAAAAAGATAGCACATCTTTGTGCACATAAATAAGATCCCAAATGTTATAATAGACGTTAGAAATTTAAATGACTGATTAGATCATCCAGTTCATCTCACTGCCAATGAAGGATTCTTCTGTATAGTACTCTACATTTCCTTGTACAGTTTACATTTTGCTGTGTCTGACTTCCTACAAGGAAAAAAAAAATGCCCTAAAAGCTTTGGAATGAAGATAAGAGGCTTTTTCCCCCAAACAGTTTTGAAGTAAGAATGTAACATGATCATTTCACTAACTAGCTATAATAACATTGTAATAACCAAACAATAGTTAGAGCATTTGGAAAGTTTTACAATGAAATCTGGAAATGGTATGGCTTTTGAAAACCAAGTATGTGACAATTAAAAACTATGCTGCATCTGACTGCAGATAGAAAATCTTGGTAAATGACAGCGCTTTCTTCCTCTATTTCTCCTTTATCTCTTGCTGTTCACAAAGATTATAGGAATGGGTCCAGAAAAAGAAAAAATCTTGCCTCAAAAGAAATTTTATTCTGTGTTATCTTTACTCTTTGATGGATATTTAGCAAAACTGAGGATAATTATGAGTCAGCTTGCAAAAGGCCAAATTTCCAAAGCACGCACACATGCCTGCCTAACTTGTGCACAGGCATCCCCAGATTTGTATGAGTGTGCACACACAGGTTTTTTGTTAATATATGGTGAGCAGAAAAATGTAACATTTAAAAAAATTCTATTCTTCTGATGCAGGGACATACAATGTAGCCAAATATTTAATTCCAATAAATCAGGCAGGAAGTATTGGCAAATACAGAGTTTGATTCTGTTCTTGATTGTGCTGGTATAAATCAGAAAAAAAAATGAAGAGATTGAAGTTACTCTGGCTAAAGAAATAGAAGAATGTTTCATCCTTCCAAACAGCTGGCTATCAGATTGCAAAAAAAATCATTATGCTTAAATATCTTCATTATCTTTTTAGATCAATACTTCAATTAAGAAAGGGAAGAGAAAGATAAAATGATACCAGTCAAATCTACTCAAGCAGAGCCCAGAGTAGCACATACATTTATAGTGTTTGAGATTCTACTTTTATTTGGGTTTCTCCTCTCCCTTTTCCACATGTAGGGCCAAGTTCTTCTTTCAGATGACAGTGGAGCCTATGTTGCCTTATCCAACAGTAGAAGATGCTTTATGAATAACAGAATATTTGCTGCATTCTAAAGAATTGCAGTGTAATAAATAAATAAAAAAAATTATTTTAAAATGTCAACTCTAAACCACTTATACTGAAGATCTCTGAGCACCTAAAAGAATGAAACAAAAATGAATTTAAACAGAACAGGGAGATCGGATGGCTCAGGGTAATATTGGTATCAATTCTGTGCTTTTTGAAGTCAATACAAAGTGCCCTCTGACTTTAACAGTGCAGGATCAGGGTCATAGAGCTTTTCTTCTCTCATTCATTACTTTGTATCCAGCTCAGGTTGATAATGACTTAAAGTGGTTGGATGTTTGATTTTATTTTTCTTAATATATTTGATCACATTAAAACTGGTAGTATTACTATAGTAGACCTGTGTTAAGTAATATTACTACTAATTAATTTTAGTATTATAAATGTATGTTTCAGAGCCAAACAATAGTTTAATATCAGGGGAACATGTGTTGACCCTTGGATGGAAAAAAGAGCAGAGAGTTGGGACTCAGAAGTTATCAGTCACAAAAAAGGAGTAGAAATGGAGCTGTAATATGTGTCCTAAAAGATGCAATGGATGATGAGGTATAAGCTGGCATAGATGATACCCTATGACATTATAGACACTGCAGGGGGGGGAGAGGTGACAGTGTTGCAGTCACAGTTTTACCTTATGCAATAATAATGCTTTCCCCCTGTGACAAGATGCACTCAGCCCACACTGAAAGGGAAGGGGTTAACCATACATTTTGGGCTGAGGAACCACATGCCCTTCACCCTCCTGGGCATGCTCCAGGTGTACCAGTATAAAAGAGAGCAGCTCATCTCAGTTGGGTCTGACTGCTGTGAAGGAAGGACATGCGCCACCCACTCCAGCCAAGGCTCAGCAGAAGTCCTTGACTATAGGAGCTGGGGACGCTGCAGCCCAGGGAGACACCAAGCCCAGAGGCCTCATAGGGTTCGGAGGCATTGGAGAAAGGGCAGACTGGAGAATCTAGAGGTAACAGGGATGCTCAGACCACAGTGGCAAGGAAGACGACAAGAAGCAGCCCAGGGGAATCAGATGGCAGACTGCTGAGTGAGCCGAAGCCTTGAGTCGTAGAATCAGGAGTCATCTAGTCCAACCCCCTGCTCAAAGCAGGACCAATCCCCAGAGAGAGGCAATTTTTGTCAAATTAAGCACTGAATTATTTGCACTGCTTTAGTGGACAGCACTGCAAGTATTATTGTACTTCTTTGTTTGACCCTAGATTTGCATCAATTTTCTCCAGGTTGCTAAATGTTTCTGATCTCTATCTGGTTTAGTTTCCAGGATGATAGCATTGGATTTAAGCACATCTTATTTTAGCAGGATAAATTTCAGCTGGATTTGGTTTTCCTCTTGGTCACCAGAAGCTGCCTCTGAGAAGTTTGCAGAAGCACCGAAAGGGGTCCGTTCTGCATCTGTGCAACCTAATATTTAAAGAGATTGGTCCAACTCAATTTGATTTAATTTTGCACATTTGTGTCTTTATGAGATCCTTTACACACAAAGTCAAGAGCTTTTACAGTTAAACAGGAGCTACAGTGTAATGTCATGCTCTGCTTGTAATAGCAAATCTGATACCAGTCAGCTCTGTGTTCTTGGGGAACCAGGGGACAGTATCCAGCCTGTCTGGTTTATGAAAGGACACCCCTCCCCCACAGCCTCTGCTGGAACCAAAACTGATCAGAGAAAAGACTTGCAGAAACCAGTGAAGGGCAGTGGGACACACACCTAGATCCTTGCTGAGAAGGGTAACAAGATTAAGGCAACTCCTTTAGCCTCATATGCATTGAAGATGGGACAAGGAGGCATCTCCATTAGCATACAGAATGGAAAACGGAGATTCCAAGGCAAGAATCTCACTGAACTCTGGGACCAGAAAAGCAGGGAATCACTGCATAATGGGGAATCTCTGCTCCAGATGTTAATGAAGCTACACCTGCACACACCAAGCTCAGCAGTTATCAGACCAATTCTAGTAATGAATTCTTGATTGATATCCAAAATATTGACGCAGCCTAACTGCATTGTGAGCTCCCTGCAAGAAAGATCACCCATAGCTAGCCTATTGTCAAGCCTAAAGAAAACCCTGAGTCATCAGTTTACCCATAAACAAATCTAGTGTTCTCCTTTCAACCATTGTATATTCTGTACAAAACCCCTACTCACACTCCACTAAATGTTCTGATGCTTGTATCCAAACTATGCATCAGTTCCACGAGGACTCCATCTTCTCCTGACTGATTGTGCTGGGGGCTCTGCCTGTCTCCAGCACTTGGGACCCTGAGCTACCACAGTCACCTGGGAACCCCAACCATGGAAGTGGTGAGAGCTCTCTGTTTTCCTTTCTACCTCAGGTAGCAACCTTTAATAAAGTAACTGTTATGTTGGTTTAGGCTCTCCTTGTGTAGTTATCACTATTATTCAATAAATAACTTTTACGGTTAAGCTGGTTGCATCTCTCTTTCTCTCTCTGAACTTTACTCTTTCGTGTTTTTAGCTTCCCCATTTACTCTGCAGTAATGCTTCTTTTACCTAAGCTAAAGATCCCTGTAGTGCCCAAATATACTGTGGGGTTTGCTCCTCAAGTGAGTTACAGCCAGTAAAATTGTGATGTGAAAGTGGGGATAGGGATGTGCTAAACCTGTGACATACGAGGTTGGGAGCTTGACAGTGCTGCTTGACCCAGACTACTGAGTCCAGGGACATATAAGGGGTCAACTTGAAAGTGCTGATTGACCTGGTCCACTTAGACTTGCTCTGTTAATGTGTGTGTGTGGTCATCTGGTTCTGGGACTGGAGAAAGAAATCATAGAATATCAGGGTTGGAAGGGACCTCAGAAGATCATCTAGTCCAATCCCCTACTCAAAGCAGGACCAATCCCCAGACAGATTTTTGCCCCAGATCCCTAAATGGCCCCATCAAGGATTGAGCTCACCATCCTGGGTTTAGTAGGCTAGTGCTCAAACCTCTGAGATATCCCACCTCCCCTCCAGCCCTGGGGAACCTTGGTCCTGCAGGATAGCCCCATTGGGAGGGGATGAGTAGAGCTCCATATGAAAACACAAGTGACACAAGCAGTACATTGATAGAATTACAGACCCCCCACCACAAAAAGAGTAACCGTAATAAATGAGCATACCCCAAAGTAACAGTTACATCTGGTAACAAATCTTAATCTAATTCTGACTAATCTGTTTCTAATTTTATGTGAATTATTATACCTTAAGGTATATGAAGATCACTCTAAACACTCTCTCATCATGGCATATTGCAGTGCGAACGTAAAGCATGTTGACACTCAGCAGTAACTTATATAAAATGCTGGAGGTTTAAGATGGCAAATTTCACAAACCTCACAAAATAAAGCAGCTTAAGCATAATATCTGTTTGTCATTTTATTCAGAGAGAAACTTAGGTATCACCTCTGTTCTATTTTAATGCAGTGCATCCATTGGTTAGTGAGATACTAATGGCTCTCATCATTGTTTCCAAATTGGTAAAGATTCTTGGTAAAGACTTCCAGGTTGCCATCCTGGAGAACAGGTCAGGCTGGAATTTTTTTGTATTCTAATGTATTAGATTTTCATTTAATACCTTGACAGTCTACAGATAAAGATTTTCCACTAAAAACATTTGGGATCAAATAATTTCATCCACTATGCCATCGAGATTGACTCCTTCCAGATTCATTTAACATTTTAAACTATATTTTACCATCTGTTTCAGAGCAATCAGCAGTTTCTCATAATTTTAATCAAATCAGACTAAAAGATAAAGCATCATTAAAACAGTAGGTGTCCTGTAGTCAAATCATAATATGAAATGCTGCCACTATTTCATGTGACATTTTGTGAAATCTCAAGGTAGTGCTCAGCAGTGATAATATTACATGGCTCACTGCCTACACTGTCACATTAATAAGCACATTAAAAGAATGGTACTATTTCATGTCACTTGTGGTTTTGCACACTACTTTTCTGAAACAGCAACATTTAGTTACTTAAGATACCAAATGTTATAGGTATTAAGATTCAGTTGTCACTAAAGAGAACTTTTTACGCAGAACCTTGTTATACTAAAATCAGAGACTCTGTGCCAGCTCTCTATGGAAAGCCATAAAAACATTCATTATATATAATCACGTGTCTTCATACTAACTTTCCCTTCCAGAAAGGAAGCATTCTACTGAAATATTTAAATACAAGTTTTATTTTTAAAGAGAAACATGCTTAGTGTTCATTTTGTTAAAATATGTTATTGGACTACGTTTGGCTTTTTTTAAAAAACATACAGTTATAAATAAAGATACCCCAGCTAATACAAAATAAATAATATATTCAACCCTAACTCCCTCTCACACCTCCTGAAAGAAATAAAGACTGCATGTAATACTATTGTAGTTAAGTCACTAAACGATCAAATAGGCAAGCTCTGAGGAAATAGACTCCATTCAACTACTTGAAAGGGGGTTCCAAAGAGGCTGGATCTAGACTGTTCTCAGTGGTACCAGATGATAGAACAAGGAGAAATGGTCTCAAGTTGCAGTGGGGGAAGTTTAGGTTGGATATTAAGAAAAACTATTTCACTAGGAGGGTGGTGAAGCATTGGAATGCGTTACCTAGGGAGGTGGTGGAATCTCCTTCCTTAAATGGTTTTAAGGTCAGGCTTGACAAAGCCCTGGCAGGGATGATTTAGTTAGGGATTAGGTCCTGCTTTGAGCAGGGGGTTGGACTAGATGACCTCCTGAGGTCTCTTCCAACCTTGATATTCTAAGATTCTATGATTCTATGACTGAAAACTAATTCTTCTAATCATCTTGTCCAAAGCTTGCCTACATTGCCATATATTCTTGTGAGTCCAATAGAACAAGGGGTATCTGCAACAAGTGGCTAGTTTTGTTCTTTTAGATATATCCACCAAATATTGGCTACCTTGAACAGATGTGCTACATGGAGAAGCCTCTCCCCCAAATTAATGCACTCAGGAAGCAGCCATAATTTGCACTCCCAGAGCTCAAAGAAGGAGAGGGAGAAGAGCCAGTGCTATCTGCAGCATCCCAGAAGCTTATCTGGCTATGGAGGGAGTGTGGCCATAGCCACAACTCATATAAGCTAGCTTATGATTGCAAGGCATAACTGGAAGGTGCACCAAATACAGCTGGAGAACAGATGTAGTAATTGTTTCTGGTGAGCACCAATACATTTGCAACAATTATGCCTCTGTAGACACAATTCATGCTGCTTTCTCCTCACCACAATGTGGCTATCTTGACCCACAGGTCTTAAATTCATAGACTCATAGACTTTAGGGTCAGAAGGGACCAATGTGATCATTAGTCTGACCTCCTGCACAAAGCAGGCCACAGAAACCTACCCATCCACTTCTATAACAAACCCCTAACCTATGTCCGAGTTATTGAAGTCTTCAAATTGTGGTTTGAAGACCTCAAGCTGCAGAGAATCCACCAGCAAGTGACCCATGCCCCATGCTGCAGAGGAAGGCGAAAAACCTCCAGGGCCTCTGCCAATCTCCCCTGGAGGAAAATTCCTTCCTGACCCCAAATATGGCAATCAGCTAAACCTGAGCATGTGGGCAAGACTCACCAGCCAGCACTCAGGAAAGAATTCTCTGCAGTAACTCAGATCCCATTCCATCCAACATCCCATCACCGACCACTGGGCATACTTATCTGCTGATAATCAAACATCAGTTGCCAAAATTAAGCTATCCCATCATACCATCACTTCCATAAACTTATCAAGCTTAGTCTTAAAGCCAGATATGTCTTTTGCCCCCACTACTCCCTTGGAAGGCTGTTCCAGAACTTCACTCCTCTAATGGTTAGAAACCTTCATCTAATTTCAAGTCTAAACATGGGTCTATAAGAGCAGCCACACTCCAAATCTCCATCTGGCAACCTGCTGATGGTGGATTACCTGGAACCCATGAAGCCCAGCCCCAGTTTGAGGCTCCAAGTCCTGGAAGAGACCTGGAGCAGGTGCTTGGCCTGCTGGCTCTCCTTAGGCCAGCAGCAAGATCAGGAAGATGTCTGATCAACTGGCCTCCACCCTTTCCTGGGCTGTGTGCTTTGTACTACCTGCTCCTGCTGCCCTGGCTTGATTTCCTGGCATATGATTCATGGTTCTGACCCCCAGTTTGTTTCCTGACTCTGCCCTCCTGGCATTCTGATCCAGTTGATTCCTGTCTTGTGACTGCAGATTCTGGGTCTGAGTACTAGCTCTGGTCACCCATCACCCAGTGTGACAGTGGCTTATACATGGAAGGCTTTGGCATTGTAACTACAATGGTCAATATTAGTCAACATTTACCATTTTTCCCCAGGCAGCTAGTTAGAGATTTCCCATTTCTCCCTTAGAAAAACATTACCATTTAAAAAAAGAAAAAAACAAAAAAATGAAAGAAAGAAAGAAAGGAACAGAAGGCTATATTGTGAGTTGGAGAAAACCTTATTCTAAAATTACAAGGTACTTTACATTGATCATGCCATGCTGTTGAAATTTAAATTAAAACTCTAATACTGGAAGGAACTTCTAGAGTTTGTGATGGTTCAAAAGACAGCACAACTTTTCAGTCAATCATTCTTCATGACTATCAAACAGACTGAGTAATCACAACATTTAGTTAAATTATGTTTTTTCATGTTCAGTTGGATCCTATACTTAGCTCTAAAATAATTTGTTTTTATGTGTTTTTTTTCCAAAAAGGAGGAAACCATATGTTTGTAATTTACAAAGCACATTTTCTTCAAGTTTAGAATCATATTCAGAATACATTTTAAGTGTTCTGAATTATACTTAAAATATTTCCCTATTACTTTGGCAACAGAACTCAAAGGCTAATTTTTTGTAAGTAAAAAAAAATGCATTGCGGTTTAATTTAATACCAGTATTTTACATATATTTAGCCTATGTTTTTTCATAATTAATCCCATTTGTTCTCTATCAGAATAAAAAGCATTTAATAAAAATTGGTGTCTGAGATGTGAACTATCCTGCAGTAGTCAAATATAGCTATGTTTATCTTTTCCTGCTCTTACAAATCCATTCACTGGGTATCTTCATTCTTTATACCAGTTAACTTTTTGTACATCCTTTCTCCCTCTGTATGCCTCCTCAGACTCTAGAATCCTAGTTTTTAAGGGTCATGCATGACACATTACATACTAATCAGCAGGTATTGTAGCTGACTCCAACTTAATCACATCTCTCATCTCTCAGCTTCTATTTATAATTCAGAGTTTTCTCCTGAATTCAAAATTAGTCATTTTAAACTTCATTAAGCACTTTGAGTTTTAGATTAGATAAACTTTTCTGATTATTATGGCCAAATTCTGTGCTTTGTAGTATAGAGATTTTAAACCACACGCAAACCTACTGACTCCAGTGGATTTCATGGGTTTTATATTAGTGCAAAGAAGTCCAAGTGTTACTTATCAGACCCATTTAAATTGCTTTAATTACATGCTTTTCATATCTGATTTAAGCATTCTTTTGTCCTGTCTGAAATCTAAAATTTAGGCTATAAACAGCATTTCCTACTTACTACCTGATTCCCAACTCCCATTGACTTCATTGGAAGCTGAAAAGGACCCTATTTAGCCATATTCTGTTCTACTAATATAAATAATTTTTATATTTCAGTTGGTTGTCCAACAGCAAAAGACAAATATCTTCCTTTGTGATGACAAGCTGTTGACATCTAGTGAAAGTAGCATATTCAAGGTGAAATCCTCACCCTTCTTTGCCTCTTTATGCCAAGGAAAAGGGCCAGAAGCATAAACAGGTCCTAAAAGCCCCGGTTGCAGCCTGGAATGTTTTTTCCTGGCATAGGGACACCAGAAAACATCCTTAAGATTGCTTTCCAAGGACCCCATCATGTGGTCTGGTGTTGGTAGCCTGTAATAGGTAGGGCCAGAGGCAGAACTGTAACACAGTACTGTGGAGATTTTGGGTGGCACTTCGGCCCATAGGGCAACCTTGGGTGGCTGTTGTAATTTAGACAGGCCATGGGAGCCTCTCCATTCCCTAGAGCAGCCTGGGATTAGGAAGATGCAAAGGCTTAAAGCTTCCGTAGACCCACCCTAAACCATTGTCTGGGCTGCAAGTTCCACACTGCACTTCCTAGAGGTGCAGCATATAGGCTATGTCTACACGTGGAGCTAGGAGTGTGATTCCCAGCTCATGCCAGCATACTCACTACTGTTCATTGAACTAGCAAGCCAAAAATAGTAGTGTAGTTGGGGTAGCGTGGGCTAGACAAACAAACCTGCCTGGACCCTATGTATACATGCTCTTGATGCGATCTCAAGTTACTGATGTGCTACCATAGTCTACACAACTATTTTTATCATACTAATTTGATGTGAGGTAGTGTGAGCATGTTTATGCTAGCTGGGAAATCACAGCCCCAGTTCATAGCATAGACATAACAAGAAACAGTTTAAATACTGAAGGTGAGATTCTGGATATTTGCTATTTGGAAGCATATAGATTTAATTTGGCTCTCTGTACTGGTAATGAACTAGCTTTTAAGATAAATAGAATATATGGGGTGAGAGATTATATTTTCCTACTTCCCCCAGGATTGGAACCAGACCTAATGTAATTGCTAATTCTTTTCCCATTATCTTTTAGAAAATGTTCCTAAAAGGCAACATTCTTTAGAGAAAGTACTGATCAGTTTAGTGGAACTGCGTGAACCTTCCAAGTCCAACAACAATACAAATAATTCTCAATTATTTTTCACATAACTCCTTAGCCTGCATTTTTAGGCCTTCAAGATAATGAATTTGAGCAATCCATGTTTATCTACATATCTGAACCATTCTGAAAATCCACAGGCAAATGTCAGACTTCATGGGTTTAATGCATGTTTTTCACATGGGTCACCAAGAGCAGAAGTGTGATTAACTTTTTGGTCTGATTCAACAAACTCTCATCTCAAGCAAGTAAAATTCCCTTAGAAAAATTGGGAATTAATAATTTTGTTTCTAAAACACAGAATACTGACAGTTTCCACTAAATAGATGAATCATGAAAGGAATATGTGGTAGCATATAGAATAATGCTGAGGTAAATGCAGAAAGCATGTATCAGAATTCACAAAGATTGGCCTGAGTGTGCTACAACAGGAGGAGTCAGGCATTGTAGGAAAAAGTTATTGTAAACTTGGATTCTAAGTAGATCAATATAAATACTAAATGATAATATCACCAAGCCTCCAATAATCTGAGGAATTTACATGACTACATATTGACTGTGTGTCTGTCAATTCATACAGTAATGTTAAATGATTGTTAAAATACAGTGCACAACACCTACAGTATCTAATTTAACATTCACAGTGCTAACGTATGTGGCCTGGCTTCTCTGCTGGTTAGGTTGTTGCTTTGATTTTTCTTTTTGCATCCTTCTTCTATGTTTAATAAAGCTTGAACACTTTGTTAATGATATTTAAGTGGTTGCTTTGTGATTCTTTAGTATAGATAGATGAATCCAGTTAAAATTGAGTGAAGAATTTCCAGTATGTTTCCAAAAGAACCACCATGGATTAGATCAAATCCACAGAGAAAGAGTGGACCCAAAAAGAAGTATTTGCCTGAATTTTCTCCTAATTCATGGAACCCTGAAGAGAATTTTAACTCTTATTTTAGCTAATGAACTACTGAAAAATATACCAGAAGATGTTTTGGACCATAATAGTCTAATGGAATTAGGATTAAAGTCACCACACAAACCACATAAAAAATGAATCAAGGACTTGGTAAAAATGTTTAGGGGATATTATGTTCCCAGAAGAATACTTTGTTACTGAATGTTACAAACTACAGTTGTGAAAACTGAGAGAAAGGGAAATCCAGTATCTTTAAAGTGCCTGATGAGTTCAAGTATGTGTGAGGAAAGTGTCATTTCAGGGCATTTCTAGATGAAACATTTTTGTCAGATTAGTTTGTTGTATGCATGCTCTTGAGCCAAAGAGTCTGTATGTCACTCTAAGGCCCAATCCAAAGCCTATTGCCATCAATGGATAAACTCCTATTGACTTAAGTGGACGTTGGATAAGGTCCTAGGAGACTGACCTTTCAGAATTGTGGACACATTACAGGAGCTTCCAAGGAGCATGACCATAAGGGGTGCACAGAAATAGTTGTTTGTGGTAGAGATAGAAACAGAGCAAAGAGGCTCGTATGAGCTGTCATGACAACACCATTAATGACAGCCTGAAAAAGTCTGAAGAAAAAAAGTTTCAACAGACTAATCTTGGAAACAAGTAGTGTTTGAGCCAACCACAGCTGAATCACAGGTAGAATTCAGACTTGAAACAGTGCTTGTCTCAAACACTTTTGTAGCCAATGACTAAGTTCACTAGTGAATCCTATTACTCACGGCATATTTCAGGCAGTTTCAGATTGTGTTATTTAGGGGCCATATTTTCAAGTATGCTAAATGTGTAGCTGCATGTACAAACTGGGTAACAGCATCTGCAAATGTGTTTAAATGCTCCTTTGCGTATACAGTACACCCTCGCTATAATGAACCCTTGGGGATCCAAGCCATTTGTTTGGTACAGCTAGGTGTTCATTAGAGCAAGGGGGAGGAAACAACAGCTTGTCAACTCCAGGGGCTGTGGCAGGGGGAGATAGAGCTCCTCTGATCCCAGGGCTGGAGGTGGGATCCAGGGATCAGGTTCACCATAGTCCAAGGCTCTCTTTTGCAAAGGGTATTATAACAAGGGTCTACTGTACAATTACTCAATTTTCTGTGTACAGATGAGAGGTATATAAAACACCTGCCTAGTTTGAAAAATCTAGCCCTTCCCTGCCTCCACCCCTTTCCAATTATAAGGAAAAGTGGGGAAAGGGGAGGTGGAGTGACACTTTGTCAAAAATGGCATTACCTGTTTCCAGGTCACTACCAACTTGGAAGAAAATGCCTTGAATGCTTATGAATCAAGGTCCCAACAGACAACGCCCAAGATGGAGTTTTCATGGGTGTCTGCTATAAACAACCAAATCACAACAGGGAACAGGATGATCAGTTCCTTATGCACCTATCTTTAATGTGTAAGGAAAATAACCCTGCATGACCAGGGAGACTTCAATATGAGTGACATATGCTGGAGGTTTCATGGTCCCAGTACTAAAACATCCTTGGAATTTCTAACCATTGTAGATGACACTTTCCTAACTTAAAGTGTTGTAGCCAACACGGGGCATTTTTTTTTAGACCTTGTCCTACCAGATATAAAGGAACTGACAACAGAACTAAAGATTAATGGTAGCTTTGGTACAAGTGATCATGTCTTGATCACTTTTATAATGTTCAAGATGAACAGAGGCCAGATCAGTAATGTATTACACACACACACTTCTTGTTTTAATAGGGCCAAATTCACAGACTGGGAAATAATTATGAGCCAAATTAGCTGGGAGGAAGAATTTAATCAGAAAAATGGAAATAATTTAAGAACACAATTGAAGATGGCAGCTATGCTAGTTCAAAAGCCAACCTGATTTAGAGGGCAAGTGAAGGTATAACACCTACAGACCCCAGTCGTCGGCAGGCAGGATCGAATCTGGGACCTCGAGCTAAATGCATGAGCCTATACAGCATGAGCTAAAAGCCATATATGCCTGTTAGCTAAGGCTATAGAGAGCCTCTTTAATCTCTCTTTCTGTGCTCTCAGTGCCACTAGATGGGACAGAACACCACACCCAGGAGATGTGTGGGTTACAAAGGCAGGCAGAAAAAAAAATAACATGAAACAAATCCAAGAGAGGATAAATTGATATTAATGATTAAATATCAGATGTTATCAATTTTCTACAAAGGGACACAATTTCTAAGGGAAGTAAGGAGAAATTATAGCCAACAGAGTCAAGAACAATAAGGAGGGTTTTTAAAAAATATATTGGGAACAATAAAAGAATCCTTATAATGGTATTGATCTATTACTAGATGGAAATTGTTGAATCAATAATAATGGAGAATAGGCATTCAATATATATTTTTTTCTGTATTTGGAAAACGGCTGATCTAGTCTCTTGATGATAGAACTCTTTCCATTCCACTAGTATCTCTGGAGGATGTTAAAAAGAAGCTACTAAAGTCAGATATTTTTTAAATCAACAGGTCCAGATAGCCAGATCAGTTAAAAGCTGGATGCAAGGCAAGGAGCTTGTTGAACCATTAATGTTGCTTGTTCACTAAGTCTTGGAGCACTGGGGAAGTTCCAGAAGACTCTGAGGAAAACTAATGTTGTGCCAATTTTTAAAAAGGGTAAACAGGATTAGCTGGGTAATTATAGGTCTATCAGCCTGACATCTATCTTGGGCAGGATAGTGGACCAGCTGATATAGGACTCAATTAATAAAGAATTAAGGAGGATAATGTAATTAATGCAAATCAACATGGATTTATGGAAACTAGACCATATCAGACTAACCCGATATCTTTTTCTGATGAGATTACAAGTTTGGTTGACAAAAGGTAATAGCGTTGGCATAATATACTTTTGACTTCACACTACACAACATTTTTGATTAAAAAACCCATAAACCACAAATGAACTAAACACTGGCTAACTGAAAAGTCTCAAAATGTAATTGTAAATGGGGAATCATCAATCAAGCAGGTGTGTTTCCAATAGGGTCCCGCAGGGATCAGTACTTGGTCCTACGCAATTTAACATTTTGATCACTGTGCTGGAAAAACAAAATCACTGATAAAGTTTGCAGATGCCACAAAAATTGGGGGTGGGGGTAGTAAATAACAAAGACAAGTAACTGATTCAGTGTGATCTGGATTGTTGGGTAAACTGGGTTCAACAAACACCATGCTTTTTAATACCACTAAATATAAATGTATATATCTTGGAACGAAGACTATAGACCATACTTACAGAACATAGGGCTATCATGGGAAGCAGTGACTCTGAGAAAGACTTGGGCATTGTGGTGGATAAACAGCTGAACATGAGCTCCCATTGTGATGCTCTGTTCGAAATAGCTAATGCTATCCTGGGATGCATAAACAGGGAATCTCAAGTACAAGTAGAGAGGTTATTATACCTTTATATTTGGCACTGGGGTGACCACTGCTGAAATAATGTGTCCAGCTCTGGTGCCCATGATTCAAGAAGAACGTTGATAAATTGGAGAGGGTTCAGAGAAGAGAAATGAAAATGGTTAGATGATTATAAAGCATTTTTTCTAGTGATAGGCTCAAGGACCTCAATCTATTTAGCTTAATAAAGAGAAGGCTAAGGGGTAACAATTGCAGATGACAAATATCCACATGGCAAAGGAATATTTAATCATGGGCTTTTGTCTGTATAGCACAATCCAATGATTGGAGATAAAGCTAGACAAATTTAGCCTTGGAATAAGGAGTACTTTTTGACAGTGAGGGTAATTGACTGTCTAAACAATTTACCACAGGTCATAGTGGATTCTCCATCACTGACCATTTTAAAATCAAGATCAGAGGTTTTTCTAAAAAAAAAAAAGATGGACTATAGGAATTATTTTGGGGAAGTTCTATGTCCTGTGTTATGCAGGAGATAAGACTAGATAATCACAATGATCCCTTCTAGCCATGGAATCTATGAATAAACCTAATTATAGCATTTTTTGCAAACCTATCCCTTATCACTGTTACTGTCATATTTTCTAATATGCTTTCATACTGGTATAAAGTTTTCTTATGAACTTTTCTGGGATGTAGATTTAATGTTTCCCTACAATCTTTTAAAAAGTCATACCACACCCTTCTTTGAAGGGAAAGCTGATTCATTCCATGTGAAACAGTGAATTAGTAACCAGCATCAGAGGGGTAGCCCTGTTAGTCTGTATCCCCAAAAACAACAAGGAGTCCGGTGGCACCTTAAAGACTAACAGATTTATTTGAGCATAAGCTTTCATGGGTAAAAAACCCCACTTCTTTAGATGCCACTTCAGATAAAGTTGAATTAATAATAATAAATCTAAATTCATTCTGTTTCATTTGGACTTTGCACTCTTTTCTGAGTCTCATGATGCTGCTGTAGAAGCAGTATTTTTGAATTTACAAGCATCAAGTGTGTTCCTTCCCAAACTGCTATTTCAATCAACTCTTTTGATTCTTTTCTGCCCCACCATTAAAGCATATGCATCACATCTCATATATACATTTTCAGCTTTGTTACATTTTAAAAGTTACACAAAATCTTTCTATCAATGGTGTGCACGTGGACAGAGGCAATAGACTGAAGAGAATTAAAGACAAGTTTACATTGCATGTTGAAGTGAAAAGCGTAGACACTTTTGAAGAACAATAGTTTTAGAATCTCCTTTCCTCTTTTTCTAAGAAGCAGGTTGTATAAATCTTGTTGCTTTGGAAATATATTCAGATCTTGAACTTAAAACAGATATTGTTTTTAAGTGCTGCTAGTATTTTGTTCTTCATTTTGTTACCTGTCAGTTCTGTATTCCTGGGGAACCAAGGTGCAGTACCCAGTCGGTCTGACTCACAAAAGAGCTCCCCAGCCCCCCCTACACACCCAGTCTCTGCTTGGACCAAAACCGATTAGAAGAAAGACTTACAAAAAGCAATGAAAAGGCAGTGAGAGACACACCTGCACCCCTCAAACAAGGGTGACAAGATTAAGGAAACTCCCCTAACCTCATTTGCATCCAAGATGGGACAGGGAGCTATCTCCATTAGTACAGAATGGAGAACAGAGATCCCAAGGCAAGAACCGCATGGAGTTCTGGGACCAGAAAAGCACTGCATGATAGGGAATCTCTGCTCCAGATATTAACGAACCCTCTCCTGCACACACCAAGCTCAGTAGTTATCAGACCAATTCTAGTAAAAAATACTTTATTGGTATCCAAAATACTGAAACTGCCTAATCACATTGTGAGCTCCCCCAAAGGAACACCCTCCATAGCCAGAATAATCAGTTCCTCTTGTCTTGCCTGGACAAAACAACTTTGGTGTACTTCCTTGAGCCATCAGTTTACCCATAAACAAATCTAGTGTTCTCCCTTCAACCATTGTTCTTTCCCTACAAAACCCCCTACCCATGCTCAAGTAAATTCTCTGATGCCTGGATCCAAAATCTGCATCAGTTCCATTGGGACTCCATCTTTTCCTGACTGATTGTGCTGGGGACTCTGCCTGTCTCCAGCACTTTGGACCCTCAGCTACCATCACCACTTGGGACCCCTGATCGATTCAAATTTTATGGTGTGGTGTGTTTTTGTTTTTGTTCTCTCCCGCTCTTTTTTCCCCCCAGAACCTGACATTTATAATCAAAATTTAAGTTAGATTTAATATTATAACTCTTGTTTGTTTGGCTCCCCTATGGTTATTACCTGGCAATAAATAATTTTTATGGCTAAGCTGGTTGCTTCTCTCTCTCTCCCTCATGGGTGGTTTTTTTATTTATTTTTTTTTTTGGCTTCCTCATTCTCAACGCTTCTCGGACCTAAGCTAAAGATCCCTGCAGTGCCAAAAAATCCTGTGGAGTTTGCTAATCAAGTGGGGGTTACTACCAGAACAATTGTAACGTAAAAGTGGGGATAGGGATGTACTGAACCTAAGATACATCAGGGTGGCAGCTTGGAAGTGCTGCTCGACTCAGCCTGCCCAGGTGTACTCTATTTTGATGTGGTGCCCATGGCATATGAAGGTCACAGTTTGGAGGTGCTGCTTGACCCAGCCTACCGAGTCCAGGGACATATAATGGGGTCAGCTTGGGAGTGCTGATTAACCCGGTCATCTCAGACATGTTCTGTTAATGTGTATGTGTTCCTTTGATTCTGGGGCTGGAAGAACCCAGCCCTAGGGAACCTAGGTCCTGCAGGATAGCCCCATTGGGAGGAAACTTGCAGCAGGGAGAAATAGAGCTCCGTATGAGAACACAAGTGACACAAGCAGTACATTGATAGAATTACAGATACCCCCCGCCCCGCCAAAAAGAGTAACCCTAATAAATGAGCATACCCCAAAGTAACTGACAAATCTGGTAACAACTTCTAACTGGGATTGTTTTAATACTACTTATACAGTAATTAAGCAGCAGGTTTTACCTGTGGGATTTACTAGAGGTTTATAAGATATATTCTCCTTTTGATGCATGTGTGTTCTCACTTTAATAATAATAGGAGCTTTGAGCATGAATCAAGGGCAATATATATCCCACGGGTCTACTTCTGTAAATCTACACAGGCAAAATTCTCACTGATGTCAGTTCTCTTTACCATATCATTCATTATGTAACGTACGGATATATTAGAATACCTAAAGAAGACTCTTCAAGACTACAATGTTTGTAGAGGCCCTCATTTTTTTTTTCAGATCCCATTAATACCGAAAGACATAGGAAGTACTGTACCAATCAGATCAGTGGGCCATTCCCTGAAAGTGGTTGACCCAGATATGTCATAGAAAGTGCAAGGAAGCCTGATGTGGACAATGTAGACAATTAAGGAATAGCCAGTCGTTAAGGGACATTTCCTTTTAACCAGAGGCAGCTATTGGTTGGCTTACATTCTGAAGCATGAGCTTCTTTTAAAAAAAGCAGCCTACCACTGTATCTTTGATCTACCTATCTGACCCCTAGCCTCTTCGCCAGACCAAAGTGCCAGCTGTAGCCCTCTTAGTATGATAGAGTGGAGTTTCCCATTTTAGACCCTTGATTTTGGGAACTCTGGGACCCTGGAACTCACTAAACCACCTTGGTCTAAAATAGTTGGCATTGGCTTTAAGTGACCTTTAGGGTTTGCTGTAAGGCAGATTATGTGTCCCTGGGAACTGGGGACATGTGCAATTGGGCAGCTGTGAATGATTTTTTTTTTTGCACGTTGCGAGCCGTTGTTGGTTGAAAGGTTACTGTAGGAATTTTCAAGTGTATAATTGAATACTTAAAAACACTTGTTAGTGTTTTTTTTAATAAGTCAAGAAAAATAAGCCAGTATAAGTGTTTATTTTTTTAATCCTACTAAGCTCTTCTTCTCAAGGGCATTTTGTAGCATTGACTTCCACAGCTTAATGACATGATAGGTGTAACACTTTCCTCCACTCTCTGATAAGGTAGATGATTTTTATTAGTGAATATTTTTGTTTAGCATGGCAGCTCAGCCACTTTTCTTACATTATTTCATCACTCTTGAATGTATAGTGGCTGGTTCTGGTGACTTGTTTCCAATTAATTATCGATTTGTTCAGCACTCTCTTCTGATTCCTAAGCCTTAGATAGTGCCTCTATCTTTATTACTGAAAAGCAGTAGATATCTCCAGCAACCTTTGTGGTAATGACTGAAAGAAATAATTTAGGGCCAGATTATGAGCTCGTTACTCACATTAGTAAGCAGTTATTCCCATGAGGAGTACCAATTACTTCAAAAGAGTCCAGTGGGACTACTTGGGTGAGTAGCTCCTTATTGATGAGTGAGCAATTCACCATCTGACCTTTAGCTTGAATTCCATGCTTTATCCTCAGTAATCCAAGAGACCCTTCCCCCCATTCTCTTGTGGAATTCAATTTTTCACTCGCTACATCTGCTCACAGTGCTGTTGGTCCGTTACTCACTTATGTTAGGGTAATAATAAGAATATTTTCTGTACTGTACTATAGAAAGCACAGATTTTAGACTATTGTTTAGCAGTCTGCTGCAATAAAGTCCTGAGATCATTGCTGAGGACTCACTGACCCCATTCAGAGGTGAGGTTGCTCTCAAGAAACACTCAGCACCTTGAAGGACTGGGCCCTATTGGAACTTGATCACTAATCCTTTCCAATATTTCATTTGTGTTACAGAGATGGTATGTGACATTTTGCTGTAGGGAAGCTGATTTACTGCTCTATTATAATGGGGATTTTTTAATTTTTAAAAATTTGTTTTACAGCTTGATATGCATAGTATTAAGCAACACTAAAGCTCAGCTGGCACTACTGCTAATGCAAGCATTAATATTGTATGGATATTTTACTGTCATATCATTGATATAAGCAACAGATACTTTAAAATTGTCTGTTGAAGTAGATATCTGATTTACTGAATGGAAGGTATCCAACAGCCATACAAGAGAGGATTAACAGTGGATTATTGAGATCAGGGCCCAGCGTTTGAAGATGTATATTGCCCAGTCAGACCAGCAACTGAGTGTAGGTCAGCCCAAAATAAGAGGGTAGCAGTAGGAAGTACACATTATGGCTGATTAAAACTGATACACTATTTTGTTGTAGGAGACAAGAATGAGGATCCAAGGGAGGTGGAGAGGTACATCTCACCTCAATGTCAGCCTCATGTCTGGTCACACTGCAGTGTACAGAAGGGAGGGGAGAGGAGTACAGCACACACAGTGCCCCACAATTCATTATAACTGGCTGGTCAGCTGCTAGAGCAGAAGCATAAAGAGGAGCCAGATTAATAGGAACAAGATAGAGAGAATGGGGACATTACAAAAGTATTCTATGACTGAGACTTTCCAGTTTAGTAGAGAGACAATTAAAGGGGGATATGATAGAGGTCTATAAAATCATGACTGGTGTGGAAAAAGTGAATCAGGAAGTGTTATTTACCCCTTCACATAATGCAAAAACCAGGGTTTACCCAGTGAAATTAATAGGAAGCAGGTTTAAAACAAACAAAATGAAGTACTTCTTCACACAATGCACAGTCAACCGGGGGAACCCAGGGGATGGTGTGAAGGCAAAAAGTATAATAGGGTTCAAAAAGAATTAGATAAGTTCAAGGAGGATAGGCCTAATAATGCTGGGGGTGTCCTCAAACAGCCAGAAGCTGGGACTGGACAATATGGGATGGATCACTTGAAAATTGTCTTGTTCTGTTCATTTCCTCTGAAGCATCTGGCATTGGCCACTGTCAGAAGACAGGATACTGGGCTTGGTGGACCACTGGTTTGACTCAGTATGGCCATTCTTATGTTATAGGCTCCCATCCTAGAATGAGCCCCACAAATATAGAAGTGATTTACCAACTGGAACTACCTCTTAGCTGGGTATGGAGTTGCTGGGCTTTTCCCTTGGCCACTTCCTGAGGTTATTTGAACCCTGTAGTGGTCTGGTTTTTAGTGTGTCCTGGATGGAGGACAAGCCTTTTCAGGAGTAACCAAGTCTAGCTGTAACTGGTAAGGCCCTAAGATGGCTTCTTCTAGATGGCATCTTCAAAGGCTCTTCACTTGCCCTCCCCTGGGCCAAAAGCAGACTCATTCCAAATCAAACATAATTTCATGGAATCACAGTCTTCTTTCATAGAATAGAAGGTCCCAGGACTTCTCCCCAGCCCCTCAGAAGTACTCAAAACTACAAACAAAACTAGACCCTACCAAAGCATCTTCTGCCCCTCCCTAGCAGGGGAAAGAGTTGCAATGGGGCAGGAGATGCTTCTCACCCAAGACCTCAGTGTTTCCTCCTCCTGATTTTGTACAGGTCTTTATGCTCCACTTCTTCTGCTTCCCTCCCCTCAGCAACTTTGCAGGATACATACAGGATTCTATATGCTGATACAACTTTGCTCCCTCACCCCAGAATTTTTCTAAAATGATACCCCAGTTTTCCAGGTTTGACCTTTCATCCATGTGGGGTTCGTCTTCCAGAACAGCAGCCCCAGAACCACCTTGTTTAAGGGCCTACCCACAGTACTCCACTCCTAGGGTTCCGCCCTCCAGCACAACCCAGCTCAACTGCCCTCTTCTACAGCCAGTTCTGAACTGTGGTGCTTCTTTCCTTTTTAAGTCCTACACCGAACACAAGTGCGGCAGGGCAGGGATAATAGAAGAGGGCTGGCTATCTCCAGGGCTCCTGATTCTTAAAAGGGCAGGCCACCGTGTTATATTTGTAAATAGTTAATAAAAAAGCACTCATAATATGTAACATTATTTATGGATTTGAAAGTAACAAATACATTTGCTATCATTTTGCATTGCAAATGGCTTCCTTTATGCATCTCTTCACATTGTCTCTTAGCAGGAACCATGGCAGGTGGTTTTCTGGTGCAACAGGTGCACCTGTGTACATTAATGTCAGTAACTCTGTCATATGACTAAGTCCATATGCTGAATATACCCTTACAGCGCCTTACTTGATATTGCATTAGACCCTGCTGCAGCTTCAGTTTCCCCTTCTTAGCCCCCTTCCCTCCAATAACTGTGTGTAGATTCTCATGGGGATCTGGTTTATTGAAACATCTTAGTATGATGTTAACATAAATCAAAGCCAACCTTTCCCCATCTCTACAGTTTGTTTGGCTCTTTGCTGGACTTAACACTCACCCCTTCCCAAATGCCCCCCGATGCCTAACATTTCCTAAAGCTTCTCCTCTTCAGGATTTTCCTCCCTGCCCCCACCCCCCGCCCCATTCCATAAATCTAACCAAGTCATTCTAAACTACCCTTTTCCTGGTAATTTCTGACTCTTTTTTTAATTAAAGGTATTTGTAAACACCATTCACAAAGCTACTAGTGGAGTTGGTTAGTACTCCCCCAGTGTTAGACCACTGACCTGGGATGTGTGACACCTGGGTTTAAATCCCCATTCTGTCTGATTTGAAGCAGGAACTTAAATTTGGCTCTCCCATATTGCAAGTGACCACAGGGCCCTAGGATATGTGTTGGGAACCACTGTGTTCTTGTGAATAGTACGTAAGTCCTCGTGTCAATCTGACCTGAAAAATTGGGGGTGGGGGACTGAAACTTAAGCAAATTTATGTCAGATTTATGAATAGTTTCAGTTTGCCCCAAACTGCATTTTTTGGCAAATGAATTATTTTATTGAAAAATATCACCCATCTCATTATCCAAGCAACACAGAGGAAAGCACAGCACACCAGCAGCATTAAAGACAAGTAAGAATATCAGTGGCAAAAGGTAAGCATAGAAACATGGTTTGATATTGAATGGAGACAACAATGTGATGCAGTTGCAAAAAAAGGTTGTATTGTAGGGTTCATTAACAGAAGAGTTGCATGTAGGACACAGGAGGTAATTGTCCCACTCTACTCTAGACTTGCAAACCAACAGTTGGAGTACTGTGCCCAGTTCAGGGCATCATACTTTAAGAAAGATATGGACAAATTGGAGAGAGTCCAGAGAAGAGCAACAAAAATGATAAAATGTTAAGAAAGTTAAGCTCTGGAATAGGCTTCCAACAGAGGCTGTGGAATACCCGTCATTGGAAATTTTAAAGAACAGGTTAGACAAACACCTCTGAGGGATGGTCTCAGTATATTTGGCCTTGCCTTGGTGCAGGGGAATGGACTAGATGACTTTGAGGTCCCTTTCAGCCCTACATTTTTTATAATTTATGATTCTATGACCAGAGGTGAGAAATAAAAGGTAATCCCTGACTGGTTTTTGGAAACAGAAAGTTGTGCAATAACCAGTCTATCTAGGGTGGGCTGAACTGGACACCACTAGACTGCCTTGGTGGGAAAAAAGACAATGATTCTGTTTGGATTGGGGGAAGTAGGAGGAATAGGCTTTTATTCCTGGACAGGGGAGTACATTACCAATATATTTGGTATACTGTACAAGTGGGAGATAGTGGTTGTGTAGAAGAGGGCTTCAAATTTGGGATGGGGGAGATTTGGTGGATCTGTTCTGTTGTGAGCCTTAATCTATTTAAATTGTGTATGTCTACTATAAATTATGTATCTCTTTAGAGTTTAGACTGTCTGATAGGTTAATTTAGGGAGTTCTGCATATAACAGACTTTTTTTCCATAGCAGAAGATAGAAACAGTTTGATTTATGGAGGCTGTGAATTTTATTCATAATTTTATTTTCTTCTATGATTAATTCCTAGCTACATTAATGCCATTTTATGGTGATGTTTAAAAGTAATCATAATGTCATTTTATTATCTATTTTGAAAGGTTTACCATCTTGCAATCTGGAGTTTATAAATTAGACCTGGCTCTGGCAGTCTATTCGTAAATACTTTACTTATATATAATTCACATACAGGAACTAAATGATAAAGCATCAGTTTCAACATATGAGTTAGAAATACACTGTACCATCCTTGGGAAGCATGGGAAGGGGAAATAATTTTTCAAGATGGAAGTCACTACAAAAAAAGAACCTATGCCAGAGGGAAGGATATGAAGGTTTGGGAATTATGCAGTATACAACATGTAAAGATGGGGGGAAAAGACTAATAGTTTTTCTGATAACACATTTAGTATATCAGCCACTACCCTTAAAATACATCTACATCAAAACACTTATGATCTAACTCTGCTCCCATTGAAGGTTAATGGAAGTTGACTGTAATGAGACCAGAGCTAGGCCTGTGCTAGGTACTTTTGAAAATTTATCCTTGAAAAATAAAGAGAATAACACATACACATACACTGCAATTTGAAAGAAGAGACCATCAAGTAAAGTCAAAGTACTATGAAAGAATGAAATTACTAACAATGACTTAAATAACTCTCTCCTGTAGTCGGTATTTTTTAATCCTTCTGAAGGAAAGCCCTCTGAAGTTAGTAGGTATTTGCTAGATTAAAGACTGGGGGAAGGCCTTCAGGATGTGGCCTACTCTAGGTTATTGCATAAAACAGCATTTTCTTCAGTGCTAGTTGATCCACTGCAAGATCTGAGATTTGAACACTTAATTTGAAAAATATATTGATAATGTAAATATCCTAATAAATTATCTCCATTTACAATCCAAGTTTGTTGATCTTTAAAGATCAACTCTTCATGTACATGAAAGCTTCTAAACTAAGAAGACAAAAAACCTACAAAACCAAACAGAGGATGGGGAGTGATGCAACAGGCTAATCATGGACACATTTGTTATTTTCAGGCTTTTGTTTCTGGAACAGGACTAATTCCACTACACCCCTGCTGAGATCCATGCTGGAGAAGGGTGCAAGGAACAATTATTTTGATAGTAAATATTCTAAAGTGATAATGGCAAAGAGAGGATCCCAAAAGGCAACAGCTGCTGAGCAATACACTGATTCCATTATGGTCTCCCTTCTATTTCATTAGAAGATAGAAGATAGAAAGAAGAAGAAGGCAGCAGTCAATAACAGCAGGACTAGAGCAGCAAAGGCCAAAGCTCAAAAAGAGTATGCTGAAGCCAATAGAGCAGTGAAGAGGAATATCAGGAAGGACAAGAGAGAGTATGTGGATGAACTGGCAGCAGAAGCGGAGCAGGCAGCATACAGCGGTAATATGAAACAGCTGTATGATACTACCAAGCGACTGTCTGGAAAGTACAGCAAGCCAGAACGTCCCGTTAAAGACAAGCAGGGAAAGTCTATAACAGGAATAGAACAACAGATGAACAGATGGGCGGAGCACTTTGAGGAACTCCTGAACAGACCAGCACCACCAAATCCACCAGATATCAACCCAGCCAATGAGGACCTCCCAATTAATTGCGATAAACCAACCAGAGATGAGATCAGAAAAGCCATCACCATGATGAAGAATAGGAAGGCGGCTGGACCTGATGACATCCCAGCAGAGGCCCTGAAAGCAGACCTGGATGCTTCAGTGGAAATGCTGTACCCCCTCTTTGAGAAGATATGGGAAGAAGACGTGATTCCGGTAGACTGGAAAGAGGGATATCTCATCAAAATCCCCAAGAAAGAAGATCTTAGCAACTGTGCCAATTATAGAGGAATCACACTCCTGTCGGTGCCAGGGAAGGTCTTCAACCGAGTCCTCTTAGCGAGAATAAAGGATGCTGTCGATCCAAAGCTATGAGATGAACAGGCAGGTTTCCGGCAGAATAGATCATGCACGGACCAGATAGCAACGCTTCGCATCATAGTCGAGCAGTCTATGGAGTGGAACTCCTCATTGTACATCAACTTTGTTGATTATGAGAAAGCTTTCAATAGCATGGATCGAGAGACACTCTGGAAGCTCCTTCGGCACTACGGCATCCCAGCAAAGGTGGTCAACCTGATCAAGAACTCATATGATGGTATACACTGTAGAGTGATCCATGGAGGGCAGCTTACTAACAGCTTCCAGGTGCAAACTGGAGTCAGGCAAGGATGCTTGTTGCCACCACTTCTCTTTCTCCTCGTCATCGATTGGATTATGAAGACATCCACTTATGAGCGTAGGAACGGAATCCAGTGGACGTTGTGGACCCAGCTTGATGACCTGGACTTTGCTGATGACCTTGCACTCCTTTTGCACAGTAAACAGCAGATGCAAGAGAAGACCAACGTAGTGGCAGCCACGTCATCACAGGTTGGCCTCAACATTCACAAGGACAAGACCAAGATCCTTAGGATTAACTCCATCAGCAATGACCCAGTCACACTGAATGGAAGCCCCCTGGAAGAAGTGCAATCCTTCACCTACCTAGGTAGCATCATCGACCAGCAGGGTGGCACAGAAGCAGACATCAAAGTAAGGATTGGTAAGGTAAGAGCAGCCTTCTTACATCTCAAGAACATCTGGAGCTCCAGATAGCTGTCTTTGGCAATAAAAATTCGACTGTTCAACTCCAATGTGAAATCAGTCCTACTGTATGGAGCTGAAACCTGGAGGACAACCAAAACAACCATCAGGAAGATCCAGACCTTCATTAATAGCTGCCTCAGAAGGATTCTCCAGATCTGCTGGCCAGACACCATCAGTAACATCCACCTCTTGGAGAGGACCTGTCAACTCCCAGCAGAGGAAGAAATCAGAAGGAGAAGGTGGGGTTGGATAGGACACACACTATGTAAGCAGCCAACTAACATCACCAGACAGGCATTGCGGTGGAACCCCCAAGGCAAGCGGAAAAAAAGCCATCCAAGAAACACCTGGCGACGCGACCTTCAGGCTGATAGCAAAAAAATGGGCTATACCTGGAACCAGCTAGAGCGAATGGCCCAGGATAGAGGACTCTGGAGATCTGTTGTTGGTGGCCCATACCCCGACTGGGGTGATAGGCATGAGTGAGTGAGTGAGTCTATTTCATTTACTGACCACAAAAATGATTCATCTAACTCAGTGGCTCTCAAACTTTTGTATTGGTAACCCTTTTCACATAGCAAGCCTCTGAGTGTGACCTCCCTTTATAAATTAAAAACACTTTTTAATATATTTAACACCATTATAACTGCTGGAGGCAAAGCGGGGTTTGGGGTGGAGGTTGACAGCTCATGACCCACCATGTAATAACCTTGTGACCCCCTGAGGGATCCCAACCCCCAATTTGAGAACCACTGATCTAACTTGCAGTTGCAATAATTCTTTGTGCATCTTTGGCTAACTTTTGAGCCTAAACTACTTGCCTTTGTCATGTTTGTGAAGCTTCCTTGTGAAGAATAGTTGGATTCACATCTGATTTGTCATACTTTGTGATCTGCTGAAAAGGATGCCAGGCAAGAGGGTTTTACAGGTCTCTGATCTCCACATAAGATATAGAAGCTGTCAAGTCTCTCTGTAAAATAACATGCTTCAAATGTTACATATGAACAATGTATTATTTGTTTTCATTGGACTGTAAACATCTTCCACACCAATTCTGTAGTGATATTACCATGAGAAAACTTCCTGACAGCGCCGAGAGCCCCAGGGCCAACCCAGTTGACTTGGCCACAGGCAAGAAAATTTTTTTTTTCCAAAGTGCAAATATTTTCTCAGAATGCTGTTCAATGCCAAAGAAAGCATTTATTCAGAGTCTGTGCAACTCCATTTCCAACCTCTGTTACTTGCTTTAGCTATTCATTTGGAATGGTGGACATATTACATCATCAGCTGGTCTCAACTCACCACAGCATGAAGGACTCTTCATTTCAGTGGGAGAAGGGGAAACCAGAAACTCCCAGAAGATTCTGCACTGTCCGTGATGTTGATCCTGATGGAATTATTCAATAATTCTTTGTCAGTTTGCTTTTCCATAAGGTAGGCACCTGGCATAATGTATTGAATGCAAATTGTGAGAAATCTCTAATGCTATATAGGGTGAGGAGGGATAGCTCAGTGGTTTGAGCATTGGCCAGCTAAACCCAGGGTTGTGAGTTCAATCCTTGAGGGAGTTATTTAGGGATCTGGGGCAAAAATATGTCCAGGGATTGCTCTTGCTTTGAGCAGGGAGTTGGACTAGACAACCTTCCAACCCTGATATTCTAAGAACATTGATATTTTAAGAGTAGAAGGGCCTACTTACTATTTCAAAAATATAATGTGCAGTAATCTTCCATAGTCTTAAAAAAGTTATTTACATTTTACATTTAACTACAATTGCTTTAGGTGGATCAGAAACAAAATCTGAGAAAATTAAATAACAAAAATCAAATTATCAGAGTGAGATGGTCTGTTTTATAAGCCACATACATTCCTACTTTAATCTTAGATTCAGTCAACAACTTGCTTCAGCTGCAGATGCTTGCAGCTGTCAAATCTCTCAAAATCGGAATCCAGAAGGCTCCAATTATAGAGGTACATATAGCAAGCTGGATACAGTTTTCCATAACAGATAAACAGTATAACAAGTGGCTGCAGCAAACACAAATGGAGAGATGGAAGAGGAGACCAAAGAGTCTCCTTCTGATACTCTCTGTTTTAGCTATTAGAAGTAGCATACTGATCTTTGTGCTGATCATTGTATATAAATGAACTAATTGAATATTATTGAATCATCTTACTTATCAGACAATTATAGATGACCTTGTTTTACACATACTAAAAACTTCAAATATTAATCACCACAAAGTCTTTGCACACAAGTGAGCTGAGCTAATGCTTAAAGGCTTTGTTTTGTTTTGAGAAAAATTATGATTTCCTGAAGTTCTAAATGTACAGGCACATTCTAAAAAGTGAGGTGTTTAAATTGCCCTTTCCTATGGCTTTCTGCGGGGCTCAGAATGGTTCCAGAGACAGTGTCTTATTCCAGGAAGTCCTATATTTAAATCCTCCTCACTCTTGATGTATTTTTCTACACTGAAGAACCCTAGCAATAGTGATACTTGGGGCTTATTAGTCTTTTTGTATGACTGTCACAAATCTTGGCAATTTGAGTCTTCTTGTTGGCAGACAGCTACGAAGTAGAAATAACCAACTGATTCTGGAAAGGCCACAACATCATAAAGATTTTTAATCTTAACACTCTGAATCAAAAAGAACCAATGACTTACAGCTGAAAGACTGCATATCCTATACCCATTCTCCAAGCCATTTGGGGTATGTTTACACTGCAGTTAATAACCTGTGGCTAGGCTGTGCCAGCTGACTTTGGCTCATGGGGATCAGGCTAAGGGGTCGTTTAACTGCAGTGTAGACATTCAGGCTCAGGCTGCAGTCTGATTCGGGAACCCTCCCATCTCACAGGTCCTAGAGCCCAAATGTCTATACTACAATTAAACAGCCCCATAGCCCAAGTCAGCTGGCACAGGCCAACTGCTGCTTTTTCTTTGCAGTGTAGCTATACCTTTGGTTATTCAGGCCCAGCCATGCCTGCAGCTCAGGAGGTGGGATAGCAGAGTGCAAAGGTGGCTGTAATCCACTTTTGTGTGTTCTTGATCCTGGGACCAATGAGTACTAAACCAGGCCACAGGCACCTGTGTCAGGGGAGGCGCAATACAGGCCACTAGAATTCAACAGCGCCTCTTCACTCAACTAAGGGCTGGGGAAACTACAGCTCTGGTTTGTGCCTATTGGGAAGGCATCATCCCCTTTAATTCTCCAAGAAATCTAAAAAGTCAGACCCTGATATTCTAATATAAAGAGGAGTGGATTTGTGGGGCCATCTTGGGAGTTGGAGAGCACATATTTAGAATTCATTCCTCCTCAGGCCATACATTGATAAGTTTTAGGGATACTACAAAGCTACTCTTTCCTCCCTAATATTTTGAAAGGGAAGGGGGAGGAATTATTGAAGGGGAAGGTGGTTTTGACCTTTAACTTGTCCAGTGTGTTGGCTGTGGGTCACAGATGGAGTTGCTGCAATCTAGTTACAATGAAATCAGCTTTTGGTATCTTAGTTTTAAGTTATGTTAGTCGTGACTGTAGTAAATAGACAGAGGCTTTTTTTATTGTGTGTAAATCCAAATAAATAAATTTTCCACTTTGTGAAAGAGAAGCAAAACTAAAAACTTTTCCCTTTTTGCAGTTCCATTTTCGAGTGCACAAATGCTATATATTCAGCGGTACAGTATTTATTTAATTTCAGCAAAAATACATATAGCCTTTCTCAGGGTTTGTAAAGCGTAGTTTTGCAGGCTCAGCCAGCTTTAAGATATAGCAGTGTGGAAAAACTGCTGGCTCCGCTGAAAATACAAAAAATAAAATAAAAATAAAAAATACATGGATTTATTTTCAGCAGAACAAGCCAGTCACTTTTTCCCCAGCAGCTTCCCCACCTGGAGGCATGCAGTAAACACGCACATTGCAAATATCCACAAACCCAAAGAGGTAGGTAATTATAGCCTCAAAGCAGCACTAATACAAGAAGTCAGGATTATAGCAGTTTTACCATTGATGTATTGAATCATAACAGGCCTTCACTTTCGGTAAGCTCGTTGATTTTGGTTGCACCAGTTCAGGTAACACACAGAATTCTTTCCCCCCCTCCCCCCCCCCCGTGGATTTATTCAGCATCTTTTTTTCATGATCTTGATGGTCACCTGTATCAAGAATGGCATTTATGCTGCTTTACAGACTTATCTTGCAGCTCACATGAAGGCAAAACTCCCATTCACTTGGGAGTTTTTCCTGCATAAGGACTATGGAATTGGATCCTTAGGGTCTCCTTTGTACTGCTTGTCTGACTACCTTTGGCATAAAATCTGCTAGATACTTGGAATAACTGTTTTTAAATGTCTCTTTCCTTTGCTTTGTTTCTTTCACTAGTTTTCCAGTTGTTTTCGTTTAATTTGCTCCTAGTCTGTTTAGACAAGTGTCTGAGAGTTTCCTGTAATTATCACTTTGCCACCATTTGCTTTGCTTGTCATGCTATTTAAATTAACGAAAATACAACAATTAGCTTTCTTTAGGTTGCTTGTGCTATTGTCACTTGACTCATCCTCATGTTAATTTGTGTAGCTAGAGAGGTGATCAGTGAGCTGCTTTGTTTAGCTCCGCTATTGTGAAGGGTAATGGCTCATTATTTTAAATCTGGGCCTCAATTTCCAATTATTATTCAATTGTTGCCTTTATTTTCCCTTTCTTACAACTTCCCCGCTGTTCCTTCTGTCTCTGCAATAAAAGGTAGCCATCATTACTGCTGCTAAATGAGAAGCAAAAATCTGTCCCTCGATCAAGTTTTTATAGCATGATCATAGCTCTAGTTCAGCTTTTAGTTTTATGTATGTTTGTCTTCAGTGGTCTCATTTTCCATATGTCTTGAAGATTAGAGAGTTAAAGAAAATAATCCTGGATTTTACTAATTTTAATTAAATGTCAGTACATAGATGACATAGCAGCATTATGGCAGTGTGCTATTATTACAAAGTATCAGTTATAGACATTTATTGTGATTCTCCATTGCCTAACACCTGTGCAAAGAGGGTGTCAAATGCTACCAAATGAGGATGATAGCACTTGACACCCACTTAGCACAGGTGTAAACAACTACAAAAGATGCCAGGCAGTGGCCAATTTATTGTGCCTTTCACTGTCTTATATTTGGAAATTAGACTTTCACATAATTGAGAGAACACAGTAGATGCTAGTCAGCAGCAACCTCGGGCTTTATTACACTGTTTTTCTGCAGAGAGAGATTAAGATAGCTGTTGCCTTTCCATAACTTGTAAAGCAGATTGTTAGGGTGTATCTTTAATTCTGTGCAAAGCCACATGGACATGGCTGTTAACCAGTGGTTAGAGCAGGTCAAAAACAAAAGGGGGAATTATATGTTATTATGGGTGTTGATGTAACGTAGTGAAGTAACATAGCATCTGTGATGCTGGTAAACCAAGTGCCAGCTCTGGCTAAGGCAGTAGGCATTAGCTAAGAACTGACAAACTCATAGCTAGAAACCAAACCAGCTCACCTGTATGTTAGTTTTGTTCAAAATAGGTCTGAGTCTTATAAGAATGTATTTAGAGTTTAGACTCTATGAAATGCTTGTAAATTGCTGTGTGCATTAATCTCACTCGTAATGTCTGTAATCCATGCTATAAGGAAATAAGTAAGTTTTGCTTTATAACTTTGAAAACATTTGCTCTAAAATTGTGAACCCAGGCACAGGAATTAAGACATGCTATCAAGATTAAATGGGTCATTAAGGAATGTCATGATACAAAGGATTGGTGAATGTCCCTATCACACCTTGGAAATGTTATGTGCAAGGGTTCTCATCTCATGGATTGGAAAACTAAATGTAGAAGATGCAACAGGGTCACAAGTAAATGTATCTTTGCTGTTTGAACTCTCCCAGGGCCAGAGACACTAAAGTAGAGATCCCTAGGGTCAACCTGGTTCTTCCCTCAAAGACATTTTGATTGGACAGATTACTACATCTCTTGTAGCTTTAGGAATCATTGTTATTAGTCATTTGTATGTATATAATTGCTTGCTTAAACCTGTAAACAGCTCTTATTCCTTTTGCCTAGTTAATACAGGATTGGCTACAGGTGTTGTCTTTGGTGTAAGATCCAGGATACCAATTGTTTTGGGGTAAGTGACTGCTCTCTTCTGGGAACTGGAAGCAACCTGAATATTTTGTGATTTTTGGTGTAAGTGACCATTTATCATTAAGGATTTGTCTGCACTGGCAAGTGAAAGACAAAACCTTTTGTCATTCAAAGGTGTTAAACCCCTCTCACCCTGAAAGACAAAAGGTTTGTCAACAACAAGCACTGATGAGCTCAGCGCTTTGTTGGCAGAAGCGCTCCTGCCAACAACGTTAATACCGCTCTTGGGGAAGGAAGCTTTTTCTCAACAGGAGAGCTCTCTCCTGCCAACAAACAGTGGCTACACTGCATATCTTTTAGCGGCATGGCTGTAGCAGCACAGCTGTGTTGCTAAAAGCCGTGTAGTGTAGACATAGCCTAAGTTCATCTTGCCTGGGTGGCAAGAGAGACTAGGGAGCCTAAGAGGACTGTCTAACTCCATGATAAGTGTCCTCCACATTTACAGAAGAGGGGAAGAGAGTAAATACAAGTAACAAAGTGAACTTTTAGCCAAATAGAGAGGAGATGTTGATTTAGACTTGTGAATACAGTTCCTTTCAAATCAACTCTAATACTTTACATGTTAATATAATTACCTTATAGTAGCTAAAGAGTTAAATATATTGTGTTATTACATTTCATTAGGGTATTTGATAGTACAATCAACATTAATAACTCATGATCACATAAGAAATAGATCTCCACATAAATTACATCAACAGCAGAATAAACATAGTTAGCCTGCTTATACAAAAATAGTTCCAAATTTTTGAAGCAGCTGATTCTTAGCCACATAAAATGCCATATACATTTTAGAAGACAGATTGCCAATGAAATCATTTGGATGAAATGTATCATTAATATAGCTATATAATAGAAAATGTGTGTTAGCATTTTTAACACAGTATTTAATAAGGTTAAACATATGGGTGGCAGATATAGCAAAGGCTTCAGTTAATTGTCTTTCCTGGATTCAAGGCTCTTAAAGAGGGAATAATTCCCTCCCCTCCCCCACTTTCCTCACATACTGTCTGAGCAAAAGATTTATATATCCAAGACTTCAGGTATTCTTTCAAAGTTATTGGACACATTATCAGATCTCCAGCATATAATTAAATAACTGATTTAAGTTTCTAAATTTTCTTTCTGAATATTTTTGTCCCAATTTAGGAAAATTTGGCAAAAAATGTCTCATCACAAAATTTTGTCTGCATTTTGTAGAACTATGCTTTCCTTTCAAAGCTTACAAATGTGGGCTCTACTTCTGTAAACACTGATCACTGAGGTCAATAGAAGTTTGTCATCAGCAATGCAGTAGCTATCCCTAAGATATTCTAATTCTACCTTCCTTAAGTAAGTGTTAAGTCAGCATTTTGTAAATAATCCTCTGCAGCTTTAAGAAGGATGAGGCACTGCAGTAGTGAAAGAGAAACAGGATGTTCAGTTACTTGTTGTCATTATTAGTATGTTAAAGTACTGGATAGGGACTCGGGAGACCTGGGTCCTATTCCTAGGTTGACTACTAGTCTGCTGGATGACCTTAGGCAAGTTTTTCTCTGTCCATCAGGATAATGATCCTGATGTTCTTTGTAAAGTGCTTTGAGATCAACTGATGAAAAGCTATATAAAAAGACAAGTATTATTTTTACTGATGGGAGGGCAGAAACATATTATCCTTTTATGTGCACAGGGAGTAAAAAGTAAGCTCTTTTTTCCATGAGCTTTTGCACTCCCAAGATGAAAGTAAAAAATGGTTGGAACTTACATGATCAAAAAATTAGGCAGGGGAGAGGGAGTTTGCACAGAAAATGATGATTTTCTGGGTGAAAAGCAAAGCAAAAAATCGTTTGGGTGCTTTTTTATGAAAAGTAAACATTTTCTACAAACATTTTCTGTGGAAAGGTTCACTTAGTTGATCCCAGTTTTCCATCAAAATTATTTTTGATGGAAAAATTTTAATCAGCCATAGTTAAAACCAAAATTAGAATTGTCTTACCAATTCCATTGTGAGTGGGAGGTCAAAAATGGTCACATCATTCCCAGAAACTACATAGAATGAAGGTATTGTTTTATTTCCTTTCTCTCCATACTTTCCTTTCTGATTTGAAGTGAAAAGTTTGGCTAGGGGATACACAGTGTACCCAAGCATTTGCTCTCTTTTGTCCTTACAATTTTTTTTTGTTCCGGTTTCTGGCTACTTCTGTATCAACTGCAAAAGAAGGTATCTAAAATGAAAGACATATTATTTATAGGGCACAGGATTGATTATGTTAATTTGGGGCATGGTTAGGGACCTACTTATCCATATCTAATGTTGAAACTACTCAGTCTGTGCTAACTGTGGATGAGAGAAGTTGCTGGTGAAACCCATGTAAATTATAAAGATTACCTAATGGTTTTCAATCTAATCCTTTGTTTTCAGCAACTCATGCCTTTCTGAAACCTTTTGATTTAGAATTTTTCATGTTTAGTCTCTATCTGAAGGTGAATTTAGAAGTTTGCGTGAGTAAAGGTTGCTTAATATAAAATGAGATGCTGCTCTAGATAACATGAGCAGTAGACATCTGAAATTGAATCATTTTTACATTAACATTTTAAGTGACCTATATTCTTGTTTTACATAAAATTATCAGAATCTTTGAGACACAAATTAGAAAATGATCTCTTTGCTATTCAGGACTTAGTTGCACACATGCTTTAGTATTGTGTTAGCGTCTGGATTTAGACTCTGAAGGTTCAAAAATGATACTACCATAGTGTTTGGCATTAGAATGGTGAATGAGTGAAGTTCTGAAAAGTTTTGTTAAGAATGAAAATATATCTTTACTGAACTTTGAGTACTCCAACTCACTCTCAAATAGTTTAGCACAGCCTGACTTACTCAATCTACCCAGTATCAGAGGGGTAGCTGTGTTAGTCTGGATCTGCAAAAGCAGCAAAGAGTCCTGTGGCACCTTATAGACTAAAAGACGTATTGGAGCATGAGCTTTCATGGGTGACATGTATCCGACGAAGTGGGTATTCACTCACGAAAGCTCATGCTCCAATACGTCTGTTAGTCTATAAGGTGCCACAGGACTCTTTGTCAATCTACCCAGCTGACTATCACATCTCAAGACATATCCAGAAGTGCTTCTGTTTCTCAAAACTTAACTGCTCCAAATTTATTCCAACCCAACTCCTTTTTTCTATGCAGATCCAGACCTTTGATCAGCCTGTCCTCAGAAAGCAACTCTTAAATAACAGATTCCTGGTTTCCATTCAAGCATTTTGTTCTTTTCATACAATTATTTAAAAGATCTGTTGATCAAATATTTGCCTTTCTATGCTGAGTTAGCTATTAAATCTAATTTAGCCATTCTAATTCTAGGCAAGAGAGGTTTTAGATCTGGTTTAGATAGGAAAAACAGTTTACATAGGCCAAGATTCTGCCTAACATTTCTTCAGGTGTGCAGTTGGTGGTAAAGAACACAGTGTAAGGGACCCCTTGCATGATCCACATAAGGACTGATGAGAACTGCAGTCTGTGTGTTCAGAGACTGCTCCTTAGCTACTCCCCTGGGCTTGGAGGCTCTAAAAGGGGCTCAGATACTCTGAGGGTAGATAGAATTATGATTCCAAGCCCCACTTCATGCTGTACAACTGGAGTATGCTGCATCCCTTAAAAGTTTGTTGCAGTTTTTTGTGGTCCCTGATCTAAGGAAGAGTACATACAAGAGCACCTTGGGGCAGTACAAAACTTCATCACCTCCGACAAAGGACTATGTCAGAATCTAAATCAATAGTTCTCAACCATACATTTCCCTCAGCACCACCACCCAGCCCAGGACTCAGCTCCCAATTAACAATATTGAGAAAGAGGTCATGATCCCCCAGGTTGAGAATTCTGATCTGAGATATACTATTAACATATATTTCTGTAGTTTCTGAGGCTACAACAGGTTGCTTCCCTCCCCATCATGCTAGAAAGATACTGCACAAACAAATGACAGTCCCCATGACAAGACGTAAGAAGGGGATAAGACAAACAGGGGTGAGGTGGGGGAGAAAGGGGAACCAATAAGTAATAGGAGGTGAACTACTCTCAGCTGATGTGTAGTTCATAGGGTGTGACTAAATCTGACGTATTGGAAGTGGAGAAGAAGCCAATGGAGGAACACAAAGAATGAGGAGACTTAAAGTAATGAGCAAAGAAGCTGATCTTAGCAGCAGTATTTTGAATGGACGTTGGAAGAGAGAGAGGGGGAAGGTTGCAGGCGCTGAATTGAGAGAGGATGAGATTACAGTTGTTAAAGACATGGAAAAACCAAGGCTTGGAATAAGAGCTTTTAGAGTGTGGGCAGAAAGGAAAGGTTGGAGCTTGGAGAGGCTATACAGAAAGAAGCAGCAAGATTTAGACTTCTGGAATCTGTGGGTCAAAGGAGAGGGCTGAAGCAAAGAAGAAGCTAAAATTATGACTGTTTTATTACTGGGAGGAGTAAAGTAAAATAAGCTTAGAAATGGGAAGCCAGGAAATAACAGATCTAAGAGGACAAATTATATAGTGAGTACATTAAAAGAGATAAAAACAACATTTAAGTGGAGGCAGAATGGAATTATGTCCTGAAGGACTGAATTAGGCAAATCTATTACTACAAGTTGTTTTCTTATATATTTCAAACTTGTAAGATGAAATGTTTGCTATCTTTTCAAACTCTAACAAAACAGTCTATTGATGGATTGGAATAGCTAAAGAGAGGTTTTCAAAGGAAACTTGTTAAACAGTGTAATTGGCAAGAATACGCCAAAGGTCTGAAAACATAACTCTAATGCTGGGGTTTTGCTGGGTGCATGAAAGAGAGGTTTTTCTGATGTATTTTGTGGATTTTTCTTATAAGCACATTGCATTCTATATTATCCAAACATTTTTTCTGTGCTTTCCGTAAGCAGAAATGTTCACAAAGAGACATTACTTCAATGAAATCTGACTTAACCCAGCAGGAAGGAGAGACAGACTCTTCAGCTCCAACATATGCTTCTGGAACTTCTAATCCACATAGTCAACCTCTCGCTACTAGCTACTGAAAAGTCTGAGAGACAATACTTGGCTCATTGCTCCTTGATAACATGGGGTTTGGCCCTTGAGCATTGTCTATTTGTATACCCACTAGTCTCACTCCTAATACTCCCACTTCTCGTTCTCCCTACTTTTCAGCATATCCACTCTAGAGAGTATGAGTTTCTGATACTTAGGTTATCACTGTAGCAAAAATGCTTAAGCAAGCTTGGGAAAGGGACCAATTTTTTTTCTGAAAAATTAAAGCTATGTCTGATTGTACTTTTGGAGTTAATTATAAAATTTGATGAAATTGGGCAACATCTTACATTGCAACCCTTCGCAAAGTTTGCGAAGCTTTGAAAATGTTCCCAGTGTTTTTGAAAACATTTTGGAAAGGAAATTAGATGTTCCATTCAGTCTTCATAACTGGAAGAGATTTCATTGATGGGCCTTTGATCTTTCTCAATCACAGCTACAGAGGAGGGTCAGCCTCTCTGTATCAAATTTTCTACCTAAGGGTTACAATTTTTCTATGCAGATATTTCTGAGGGAGGGGCCCCTGTACTCCTATGTAGAGCTTTCCTGAAATTGATCCATTCTGGGTGGTGTTTCCTTTCTGCAGAAAGGACAGCAGCTGTACTTAAGTTGAACATGGGGGTTGGGGTGGGGGGGGGTGGCAGCTACATCTGCATAGAGGTCCCTGTGAATTCATCACAGTTCTGGGACTTTCTGAGCCTTGCCCTCTAGTAGTGCTGCTCCAATGGAGATATAATCCACCAAAAGTAAAGAGACAGATTATGCAACCCTAACTCATGATGCATAGTAAATTGCTTTGCAAATAGTCCCCCTGATTTGAGTAGAACTGCTCACAAAGTAAGGTACATGCAGTGTGACTAAAGGGTGGCAAATCTGACCCTAAGATTGCAAATGAAGCCATATAATGCCAAACTAATGTTTCCCACCTCTTTCTGAATATGACGTTTAACTGGTGCACTGAATGAAATGGGAAACCTATGGACAAAATAGTATGCAATCAGGGACTTAGAGTGTATCATGATGCATACAAGGAAAAACCCAGTGTTAAGTTTAGCAGCCAGCCTTACATTTGGCATTTTCTGACTTTCTGTTGTTTAACTTTGCAACATTAACATTCTCACAAAGTAGGCTATTTCTGACTGAATAGGTAAATGATAGTGAAGGAGCAGCAAAATCCGGTATTCAGTTTAAATTAATGTTTCCTAAAGTTTTAATCTTTCTGGCTGATCCATACACCTCAAAGACCATTTATATACAGCCTGTTAATCCTACTACATGTTCTCAAGTGCCTGCTGCATAAATTACAAACAAAACATTTAAACTGTCAAAAGAGAGAGTGAGAGAGAGAGTGCAGTGAGTCTTTGGAAGAGAGATTTTATACGTTGAGTTTGAAACGATATTCTCAGACCAGATATATTTTATTGTCACCAGACACTTACCAGTGAGTTTATTTCACACTCTGAATAGACACTCAACATACTGTGAGCACAACAGGATGCAGATGAGAGAGCAGAAGAAAACTATAAGCAAAATTAACTGGAAAGGGGCATGAGACACAGGAACAAGAATTAGAAACAAATAAATTTTAAAAATCCCTTTTTTTTATTTGCAGTGTTTTTGTTGTAGCCATGTTTGTCCCAGGATATGAGAAAGATAAAATGAGTGAAATAATATATTTCATTCTTTTGTTGGTGGAAAAGACAGAGAGAAGCTATCAAGCTGTTTAAAACAAAACAAAACCCCAACACTAGAATAAACCATAACATGAGTAAAGACTTCAGAGATAATTGAAGTATATAAAGTGTGGAATATCACTAGCAACACTGATACATCTTAACTTTAAGCACATGCTTAAGTATCAGTGCTTTCCTGAATCTGGACCTAAAATATGAATAATGATACTATCTATGCCTTAGTGGAGCATTTTGATATGCCCTTATTGAAAATGGGTGAAGAGGGTTGTCAGGGTTCCTTCACCACTCTGACCTCTAGGGTACAGATGTGGGGACCTGCATGAAGGACCCCCTAATCTTATTTTTACCATCTTGGGTTAAAAACTCCCCAAGGCACAATTTTTCTCTTATACCTTGGATTAAGTAATGCTGCCACCACCAAGTGATTTAAACAAACATTTAGGGAGGGCCATATATCCCTCCAAACCCCAACACCCCTTTTCCTGGGGAGGTTTGAGAATAATCTCCTCACCAATTGGTACAAGGTGAACACAGACCCAAACCCTTGGATTTTAAAACAATGAAGAATCAATCAGGTTCTTAAAAGAATAATTTTAATTAAAGAAAAAGTAAAAGAATCACCTCTGTAAAATCGAGATGGTAAGTACTTTACAGAATAACAAAAGACTCAAGAACACAGAGAATCTCTCTAGACAAAACCTTAGAGTTACAAAACCAGGCATAAACCTCCCTCTCACACAAAGGAAAACACAAGCCAAAATAAAAGTAAACTAACACATTTCCTTGCTAAATACTTACTATCTTTATAGGAGCTGGATTGTTTGCTTCCTGGATCTGTGTCTGGCAAAAGCCCACAGAACAGACAGACAAAGCCTGCCCCCCCCAGCCCCTGCCAGATTTGAAAGTATCTTGTCCCCTTATTGGTCCTTTTGGTCAGGTGTCAGCTAGGTTACCTGAGCTTCTTAACCCTTTACAAGTAAAAGAGGAATTAATCCCTTGCAGGGTAAAGAGGGATTTTATGCTACCCTTAGCTGTATGTTTATGACAAGGTATATACATTCTTTTATAAAACTATCATCGGAGTTCTTGTCACTTTCATATATCAAACTAACACTTGGTCATCACAGTCAGGGCCAGCTCTACTGTTTTTGCCGCCCCAAGCAGTGCACCGAATTACTGCCATGGACGGCGAGGGCAGTCCATGCATCGTTAGGGCAGCACGAGCATTTCTGTGGCGGCAGCAATTCGGCAGCAGCTTTTGTCTCCAGCCAGAAGACAGAAGCTGCGCTGCCGTGGACAGCTGAACATAGAAGCTGCTGCCAAATTGCCACCACGTGGAAACTCGCGTGCCACCCTAATGGCACACGGACTGCTCCCGCTATCTGCGGCAGCAATTCGGTGCACTGCTTGGAGGCAAAAATACACAGATTGCCACCCCTTGCAGATTGACGCCCCAAGCACCTGCTTGGAATGCTGGTGCCTGGAGCCGGCCCTAATCACAGTGATAGCATGTCATGAATGTTTACTTAAATAGACTGCTATAAATGCAAATCTAAATCTTAGTAAATAATAATAATTCATATTATTAAATTTCTCATATCAATTATAGTTCTACCAGGAATGAATCTGTCCTGATGTCTGTAGACTATTATAATAAAACAGGTAAAACAAACAACATAAGGCTAAATAGTAATGTAAAATGCGTCAATAATTGTGTACAACTATTTTGATATACTTAAGCACTGCACAATTAGCGTCACATATTTTCATTGCAATTAGTCAGTCAAGTCCTGTAGCAACTAATGGGAATGTTTGCACTCTCAAGCATCCTAGCGCAAAATGTAAATTGGCTTAATCCATTCAAGCTTGGGGAAACATAATATATAGCAAGTGACATTTACTCATTTTACAGTGTAACAAGTGAGAAATATAAAAGTAAATTTAAAAAACTCCAAACATATGCTCACATACAGAAAGCATCACTGAAATGTTAAAAGGCATTTGACTACATGAGAGTTCAAGCTATATCATGTATGCAGAATGGTTCATGGAAATGCATTCTGTCTAGTACAGCTCAGATCCAGGTTATTAAAACTGATGCATATTTTAAAGGCATTCAAGCATGGAGCTAAGGATGATATAAAAGACTGGATTCAAGAGTATGAGGATTGGAGAGGAACTTAAATCTACAAAACACCTGAATTAAGAAAGCAAGTAATAATACTACTACATCTAACAAATCATATGTATAGCACAAGGTGATTCCAAGGGCAGATCATAATGAGAATGCTTTAAAATTCACAGTACATAAAGCAAGGGTCAGAGAATTTACTTATATTTTTCCAGATTTTGCTTCCTGCACAGATTCCCAGGTGCTAAAGAGCAAGTGTTTAATTCAGAGTTTTAAAGCCCCGAAGAGGTTACCAGAATGTTGGGGAGGAGTGGGAGGATCATAAACCTGTTTCATGAGCGTGTTTCAGTGGCTGGATCTCCCCTCAAAATAGAGAGAGTTGGGATATTCTTTGTAGGAGGAAGATGAGGCGCTGTAGGGTGGATCACACAGCCTGCTTTTGAGGGCAGGGGAACAGAGCTATTAATATCAGAAGTTTCAGATAAACTCCAGCTGTTTATTCTAACCAAATCTGAACTCCAAACTTTTTCAGATTTGCCCATTAGTCATTGATATAAACAGCAAATTCATGAGTACTAACTTGACTAGAATAGACCTATCCACTTCGGAGGGCCAGCCAGAGACAACTTTATAACCCAGCAGGTTAGGGCAACCATCCAGGAAATAGGTTCATATCCCTACTCCATATCAGGCAAAGTGATGATCTGAACTTGGGTCTCCTGTCCTGGGTGAATGCTCTAATCACTGAGCTATAGGAGATGGAAGGGAGGTGGCTCCTTCTCCTTGATATGTTTTGTGTGAGGCTTAATCCAGTAGGTGGCCTCTGAGAATGCTTACCAGGTTGGGCCCAGCAGTTGAGTTATGCAGAGCAATGCCTAATCGGAGGATCCTGCCAGGGCTCAGTGATGTCAGGTAGCTTTGCATATGCTTACTGATAGAAACGGAGGTGCCTTGTTGAGTTTATTGGCAGGAACCCAGGTGCCTAGGAAATTTAGGTGCCATCTGGATTAGGCAGCAGCTGAGCAAGGGTTTTATAGATCTAAATTTTTATTTTAGGAATCTCAGGCCATGTCTACATCTAAAGTTTTGCAGCGCTGGTTGTTACAGCTGTATTAGTACAGCTGTATAGGGCCAGCGCTGCAGAGTGGCCACACTTACAGCAACCAGCGCTGCAAGTGGTGTTAGATGTGGCCACACTGCAGCGCTGTTGGGCGGCTTCAAGGGGGGTTCCGGGAACGCGAGAGCAAACCGGGAAAGGAGACCCGCTTCGCCGCGGTTTGCTCTCTCGTTCCCGGAGCCACCCAGCAAACCGCAGGGAAGGAGACCTGCTTGCTCTGGGCTCCGGGAACGAGAGAGCAAACCGGGAAAGGAGACCCGCTTCGCCGCGGTTTGCTCTCGCGTTCCCGGAGCCACCCAGCAAACCGCAGGGAAGGAGACCTGCTTGCTCTGGGCTCCGGGAACGAGAGAGCAAACCGGGAAAGGAGACCCGCTTCGCCGCGGTTTGCTCTCTCGTTACCGGAGCCACCCAGCAAACCGCAGGGAAGGAGACCTGCTTGCTCTGGGCTCCGGGAACGAGAGAGCAAACCGGGAAAGGAGACCCGCTTCGCCGCGGTTTGCTCTCGCGTTCCCGGAGCCACCCAGCAAACCGCAGGGAAGGAGACCTGCTTGCTCTGGGCTCCGGGAACGAGAGAGCAAACCGGGAAAGGAGACCCGCTTCGCCGCGGTTTGCTCTCTCGTTCCCGGAGCCACCCAGCAAACCGCAGGGAAGGAGACCTGCTTGCTCTGGGCTCCGGGAACGAGAGAGCAAACCGGGAAAGGAGACCCGCTTCGCCGCGGTTTGCTCTCGCGTTCCCGGAGCCACCCAGCAAACCGCAGGGAAGGAGACCTGCTTGCTCTGGGCTCCGGGAACGAGAGAGCAAACCGGGAAAGGAGACCAGCTTGATTACCAGAGGCTTCCTCCTTCCACGGAGGTCAAGAAAAGCGCTGGTAAGTGTCTACATTGGATTACCAGCGCTGGATCACCAGCGCTGGATCCTCTACACCCGAGACAAAACGGGAGTACGGCCAGCGCTGCAAACAGGGAGTTGCAGCGCTGGTGGTGCCCTGCAGATGTGTACACCTTCAAAGTTGCAGCGCTGTAACTCCCTCACCAGCGCTGCAACTTTCTGATGTAGACAAGCCCTAAATTACCACTTTGGGGACTTAAATCACTTTGAGACTCTAGCATTTTGTGTCCAATCTGTTTTTAAGTTGACATCTCACTGTGGTGCCAACCAACATTTTATAACTGCATATTTAGGTTTTGGGGACTTGTAAATCAGATGTCAAATTCATCAGTTTGAGGCAGCATCTTAATATTGATATCATATCACACATATTGGATAATTTTAACAGTTTTAGAAAATCTAGCTGACACCATCAAGCAAATTGCAAGTCCCAGAAATACTGTGTTTGTTAGGCTGGAAAAAGAATATGAGGTTTTCAGTAATGTGTTCTATTATGGGGATCACTTTCAAATCAGTTTCTCCAACTGGGTGTGTTTAATTGGTCATTAATCATGAGTGGGAATCTGTTTCACACTATCAGATTATTTTACAATATATTTTGTCAACATCTTGTCCATGTGTTTAAGAATACAAAATGTTGTCTCAAGGGTTCTAGGACCTTCATGGAAGCAGTAAAGGTGGACTCAAAATTGTAACTTCACAAAAAATACATTAAACCTAAATCTCATGTTCTTAATTAGTCTAGAAAACTATGATCTCAAAGTTATATTTATAAGAATAGTGTCATAATAAATCAACACTGTTGAATGCTGTAACATAATTCCCTAGCATCTTTTGGTCATACCTAATAATAGGATTCCATTACAAATGGGTTTAAAAAGGGTTAATAAATATCTTATTAAATGCATCATCATTTTGAGTCCAATCAGTCAATAGGTTGCTTATAACTGTCTCTTATAACCTGTGTATCCCCATCTACTTATATGATTATAACCATCTATAACACATATGTTAATAATATACTTTTAACTATAGCTGATTGGGAATTTGCCATAGGAATGACTGCAATAGAAAATGCAATGCAGAGACCAAGGTGTTTGCTGCTTCATTGGAACCGCATGACTGGGTGCATCATGGGAGATGTAGGCCATTATTTCAGCAACAATATATCCCTGTTGCACATCTGGAAGCAGAATTCCTCCACAGAGTGATGCATATATCCATCACTGCAAGTGTAACATGCTGAAATCAAAATTCATTCGTTGTTAGTACCATCATGTGAAGTGAATAGCCATTTACTTTTTAAAAATAAATAATCAATATAAAACAAAGGAGAAAACCTTTAATTAACTCCTAGCTTCATATTTAAAATATACTTAATACCCAGTCTCTGTCTTTATACATTATATTAAGTGATAATTAATATGAGATATTAAGCTGCCACAGCCCTGGTAAAGTTACCCCCGCTGAATACTCTTGAGGTTGCTGTATTCAGGTCCCACACACTGGGCCCATATGCTATTAAGCCTCCGTGGATCTCAGTAGGCTTCAGCTACTTTCTCTGGTCTCTCTGAACTGGTGATGGTGTGGCTGATCTGGTTAGGTCCTGTGATGGTGTCGCTGGTGTAGATATGTGGACAGAGTTGGCATCGAGGTTTGTTGCATGGATTGGTTCCTGAGTTAGAGTTACTATGGTGCAGTGTGCAGTTACTGGTGAGAATATGCACCAAAAGAGCTCCAAAACTTCTGTTAGGGCTGGTCTACACTACAGGGGAAAAATCAATCTTAGATACTCAACTTCAGCTACGTGAATAACGTAGCTGAAGTCGAAGTATCTAAGATCGAATTACTCATCGTTCTCACGGCACGGGATCGATGTCCACGGCTCCCCCTGTCAATTCCGCAACTCCGTTCGGGTTGGTGGAGTTACGGAATCGATATAAGCGCATTCGGGGATCGATATATCGTGTCTAGATGAGAAGCAATATATCGATCCCTGAGCAATTGATTGCTACCCGCAGATATGGCGGGTAGGGAAGATGTACCCTTAGTCTATAAGGTGCCACAGGACTTTTTGCTGCTGTTCTCAGAGAGTAGTTATCAGTGGTTCACAGTCATGCTGAAAAGGCATAATGAGTGTGGACCCTCAGGGATCAGGAGATTTGTAAGCAAGTCACGAGAAGCAATTCTTCCACTCTACTCTGCACTGATTAGGCCTCAACTGGAGTATTGTGTCCAGTTTGGGGTGCCACATTTCAGGAAAGATATGGAAAATTTGGAGAAAGTCCAGAGAAGAACAACACTAATGATTAAAGGTATAGAAAACGTGACCTGTGAAGGAAGGTTGAAAAATATTGAGTTTGTTTTGTCTGGGAAAAAGACTGACAGGGGACATGATAACAGTTTTCAAGTACATAAATTGTTGTTTCAATGAGGAGGGAGAAAAAATATTGTTCTTAATCTCTGAGGACAGGAGAAGGAGCAATGGGCTTAAATTGCAGCAAGGGAGGTTTACCTTGGACATTAGGAAAAACTTCCTAACTATCAGGGTGGTTAAACTGGAATAAATTTCTTATGGAAGTTGTGGAATCTCCATCATTGGAGATTTTTAAGAGCAGTTAGACAAACACCTGCCAGGGATGGTCTAGATAATACTTAGTCCTGCCATGAGTGCAGGGAACTGGAATAGATGACTTCTCAAGGTCCTCCAGTCCTATGATTCTATGATCAGTTTCATCAGGTGTTCAAAGTCACCCACCAGGTAATCTGTTGTTTAGCTACTTCACCTCTTAAGTTCAGACTTGGAAAAACTCTTTCCCTGGATAGCAACCAACTCTTTGCCCAAGGGATTTTCACTGTGAACAGAGGACCACCAAGATTTAATGACCCTCTATTTTTAGATCTGCTTGTGTCACTGCACCTTAGAATTTCAATCCTACATGGAGTTAAAGAGACACAGAAGATGGGCAAGTCCAATATTCAAAATTAAGTCTGACATGGATACACATAGATAATCCCCAGTATCAAATAGAATTCATAAGATGTACAAACACAGATTCCCCCAAATCAACACAAAAGTATATTAAATATCTGACAGATCCATAACTATCAATAATGAGGAGTACATATCAGGTTGATTTTGGCTTGAATTTATATGTTTCAGTGTGAATTACTAAATAAGTCAAGTATAAAGAAAATCAACTAACATTTTAATGTTATTGGTGGAGATAATTAAATAGTTTTAAATCACATTTTGACTATACAAAATGCTATATTAGTTCTAAGCATTACTGTTTATTTGTTTAATATGTACATACAGGAAAATGTTGACAAATCAAGTCCTGGAGTATGGCCTAAATTCCACTTTCTTCCCATTCCAATTGTAAATTGAATATTTTAATAAAATGTTGTTCCTATTTCTTGTAATCCAATTACATCTCTTTGTTCACCAAAAAATCTCTCCTTCCCTATCCTTGTTTTATTCAAAACTAAGTGAACTTCTGTATTCTACTCTGCACCTATAAGTATGTGACTAACTTTTTCTCAAGAGACTATCTCAGCTACCAAAAGAGATTGAAAAGAAACCATCAGGGATCCCATACTGTTCCTGATTTAATAGAATAGAAATTTAATTAAAATACACCTGCTGTTGGTAGTCTACTTGGATTTAATCATTTTAAATGGCAGATTCTTATGGATGAGAATGACTAGTTTCCTTACTTTCAAATTATAAAGCATAATAATTCAAACCTATTTATTGTCTTTTAAAGTTCAATGCCTCACCATCAGTCAGAGCTAGGCATGGTAAAAGTGCTATAACACAATAATTTGAGAGAGCTTCATTTAGGATTCTCTGTATTTCAGAGATCTCCATGCTCATTCCTAAAACACAGATAGGTTATATTAATGCCCATGTCTCCAGGAACATTGTGAATAAAGAGACTCTTTGGCCATTCTGAGCATGTCATCTGCAACACTAAGAAAAGAAATACGAGGAACAATTCATTACTTTCTTCTTTCCTTCATAGGACCATTTTCTTGTCTCCCTTTCTATTCTCTGGGGGCCTGACTTTATCTCCTTTTTGGGTCAGAGGACAAATCTTTAATTCTTATATTACTGAAATGCAACAGGCATTGATATCACAAAAGAATCATCAACTGGATCCCTCATTCGCAGACTCAGCAATGTGGTCAAGCACTAAATGGACCATAGAGACTGAACTCTTCTCTGACTACTAACAGGTTCCCTTCATGTGGAGTGCTGAGGCATAGAGGTGTGGAGAGCTTCTTCTGCTGCTGTCCAGACTGCAGTTCCTCAGGGGGACACATGGCACATACATAGCAGAGACTGAACCAGTGCCATCCAGACCTACAAAATGATGCTCTATAGCTTCAGCTAAAAAAAAAAAATAGGCTCTATATCTGAAGCTATAAGACTCACATTTTCTAATGATCAGGGATATGTAACACACACTGACATATTTTCTCTGGAGAGAGGAAGCTCATTCCAAACATCTGAGGCCCACAGAAGTTCACATTCCAGGTGAACCCCCACATTTTTGACAGCTGCCATCTTGGTTGATGTCCTGGCTAATGAACTAGGAACCTCTATGTTGTGTTCAGTGATCACTCGGTGCTTCATGTACTTGCAAGAGTTCTGCTTTATTCTATATCTGGTTCAAACAGGCTGTGCATAATAAGAGCTTCTAAATATCCTGCTCAGACTTTGTCTGCACAGCAAAGAAAAACCTGCGTCTGGCCCATGTCAACTGACTCGGGCTGGGGCTGGGGGGACTGTTTCATTGCTGCGTAAACTTCTGGGCTTGGGATGGAGCCCAGGGTCTATGACCCTGCGAGCAGGTTTTTCTTTGCTGTGTCTTGGACTGACTCATATCATCTTTTGATTAGGCACAGATGGGGACACACAACACATGCATTCATCAGTCATCTTTAGTTCCTCCACTTACCCTCAATATGTGGCCCAGGGTCCCTTCCAGCACAATTCCCTCTTTCCCTTTCTGCCCCCTTTCAAATGAGACCTTTTCTACCTTCCTGATCCCTGATATGACTTCAGTGGAAGTTAGATTGGGATCTAAACAGGTCAATTTGAGACAAAAGGGTGGTTCCCTAAAGGGGCGTGCAGGACAGGGCGGATCTCATGAAAGTAGTGGCCCCAGTTCCTTCTTTGTTTCTGGCACAATATTCCCTAATGATCTCACAAAGGGTACAATCCACTGAAGTCAAAGGCAAAAGAACAATGACTTCTGTTGTGATGCATCAGAACCCAAAAACCTGAAATTAACCATTTTCCACATTACATTTATCTGAGCTCTCACCAAGTTCCTAAGGGCTAAAAGAAAGAAAATGATTATGTGAGGAAAAAGGTATATAGTATGTTTGTTTTAACTAGATATTATTCATCCTGTATAACACAGAATATTTCACTGATGGGTAATTGTGGTAATGTTGAAATATTTTATATGTACAATGTTTAAATAAAATATGGTGAAAATTTAAGAAAAAATTCATCAAGATCTTTGAAGCTAGCTGATTGTCATTTAGATTTGTAACATTTAGAACTATAAACAAACTTCAGTGTAGAAAAATGCAATTGTAAGCATTAGCATCTGCAACAACTTTAGTCATGTATAAATGAAGTGTTAGCTCACTATATAACAGTATAAATGAGATCATGTAAATCCTGTGATAATACTAGGAATAGACTAATTTCAAATATCTTTCTTTCAACACTTAAAGGCATTGGGCTAAATTCACTGCAGTATCTATATCAATAGAAACTCTGAGGGACGATAGGCAATGGCTTCCCTATAGGTACAAGTGGACATGTTCACTGAGGGAGGTGTAATTTGACCCATGTCATGATATCTGACTTGAGATCAGTCTGCCTGAAAGAAGCACTTATTAAATTTAAACAACTACAGACACAAATGGGCTTCCATAGGGCCTGAGTCCCAATTTCATCTCCTTTCTTTACCAGGTACCACTTCCAGTCTGGAAATCTATGAAACCCACAGAGATATCTAGTGCTGAATAATAGAGTCCAGTTCAATATATCATTGAATTTAATGGGCAGTAATGAATTTCAGCCAATAGATATACCTTTTCACTAAAAAACATACAGATATTTTTGTGGTACAGTTCTTTTCAGTTCCACTACCTGAGTAGCATCAAGTTGGAATTCAAACTCATTTCCTGAGTTAAAAACTCTTCGACAGTAATCTCATCTTTAAAGATCCGTCACTGGGCTGAGCAGATACTGGTGTAATGATGTGGAAATGAAATATTATACTTTTAATTAAATCTTGATACAAATTCAGTTGTCTAAAGAGAAAATCCTTTAGAAAACATATTATTTATTAGCTTCTTCTTCTTCTATTAGGTGTCATGATCCTAACTATGAGCATTCCACACATGGTTGTCAAAATTTCTCTTCATAGACAAAACAACAAGCTGGAGGAAAATTCCCAGTGAAATCTTGCGCTTATCTTTATACACTGTGAAGTATAGCTGCCTTCTCATCTCTGGTAAAGAGGAAACAGATTCTAAGCTTGGAGAACAGGACAGCATATTAAAGGCGGTTCAGTGTAAAGTTAACAAGTGTAAGGAACAGATTTTCAGCTGCGCCCAAGAAGCACTACGTACACAAGAGGGCCTGTCTTCCCCGGATCATGGGGCCAGTTATGAAATGGCACAGTATAGATTAGACCAGTTACAGAGTTGCTATAAATGTTGTCTGTGCTCAAAGGCTAGCAGGTACCATTTTAACAGCTAGTGGTTGCTAAAGGATAGAGACATCCTGGCCATAGTGCCTTCTTCTCAGACATGCTCTCTGTTCTGGGAACTAGGAGGGTGTAATATAGAAGCCGCTAAAGAGTCTCTACACCACCAAAAGGTCCTCTACACAGAAGGGACTCTGTAGAGGTCAGATGCACCAGCTTTAGAGCAACTTTACTTCAGAAAACCATTGTGGCAGTACCATAACAGACTCAAGGATCAGGTCCTCATTTATTATTAATTCTTATCTATTCCTCATTAGGAATACTTGGCCAATTCTCTGCTGGTGTACAGCACAGACTGCAATGAAACGATGCCAATTTACACCATCTGAGGATCTGGTCCAATATTAAATAATATATTTTCGGATATCTTTATCTTCTTCCACATGTCCAGTTCATAATCAAGACAGGCAAGCTGTGTTTATAGAGAAGTCAAACTAGAAGTTCTGGCATGAGGATCTGCACAAAGGCCTCACTTGACATCATTTTAAGGGCACTGTGAACATTATAAATATAGAAAAATAATGTGTTGTTCCCCCTCAGGAAGAATTAGAATGACTTGTTTTAAAATCAAAAACAGTCTGTCTGTATTAATGTATTACAGGAAGAAACAATACATGTAATATATCAGGTACTGTACAATCTTTCCCAAGGATGAAGGCTATAGATATCCACTGTTTTTACATCAACACCTCACCAGATATATTTTATCAATAAAAATTAGGATAATTAAGTCCTAACCCTCTCTCATCCTCATGTAGGTATCCTCCAACTAACCTTTGAGTGCTGTGGATTAAACAAACAAAGCAATATTACGTTATATATTAAATTGCCTTAATCTAAAACTTGAATTTCTGATATTTTAAGACCTGATCACCAAACATCTTGACTATATACAGTAATCATGCAGGGCTCAGCCATGCCTTATAGGGACTAACCCATTATGGGAGAGGTGTGGAAATGAACTGTTCCAGGAAAATCTCCAGGTTTCTCCCTGATGCAGGATCTCTCTTGGAGCTCTCAGCATACAGGAGGAGTGCATCCTCTGCTACATGATTGTTCCTTCCCAACTCACCGGGTAAGCTTTGCTGGCTGTTGTAGATTGTGGGAAGGGTCAGTAGGAAAGAGCAGTCCCAGAGACAGCCTTTGTACCTGGCGGATGTGGAGGGGCATGGAAAAAGGGGTACATTTTTCTCTTTCTCCTTGTATCCTTTTGTATACCGAGGCCCCAGTCCAGCAAAGCACTTAAGCACATGCTTAACTTTAAGCATGTGAGTGGTCTATGGGACTTATGCATATGTTAAGTACTTTGCTGGATATGGACTCTTGAGACTATCAGAGCAGAAATTGATCCATAATTACATATCCAATACACAAATATTAATATATACAAAATGAGCAGTCTGTTATGCTGAAGGACCCTACATTTTCTTTAAAAATGTAGCGGGCTAGATCTGATCTCAGTTTCATCAATGTAAAACCCATGTAAATTCATTGACTCTAATTCAGTAGCTGAAATCAGACCCTGGACCTTGACTGCAGTTGTTCTGCATGACAAGTTCTAAGGGTATGTCTATACAGCAGCTCAGAGGTGTAATCCCCAGTTCCAGTAGATGCACACACATTAGCTCTGCTTTAGCTATGGCATTAAAAATAGTGGCGTGGTCAGAGTGGTTTGGGCAGTGGCTTGGGATACCTACCTGAATACGTGCCCAGAGTGTGTGTGTGTGGAGAGGGGACTGTATATATACCCAAGCTGTGAATTGCACCTCCCAGCCACCTGAGTAGACGTACCTAGGAAGGAAAGGGAAAGAGGGACAGGACATAACATAAATCAATTCCTGCAGTCAACTCACACTGAAAGGAAAGGAAGTTTTGCCTGAGTCAGGATTAAGTAGAATCTGCATAATATGACCCACAGTAATAGGTGGTGAACAAAAGAATACCACTGTATAAACTTGTAATAGACTTTGAAGGTGAAATCTAAAATGACTTATCTAAGCTGACACATCCCTTATCAATAATGCATGATTTTAATATTCAAAAATAGACTCTTATTAAACATACTTTATCACCTAATCTATAGTAAGTAAAAACCAGCATCCTTAAACAGCTCCTTTTCTTCTTCATAAGAGAATCTTTAGACTCCATTACCAGAGATATGGAATTTCATTCTCTGAGCAAGCCAGAAATCTCTGTGTTGATTTTTCTGTAGCTGATAACTTAGAAACAATATCTGTTCACTGCAAGAAGCTTTTCTTCTCATGTCAAATACCTTTCTGCTTGTCCTCACTTGTCTCTTGCAATTATGGTGATTTCTTAATTGAAGCTCCTCTCTGTTTTCTGGCACAACTCTCCCCTCAAACTACTGGCAAAGTGACTTTGGTAAAAATTTTAAAATTGCAATTGGTATCCTCTGGATTTACGTTCTACGTGACTCATTAAAATACCTTCTCTTGCCTTCATTTGTTATTATGGCAAAAGCACAATCAAAGGAAGGATTTTATATTCCAAGGCTTACATTTTAAAAACCGAATTCTCCAAAACTATAACTCTAGATTAAAGCCATAGGGCAAGACTGCATTCCCAACATAGCTGTGTAGGATACCCATAACACTCTTACTAAGCTTCATGCCCTCACAACAGGAAAGCAGACTCCACAAGTGTGTTACTCCCTCTCCTATAGTGGGGCAGGCAGAGGTGGAGACTAGGCACAGCCTTGATTTTGTCCCTCCTCTCCCTGGCACCAGCAGGGGGTTAAGGAGGAAGTAATTTGCAACTTATCTAGACTAGTAGCAGATTACTTCCTCTGGAACAAGGGAGTTACAGTTCAACCCCTGGTCTGTTCCAGAGCTCCACAGCTACACACTGCTCTTCACACAGAGAATATTGATAAGTCATTAGGTATCATAGCTTCAGAACAGCTACCTTAGGATGATTTGGAAGCACAAATGTAAGTACCAAGGTTTGAAAATGTTGGCTCAAATTAAAAATAATGGAGGTTCAAAGCAAACGGAGGGCCATATTCTGCTATCAGTTATAGTCATGTACCCAAAGGCAGCATTTTCTCTTCTCTGTTCCCATGAAAATACAGGATCAGGTCCATACAGTTGGTACATGTACATTTTGTGTGTTTCTCATTGCACTGGGCATTGTAAATTTGTTCCACAGTGATTTGGATGGACTTTGACATCTATGAATGATCTATTCAAAATCTGTGGCCTGTTTCAAGTCATGTATCGTATCAAGAAGCTTTAGATGTTAATGAAGGTGATTGTTGTCAGAATGAAAGCTTTTATTTTTCCATTTGATAGAATTTTATTTTCTCCCTCTGCTATACTTGACTAGTAATAATCTAGTACAGTCTGATTGTCAAAGGGGGATTTCAATGAGAGTTAGGCTTGTAAGTGTCACTGTCACTTTTGAAAATCTGACTTAGGCTCCTAAATTAGTTAGGCATTGCTCTGCTCAGCATTGCAGTGCCTGAATACCTTCAAAAATATGGACCTAGAACTAAAACCTACACAATTAAAACACACACACACACACAAAAACCCCACAAACCCCCCCATTTGTTGATTATTTGACAGATGTCTTAGATAACTTGAAAATTATTACAGTCTTGTTAGAATTTAATTAAGATGCATAAGCACTTTTCCTCCCTCCAGCAGACCCTAAGGTGGCCATCCTGCAGCAAAAAAAACTTCAGGACCAGACTTCAAAGAGAAACTGCTGAGCTTCAGTTCATCTGCAAATTTGACACCATCAGCTCAGGATTAAACAAAGACTGTGAATGGCTTGCCAATTACAAAACCAGTTTCTCCTCCCTTGGTTTTCACACTTCAACTGCTAGAACAGGGCCTCATCCTCCCTGATTGAACTACCTCATTATCTCTAGCTTGCCTGCATATATATACCTGCCCCTGTAAATTTCCACTACATGCATCTGACGAAGTGGGTATTCACCCACGAAAGCTCATGCTCCAAAAAGTCTGTGTCTATAAGGTGCCACAGGACTCTTTGCTGCTTTTACATCTAATTTAGTTTAACTTAGTCCAGTTTTTTAATTGAATTAAAAATGCATTTTAAGTGGCTTTGTTCCTTGAGATATTTTGAATTTGACATAACACAGATGTTAATTCTGGAAATAATTGAAGCCATTACTGCTCTCAGTATAATAATAATTTTACATATTAAGAAACACTCCATCTGAAGTGCTGACCAGCAAGAAACAAAACAATAAAAACATTATTAAGAGCAGCACCTGCTTAAAAAATATCAAATGGTACCAATTAAGTGCATCCCAACAGAGGAGTAAAGGGGTAAGGGAAAAGGTACTAAATAGGTACTTTATTCTTTTTTTTTTTTTAAAGCCATCATCTTTAGAAAGGAAAAGGTTTCAGGTGGTTTTAAGTAAAAGAGGGGTATGGACAGACATGTATGCCAAAGAAGACAGTGAGCACTTCATCCTATGGCCCACCACAGCAAAGGCACAATCATCGCTTTGTGGTCACTCTGCATAGTTGTCTGAAAATATGATTACAAACTGTACCTTTCTGACATCTCCTGACTTCTCTCACAGTGATCCTTCCACTCACTTTCAACCCTTAAAAAGCATGATGACAGGTTCAATATTTTGCCTCTTTTGTAAGAAGGCGATAGCATCACAGCATTTGGACATTTTTCAAATTATTTCGGTAAGATTTTTTTTCCTAGATAGTTGTGCTGCTCTTCCAATTTTGTGAGGCAATTTTTGGTGCCACTTTGTCTCTTGAAAAACTCTAAATCTCAATCACTTGGTCTTTGATTTCATGCTCTATATGTTTTAGGTTACCAGTAAATCTAAAAAGCGCCTAGTATAATTTTTGAGCGTGAGGCTAACTTTTCAGAGTGAAGTAGTTCTTATGGCTCCATATTAATTAGTATGGTTTATTCAAGGTAGTTACTATTATATCTGTCATCTTGTTAAGCTGTCTTGAACTGCTTGTGTTTCCTGGTTTTGTCTCCCATCTTCTACACTGTATCCTTTTCATTTTTGTCAGTGTTAGAAATTCTAGTAATCGTTGGTATCTTTGTACATGGAAACAACACTCTCAAGCAGGAAGCGCAAAGACTGAAGATGCTAGTTTCTTTTCCTGCTTTCTGCATAACATTGCTTTGTATTTATTCTTGGAATATCCATATTGCAAGATTAAAAGAGGAAATACTGTCAGGCTACTTAAATATACAAATACACATCATCTGTACTTTGGATCCTAGCTGCTATATAAAATACTCTTTAGAGTAGATATGAATCCTGAGAAAAATCAGTAAATAAAAACATACAAAGAAAATATAAAGTATGAAAACTTTTATAAATATTTATATTATTTTATAGATTCATGGTAAGTGACAAGTGGAGTTAAATGCCTTCTGATGTCATTCTGTTCAAAAAGCCATGCATGCTGCCCATAGGGGAATGAACTAACAATTTTAAAGTCAGCCACTTTACCTACTTAGCTTGCTATGATGAACATCAGAAACAAGTGGAGTATACTAGACTTACTACATTTCTGACAAAGAAGAACATGTTTTTACAATATAGATATGAGTGATATATACATATAAATTGAAGACACAAACTAATCAAATATATCTGCCTATTTACCAGACAAAATGGGATTTTACTATTGTTAGACCTGTGGAACCAACACAGCTACTGGAGGGAGGAGAAGTGCTTATGCATCTTAATTAAATTCTAACAAGACTGTAATAATTTTCAAGTTATCTAAGATATCTGTCAAATAATCAACAAATGGAGGATTTTGTGGGGTTTTTGTGTGTGTGTGTGTGTTTTAATTGTGTAGGTTTTAGTTCTAGGTCCATATTTTTGAAGGTATTCAGGCACTGCAATGCTGAGCAGAGCAATGCCTAACTAATTTAGGAGCCTAAGTCAGATTTTCAAAAGTGACAGTGACACTTACAAGCCTAACTCTCATTGAAATCCCCCTTTGACAAGCAGACTTAGCTGTCTAAGCCACTTAGGCTGGGCCTATGTGAAGAATTCAGGAATATATTAATTGGATATTATATGTGATTAGTTTCATGCAATGTTTTGAGTGGTCTATTCAACAAACTATTTGTCTTCATTATAATTGTGCTAATTCTAACTAAAGAATCTTATTTCCTGTGCCAATGTAAGAGAGAATATATTTATTTTTCTGAGTTCTTTCCATGGCACCGTATTGGCAGTTGAAGGGTGTGTGGAGCGGGGAAATCTTTTGCCTTATAAACTGGGCAAGTTGCAATAACAGAGAGAAAATAAAAATGAAATGCCATTGTACCATTTTTTTCAGTGTATAACCATACTTTAAGAGATATCTAAACATACATTCTTCAGAGAAGACTATATCCTCCAGGCAAAACTGCATTTCCTCGGATCAGTATTCCCATATGTCAGAAAGAAAGCCTGGAGACACCATACATATATTCAGAGAGCACGTGAAGTCTCTATAGCACATGACTGATGTATTATATTGTATCAATATGTGTTACTATTAACTCCTTATGTGCTATGGCCAGATAGCAAGAATTTTAAATCTCCCTTGTGGAATAGCATTATTGGAAGTAACCATGTGATTTCAGAACTGTTGCTATTTCTTTGATATAGCTTTAAATTCAGTGTGTCCTAAGGCCCTAATGATGACAGATTGTATTGAACTCCGGGGGCCTTCATGATAAAGTAGGCTTTATGAAATGATTATTTGAATCTCTAGATACCTTTTCTTACTGGCAGTTCTTATTTACTCTCATAAAACAAGAACATTCAATGACAATGAAAGACAACAAATTTAAAATTGATAAATGGATTTTTTTTACATTATGTACAATTAACCAATGAATCTCACTGCTGCAGGATCACACTGAGGCCAACAGTATGCTAGGATCCCAAAAAGCATTAGACTTTTAGATGGATAATGAGTACAATCCAAGGGTTCATTAGGCCTGACACATTGTACAGAGCATATAATACCATTCACTAACTGTCCAAGACTAGAAAGGAATTTCTCAATATGCATAATTAATACATAATTGTCCAATTTGGTGGATTTTCCACCTTCCCCTGAAGTATAGTACTGGCCATTGACAGAGGACATCTACTGGGCTAGGTGGACCACTAGAGTACCAGTTCCTGCGTTCCTACCATATACATTTTTTTCTGCCACTTCCTTCATTTGTATGCAGAGATGTGGACTGTGTCAAATTTTTACTTATTAATTTTTGTACTTTTTGTACAGAAAGCCACGAATAGTCCAAACCATCTGTTACTTAGCATAAAAGAGGTTCTTTTAAAAGAGAGAACACCACAATGAGCACTGCCCCAGGGCAAGTACCTGGAGTCAGTCTACTTCAGAGAAAATGAACCCCATTGCTCCCAGAGGCACAGACACTCCAGTTTAAACACATCTTTGAGCAGGTGCCTAACTTTAAACACATGAATAGTCTCCATGAAATTAATGTGACTAGTCATAGGCTTCATCATGGATTTTAGTACCAGAGCTAGACATAGCGTATCAGCTGATAGACTCCTTCATGAGATTCTGCTCACTTTCCACATCCAGAGATAGCTGGCTGTGATGCTTATTGTATGGGAGACATGCCTCCCGCACAGGAGTAGGGAGGATCTATCCTGCAGTACCCTACCTGCAGGAATGACAGCTATGGTGGGTATTTACATCTGCCATATACATAAAAACTAGGCACAATCTGGCTCAAAATAATTAAAAAAAAAAGACTATTTAGATTGTATAGTATACGGCAAACACCATATAAGGATCCTTCTTCTTTACTTTCTATTTTACAGGTTGTTACCAACAAATGTCTTGTTGCTCTAGCTTTGGGCTGAATCTTGTTTGTCTCTTATGCACTGAAATTAGTGGAATTACTTGTGTGAGTAAGATCAGCATTAAACCCTTTGCTACCCTATTTTATGCAAGGATTTTTGTTCCATTTATAGCCATCTTACAGATGCAGCTTCCTTCCATTTTACTGTATCCTGTGAATTTGAAAATGTCTTTAGGTAAAGAAAAAAATATGGTTGTCTTCAATTTGTTGCTGATTGCCCCAAAAGTCACTGGGATAATAACATGGGTGTTCACAAATCATTTCTTCTTATCGATAGTACATAGCACACATTCCTAATTTCCATCCTGTTTGCAATAGAGCAAAGAAACCTGGCACAACTAGACTCTAAAGCTTGAAGTGACTGTAGTTTTCTTAGTAAGAAAAACTAGTAGTTCTTCTTGTTTATTTCTTACAACTCTGTTCTAAAGGAAATGAAGTAATATTCTCAAATGAACAAACTGCAAGGATGAAAAGTAGCTTTTAAAAGGTATTATGTTCCATTTTATAAAACAGTGCACTATTTTCACTTTTTTTAACCAAAGACTTGGTGAAAACATACAGGGAATGAGAGAACTTTTCTCGAGGGGTAAGTTAAGTCATTCCTTTTATAATAATGGGCCCCATTATGTGGAATACGAGTCACAAAACTGAAGGGTTTTTGTAATCATATGAAACAAAAAGCACCTATTGTGCCATTAACAAGGATATTTGGTGTTAGAAACATTAAAAGTCTCAAATGATATTTGATGCTAAGTAGCTCATTTACTTTAATTAACCTTTCTGAAAAGGTTTCTGGGAAAAACAAATGCTGCTGGGATACAGTTTAGTGTATCAGAACAGGGTGGTTGAGTGTTTTGATTTTTTGCATGAATTCAAGGACTTCCCCTCCTTCCCCCATTGTGCTATAATCAGTGATCAGTTTGTGTAAACAATTTACTTTCTAATTAATGAAGCATCAAAAATGAAATTTAGTTGAAGACGATTTTAAAGTTTATACGTATTTGTAAGTGATTTCTGATTGTTTGTCATCCTTTTTGGCTGAATAACATATTGAACTAAATGCAATCTAATTTTTCTTTGGCCCTGCGTCCCCATTGCTTTATTCCAGACACCGCCTGGAAAGAAACAGTTAAGTTACTACTTCTTTGGGTTCTGAAAATCCTGGGTAACACCTGTAGTATGGAACATGGGTCTTACAAATTTGTCTTTGCTTTATCTTTTCTGCCTCATTAACTCTGTAGTTAGCATTTGTATGAGTTAAAGGCTCTCTTGTTGGTCTCCTATTGACTGCTTTTGTTACTGTGCTTTGCAATCATTAGATGTTTCCCCCAACACTCCTCATTTTCTTAGGAGCCAGCATTAGTAACAGAGGAGGAGAAGGACCTTGGAGTACTGGTTGATCATAGGATGACTATGAGCTGCCAATGTGATATGGCTGTGAAAAAGCTGATGCTGTCTTGAGATGCATCAGGAGAGGTATTTCCAGTAGAGATAAGGAGGTGTTATACAAGCACTGGTGAGACCTCATCTGGAATACTGTGGGTATGGCTACACTTGAAATTTCAAAGCGCTGCCGCAGTAGCTCTGTGGGAGTGCTGCCGAGGCAGCGCTTTGAAGTGTGAGTGTAGTCGGAGCGCCGGTACTGGGAGAGAGCTCTCCCGGCGCTGCACGAAAAACCACATCCTTTACGGGTGTAGCTTGCAGCGCTGGGAGCCGCGCTCCCAGCACTGTGGCACAGATTACATTGAGGCTTTACAGCACTGTATCTTGCAGCACTCAGGGGGGTGTTTTTTCACACTCCTGAGCGCGAAAGTTGCAGCGCTGTAAAGTGCCAGTGTAGCCATGTCCTGTGTGCAGTTGTGGTCTCTCATATTTAAGTAGAATGAATTCAAACTGGAACAGGTTCAGAGAAGGGCTACTAGGATGATCCGAGGAATGGAAAACCTGTCATATGAAAGGAGACTCAAAGAGCTTGGCTTGTTTAGCCTAACCAAAAGAAGGCTGAGAGGAGATATGATTGCTCTCTCTATATTTTCAGAGGAATAAATACCAGGGAGGGAGAGGAATTATTCAAGCTCAGTACCAATGTGGACACAAGAACAAATGGATATAAACTGGCTCTCAGGAAGTTTAGACTTGAAATTAGACAAAGGTTTCTAACCATCAGAGGAGTGAAGTTCTGGAACAGCCTTCCAAGGGGAGTAGTGGGGGCAAAAGACATATCTGGCTTCAAGACTAAGCTTGGTAAGTTTATGGAGGGGATGACATAATGGGATAGCCTAATTTTGGCAATTAATAATAGCAGTAAATATGCCCAATGGCTTGTGATGGGATGTTAGATGGGGTGGGATCTGACTTACTACAGAGAATTCTTTCCTGGGTATCTGGCTGGTGAGTCTTGCCCACATGCTCAGGGTTTAGCTGATCGCCATATTTGGGGTCTGGAAGGAATTTTCCTCCAGGGCAGATTGGCAGAAGCCCTGGGGAGTTTTCACCTTCCTCTGCAGCATGGGGCATGGGTCACTTGCTGGAAGATTCTCTGCCCCTTGAAGTCTTTAAACCATGATTTGAGGACTTAAGTGGGTCAGAGACAGATTTGATACAGGAGTGGGTAGGTGAGATTCTGTTGCTGCATTGTGCAGAAGGTCAGACTAGATGATCATAATGGTCCCTTCTGACCTTAAAGTCTATGACTATGATTCTATGATTATGTCCTTTTGCCTCCAGAGACTCTCATTCTGCTAAACAGATTTCCTATTTCATAACTGACGTTTTTCAATCTTGGAAAGGGGATGGATGTGCCAAGCAGAGGTATATTTTAGATTTTCTTTCTGCAACATTGCACCCAGGAACTATTCAACACGTCTATTCAAAGAATATAACTATTCAAAATTTGTTAGAGCTGTATGGGATTCAGGGCTGAATCAACCTATCCATTGGCCACTCTACCAAGATTTAGTCAGGACTCCAGCAGCCAATGTAGGTTTCCACAATAACAGAATTCATCACCACTAGGGATTTCAACCACTGTTTATGGTGGCAGAAACTCATGTAGATACAGGAGTGAACATGGGCCATTTGATTTATGGAGTTGTAGGCACTGCTGGTGTCACAAACAGCACAATGGTACAAAACAAAGTAGTTTGCAAAAATACATTCATGGCTAAGTTACATTATCTGTCCTCCTTCTCCCTAATGCCTTCATCCTCTAGTCTTAAATTCTAGCAATGAAAGGTAAGAAGATTTTCCTCAGCCTGCCTTTCTTCCCACCTCCTGTCAGTCAGCTTAGCAATAATGTAGCATTTTGACCATAATTCAGAGCTTACATGTGGTGGGGGACAAACTTGTATGCATATTATTCAATAGCACAGTTCATAAATAATTCACAAATAGCAACATTTGTTATGATTTCCCTTTTCCCTGTTCACCTTTTCAGTGCTGTATCTCTGTTTCACACTAGAGTAGGGGTCAGGCTTCTCTGGGAGCCAATGCTGCTCCATAGATTCATAGACTCTTATAGATTAATAGATTCATAGACTCTAGGACTGGAAGGGACCTCGAGAGGTCATTGAGTCCAGTCCTCTGCCCTCATGGCAGGACCAAATACTGTCTAGACCATCCCTGATAGACATTTATCTAACCTACTCTTAAATATCTCCAGAGATGGAGATTCCACAACCTCCCTAGGCAATTTATTCCAGTGTTTAACTACCCTGACAGTTAGGAACTTTTTCCTAATGTCCAACCTAAATCTCCCTTGCTGCAGTTTAAGCCCATTGCTTCTTGTTCTATCATTAGAGGCTAAGATGAAAAAGTTTGTGTAAGAGTTCAAAAGGTGAATGTATAACTTTTAGTTATTTAATCTCTTACAATCCCAAGTCAGTAATGCAATAGGGTTATATTTCATGTATGTGTAGTCCCTGCTACAAGCACATTTAATCATCTCCAAGGCAACTAATAGTTATTATAAAAATGGTCTCAAATGAGGAAAAAAGTACAAGGAACTGGTGGACTCTTAAGTAGATAGATTCTTGGTATACCTGTTGAGATACAAGTACATAAATATACTTAAGAATAAAAAACTGGGAATAATCAAAATTATCTCAGGAGACAATTGATGATAAAGTCTGATTCAACAAAACAAAACATTTATGCATGGGCTGAGGTCCACCACTATTCAGCAATTTACTGAAGTGTCTAGTTAAGTTCTTTGCTGAATTGAGGAATACTATCCTATGGATCATGTTGTCTGACTTTCAGATCCTAATTCCCATATCCATTCATTTAATTTGCCCAGACCAGTTTTGCCAGTGCTACCTGCTTTTTGGCTTGATGTGAAAATTAACAAAATGATATTACTGAAAAAATTTTTTTCTCCTGCATTGTTTTAAAAGTAGAGTGAAGAATTCATGGGGTTAACTGCACTTGGGCCAATTTTACTCACTTTTACTTCAGTTTGATTACAGTGAAAACTGATTGTTACACCCTTGACCAGTACCACACTGTGTTGACACCAGTCTGTTGCAAGTGGACCCAGTCGTTGGTTCCAACATGCTTCCAAGTCAAGCTCTGGGTAGACGGCAGTCATGGTTTCTACATCTGGGATTCTAAGGCACATTCTCAGGTTCACACATCCTATCTGAGGCATGTCCTTGGGCCATGGGAATCCCCAGTCCAGCTCTCTAAAACCAGTGCCTCAGATCCCTTGGCGCACCCTCTCCCCTCAGTCACTTATACATGTTCCCTTGGAGTTTCACCTAACTGTGGGAATACTGGCTTCTAGTTTAACTCCTTTTGGGACTATATATCAGGAAAGCAAGAAACACAGGCTTAGCAAAGGAGTTTTTTAACCACAGACACTTTTCTCTTAAAGCATCTGAGAGCTACAGAACTTTGAAAACATCAAAAGTCCTGAGACACACCTTTCCCCAGACTAATCTCACCCCTGTTGTGAGCCTGAGGTTTGTCCATGTTTCAGGCTGGGCAGAGTTCCTGTTGCCCCCTCTCTCTGTTACATCCTTCTTATGTATGGAGATGGACTGCCCCATGCACAGAGCAGTACCCTGCTCTATAATAGAATTGGTCTCCTTTGCTTTGTGCTCCATTGGGACATTCCAACCACCTCACCAGTCATGCTTGCCCCACCCATGGGCCATGGTGTAGACACCCCAGTGTAAGCCCAGGGTTAGTAGAACACAAGTTAGAAGACCACGGGTTTGTTAACCTAGGAATTGAGCATCTACACTAATTTTTAATCCCAGGTTAGAATTGTTGAACCCTGGGACCCAACTGGGGCTCCAGCATCTACACTGCATTAGGCCCAAGTCCAAACACCCATATCCTATACTTCCCAGCACCTTCCCAAAGTGTGCGTCTTGTAGCCCTTTGTTCATCGTATAGTGTGGGAAAATTTTACTGTGCAGATGACAAAAAGTCAGTTTGAGGGATTGTGGAATACTTTTGGCAGGCTCCCAGAGCATGAGTCCAGTGGGGCTGCATCAACACTGCAAAACAACAGTGCTTGAATCCTTGGTCCCCACTTGACTCAGATGGGACCCTCCACCCTGTGTGGTCTTGGGACGCTGTGTTCAAGCCCTTGGTTAGTGCAATTTTTGTGTAGATGGAAGTTTGAGCCTGAGTTTGAACCCTGGGCTTACATTACAATGTAGACATATCCTCAGACTCTATGACTAGATTGGAGCCTTGACTTTTCATTGATAGTCCTACAACATGGTATCAAGCAACCTTTCCAAGGTAGGGGAGCTATCTGGAATGCTGTCCTCATGCAAGTTTAGATTTCTGTTCAGCACATAATACAAAATGGAGACATATCCCCCTCTGTCACACAGATTATAGTTCAAGTAAGTTTAAACTAAAGTGGAATAAGAATCCTCAGTTATGTCCGTTACAGCTATTCCCCTATTCCATTTTGTTTCCCCAGACTCCATTTTGTTTTCTGTTCTCCTGTGGCCGCCCTTCCCTGGCTGTTAAGTTGTTTACCAGGGCCACTGCCCTTCTCAAAGGGAGGGCCCCTTAAGTTGTTTAACAAGAGCCATTGCCCTTCTCAAAGGGATGGCCACTTGTGCTGCATGCTAAGTGGGACCACTGCCCTTTTCAAAGGGTCAGTCCTGTTATCACCTCGTTGAACCTGGGCTTGGTGTAGGGTAGGCAATGTCCAGAGCTGCAAGGCCTATTGTGGTTTTAAGATCCTGGGCATGAGTCATAGTCTCACGTGCTCTTGAGTCACCTATTGCACAGGACTATGTCCAGGCATGTCTCTGGGCTTACCTTCAGTTTTTTCCCTGTGCCCCCTCCCCTGTGACAGAGGGAGCCTATCAGGATTACTGGTGGGAAACTGCCCAAGTTTGCCTTTAAAACCAGACATTTTTGAAACACACCTCAGAAAGGTTCCTGCATTGCTGCCTGGTCTGATCAGCCAGGGGTTCTGGGGGGTCCTTTCTCCGCTCTCGTTTTATTTTTGAGCGTACCCCCGTTTTTGAAACCCCCCCCCCCGAAGAACGAATTGCTACCTGAGAGATCTCCTGATTATTGAGACTGTACCGAACCCTCCTTGCCTCTTCTGATGTTGCTGCTGCTTCTGCCTTTGCTGCTGCCTTGGGGACTGGTAAGAATCCCTCTGTAAAACTTTCTATACTTTTATTTTATTATTTTAGCTGCTGGCTCTGTTTCCCCAGCACACAGACTCAAGCTAAACCTTGGTCTGTGTCTTAAAACCTCTCTTAAACTACAGGGCTCTTTGCCACTGCTAAGCTCTGCTCCTGTGGGCTTTGCCTTGGGGCTCTCTGCTTTCAGCTGTATCCACCGCTGTAGCCACCATCCCTTGGCTTCCTTGGGAGCTGGGTCCTGGATACATACCACTCTGCCCTCTGTAACCTCCCCATAGCATAAGGTGCACCATAGGTCTTGTTTTTTTTTTAATTTAATAAGTCATAGTTTGTTAAGATTGTAGAGCTTGTAAGTTTCTGTGATATTTGTTGTGTTGCCTAATTGTTGGTTAAGATAAGTTTAGAAAATCATTGCCTGGTTGTATTCTGTAGCTGCTTGTCATTTTATATAAGTTTGATTAAGTTAGGGGATAGATAAGGTTTTTACTATTTGAATTTGTCTTCCCACTGCCCCAATCCCCCCCCCCCGAGCTCCCCAGTCACTCATTGCAGTCTCTCTGCTGTTTAAACTTGCAGCCTGTCTGCTCTCTGTGTCTCCCTGAGTTTAAATCTCCCTCTGTAGCGCCTCTATCTTTGGTTTCTGCTCCACCACGTGCTCCTCTTCCCCCATCCCCTAACCTCATTCCTCTACCACTGCCTTTCTCTCTCTCTCTCTCTCTTTTAATCCCTTCCCCCACGTGTTCACCCCGCTCCTACTGCTGCCAAACCTCAATTGTATTACTGAAGTCTAGCATAAAACCCCATTGGTTACCCTTTTTCTCTCTCACACACCTCACATTTTATATTTACACCACTGTGACACATTTTTACCTAGAGTTGTTGGTTATTTAACACATTTTACCCATAACTGTTAGTTGGTTATATGCTGCTGTGACACACCCTTTACCTAGAAATTGTTAGCTACCTGTTACATTTATACTTCAGTGTTAGTTGGTTACCAACTGTATTGTACCCCACTGTATTGTACCCCACTATTGAAACCCCCTATACTATACTAAAAGAACTCCCTCCCCAATTGCCTACCTTAACAAACCCCATACCCCTCACTATTAAATTTTCCCTGTTTTTGCATTTTCTTAATAAAGTTTATTTTGCACCCCACCTGTGTGGTAATTGCTCCCCAAGATCCCATATACCTGCAGGCAGGGACAAGTTACATCATGCTTTTCTGTAAATTTTCATTGAGAGGCATTTTCCACTCTAAAAAAAAAAGTGTACCTGCTTTCTAGTAGCAGTACAGCTGCAATGGTACTAGGAATAGATTAAGCACTAGACTAGACAGGGATGATTGAGAATCTCTGAACAGCTGATCAGAAGGCCAGCCACTGAAGAGCTGCTGGGAGCTTAGGGCCAGCTCATAAATAGCTAGATAGCTGATTAGCTCCTGAATAGCTGATTGGTGGCTAGCCCCAGGGCCACCAGAGCAGCATTCCTGGCCAGTCCCGTGGGTGATGAGCTCCCCTATTTTTTTCTCAGTGGGTGCTTGAACCCCTGAGCATCCACGGAGTCAGCAAGTCAGCACCTACATTTTTTTCAAATTATCAAACCTGTAAATGCTTTCAGAAGAAACCTCTTGGCTATCTTGGCAGGTGGCATATACAGCCAATCTGTAGTGCTCAAATAACTTCTTGACAAACATATTGTATGGCAGAGCTAAATATTCTAATTTTATTCCAAAGGAAGATTTTCAAGATGGTGAATTCAGATAGCTGAGAATGAATTCTGGCTCTTTCATTTTACTGTATGTCACATACACTAAATTCAGTGGTGAAATACAGTCAGTCAAAGTTTTGCTAGGTGTACAGTAATTATTGTGGTGACACAAAAGGCACTTTTGTTTTAATCTGTCTCTTCTATATATATGAGTTCTGTAACATGTGATAGGAAGAATCATTTCTATTTAGATCCACACTTCCAGGCCGTGTCTAAATCTTGCTGCTTCTCCCTGACATCTCTAAGATATGACCCTTGCTCTCTGCACACACTGCCAAGTCCTGCTCTCCAAGTCCTGCTCATCTCACATTTTGAGTACTATAAACTAACTAAGCTGCAACCTCATTCCCTCAAGTCTATTCAAAGCAGTGCGCTTAGATCTCTTCCTGACTCATTGCTCTAACTACATCACTCTCCTCTTTAAGTCTCTCTACTAGAAGACAGTAGGTATTGTGTTATTATAGCTATGTAATGGTCTTCACTTGGGGTTTGGTTGGGAAGCATGGCCACGTGGCTAAGGTCCAATCAATGGCCAGCATGGGGGTTGTTGGTAGGGAAGCCTGGGCCCTCCCATTCCACTAGGCTCTGCCCCAGGACCCTTTGGGCTACCAGTGGTCTGGCAACTGAGAAGGCTATCCCCCCGGGCCTCTTCTCCGCCTCCTCCAGGTCATCTTAGTCCAAGGTTTTCCCCTGCTTGGAGAGACCAAATCAAGAAAATAAGAGGGGATTACCAATGTTCAGAGTCTGTATGTGGGACAGAGGGAAATACTTCCCTCTCTGACTCTTTCTGGGGTGGGTCCTCCCTTTCCTCAGGGAAGGCCTCCTTTGGGGCAGTTGTGTCGGAGACTTCAGCCTTAATTCTGCTCTGGGCTGCTGGAGCTGTGGACTGCAGGTCTGCCCCCAAATGAGTTGTTTCCCTGTATTTTCATTCCTCCACCATATGGAACATTTGCACACCCCATCACAAACCCTGGCACATTTCTTTTGATTTTTAGACAGATCACATGACCCTTGTGCTTCAATCTATCCTGCTGTAAAATTAGGACATTATTAAAGTTGAGGAGTTGCATTAGATTTAAGATTTCCTTCTGAGATATATTACAATATGGTCTCTGTGTTAGTCTTCTCTATAGAGGATGTATCCCCTGTGTTTCATAAAGGCGGCTATTACATTTATAAAATTCAACTTGAGTGCTTCACAAACAATCGTATTTGGTCTCCATTTATACAGATGCAAACGCAATACATTTAATTTGCTTCTACATATACTAATGTAACACCCTCAGGATTAGTCATTGGCAGTAGAACCTGAAACCTTTGAATCTTAATGTATGAGCCTCTCCTGCCTGAGATAAAAGCCCTAGATCTCTTAACCAAGGCTTTCATAGGATCATCAGTTGCCAGCTGGTCTAAGCCACCACCAGCAGGGGACAGATAAGCACATTGAGGGGACACACTCCCCCAGCCAGCATGTTCTGTATGTGGATGGAAATTGCTGCTTCCTCTGTTACATAACAGTGCCCTACTATACTCTGAGCAATGCCTGGGTTCTATGGCAAACTATGCAAAGGACTGGCACTACTCACCATTATTAACACTTGTTTTGTGAGGCATGAAGTTTCGTAAGAGGTCTTTTTGCCTCTTAAAGTACTTACTTACCAAATGTCTGTGTGACCTTGAGGAAACTTTTCAAAGCACCTTGGTCACTTAAAAGCCTAAGTCCCATTCACTTTCAATGGGACTTAGGCTCCTAAGTGATATAGCTCATTGGTAAATTTTACCCATTGTCTACACACCACTGCAGAGAGGCGTTCAGACACTGGCCTTACAGACTATGCACTAGCTCACGTAATTCCTGGAGAGTAAAAGTGAAGAGTGGGGGGGTGTGTGAAAATGTAAGGAGAAACATTAGACCAAAAGACAACTGAAGTAGCAGATCAGCTGTATATCTACTTCACAGAGCATAAAATACAGAACCATCTTGGCTCCTGAAATCTGCAAGGACTTCCTGTTACAGGGCAATAAGCATAGATCTTAATTTGTTTAAAATAGAGTAGTCATTTATGACAAAAAGAGCATTTTCAGTTACCCTAAAGGTACCCTACAGGTAGGTGAATAAAGTACCAGAGTGATCAATCCTCGCACCTCCCCTCCCCTGTATGGCACTGTATGGTTAGACTCACATCCTGCAAACATGAACATAAATAGTCCCACTGAATTTAGCAGGGCTGTTCACTGCATAAAGTTATTCATCTGCATGAGTGTTTCCAGAGTAAGATCTTTAGGTTTTGCATTTTCCTCCACAGTATCCAAGTTTGGCCACTTCCAGAGACAGCTTCCTGGATTCAGACTCTATGGATGGTGGTCTGCTCCAGCAAGGCATTTCCTATGATACAAGTCACCTTGTATTTATTTGATTCTCACATGGTCCTAAAAGGTGTAATGCTGCAATTGAAACAGTTCAGACCAAGGTATCTCCAGGAATACAGATTTATGCAGATTTCTCTCTGCTCTCAAAATCTGCTCAGATTTTCTCTCTGCAAGGCTCCTTTGTGTGCTGAATAAAATACCTCATCAGTTTATGTGACTATTACATGCTTGTCCTTCCAGATAACCTGTTTCACTTCTCTGTTCAGAGGTTTTGCTATAATAATAAACAAACACTGAACATTCTGTTCTTTGGGGAAACTCTTTAATGGTGGCAGTAATGATTACCTGTATCTGTTCTTTTTAAATGTTGTTAGAATCCCAACCCCTTAAAAGAAATCTGGCTCCAGACTTTCCACACACATTCTTCTTGGTCTTTGTTGGCAATTCTTTTTATCTCTAAACAACTGACTTTGTGGCAGACCATTAGTAATCTAGCTGTGAGAATTACAGTAGCATGTTGCAGATTCATCTTTGTGAAATAAGGCACTGATTATTTTTCCTCTTTCCCTTATCTCATCCTTTCCCAGGTGCTAAATGATGCTGAAAACTTAAATAGTACAGTATTCTTCTATTCTAATTGGATTCCCCTTTCTTTCTAAGTATCTGACCTTCAGCTGAATTTTGGAGCTAAAGATTTCATGTCAGTGTATAGGTCCATTCTCTCTCATTGCTCCACAAGATGGTAGAAGGTGACCTAGCAAGATCTTCTGACCAGTGCACTACATACCTAATCATTCATGGGCAGAGTGCTAGTGAAACCCATTTAGGTAATCAACAAGCATGTCTCAGTGTAGCAGATCATGGACTGACAGGTGCAGCGCCTCCTGCTGGTCATCTGGGAATTAGTTTGATTCCAGCTCTCAGAGCACCCCCTCCTGGCCAGCGTGTGACCCTTTACCCTGGGGTTCCGCCCCACAGCAGTCCCCACATTCTGCGTCTCCCATCCCAAGTGAACCCCCACCCTCTATGCTCACTTTGCCTCAGTGGCTACTGCCAGTCATCATCTAGCCCCCATTCCCTGGGGCAAAAGGCTGTCTGTAATGGCCACTCACCACTGGCAAGGGGGTTGGACCAGCTGCCTTTGCGTATCCCTGGGCTGCACCTCTGCAGCCCCAGTATCTCATTAGGCCTTTACCAAGGCCTCAGTCTGGGGATTTGCCAGGCTGGAGCTCACCAGCTCCTTTTGCCCTTCCCCAGCACTGCTCTGCTTCAGGTACCCTTGTGTTCCCAGACACCTAGGTCCTTCTCTCTCCAACACTAGAGAGATACTCACTGCCTTCTGGCCCTGCAGCTCTTTTATAGGGTCCACCCTGGCTCTGATTGGCTGCCTCCCACCCTCTTCTTATCAGCTTACAGCCCCAGCCCTCTTCCAGGGCTGCTTAACCCTTTCAGGGTTGGAGCAGGATGAAAGCCCTGCTACACGCAGTTACAGGGCTAGCTGCACCTGTGTTCCCCTCTCTGGTCTCTCTGAGTACACCTCTCTCAGGTGCTATGTCTCCATTCCTTGCCTGTTGCAGAGTGGAATCTTTCAAGTCTTCCACTTTTAGACCAGGACCCAGATACACTTCCATGTGTATATTAAGTGTGTATCATTCTGCAGGTCTGCCTAGGTTTTGGACCTGCATTTCCTCCTTTCAGAAAGCTTTGACCAGTGATATTGACCAACAACCTTCTTAAAACAAAGTATTTTTATTTAGCAGTTAGAATAAATCATCAGAGGGGAAATAATAAGCAGCCTGCACATGTATTTAGTCTCATCTAGCCTTACACTTCACTATCTGCAATATTAGACAAGTTTACCTCTTAACTTATAGCAGGGGTAGGCAACCTATGGCACGGGTGCTGAAGGCAGCACACAAGCTGATTTTCATTTTCACTTACACTGCCCGGATCCTGGCCACTGGTCCGGGGGGCTCTGCCTCTTAATTTAATTTTAAATGAAACTTCTTAAACATTTTAAAAACCTTATTTACTTTACATACAACAATAGTTTAGTTACATATTATAGACTTATAGAAAGAGACCTTCTAAAAATGTTGAAATATATTACTGGCACGCAAAACCTTAAATTAGAGCTAATAGATGAAGACTCAGCACACCACTTCTGAAACGTTGCCAATCCCTGACTTATAGGAACAGAACTAAACAAGCTCACATCCTCTTTGAAAGGAAAAGTCATCCTGTGACCCATCCTGGTCACAACAGACAGCATGACCTACTGTTCCTCTCGCATTTCTTGTCTGTGAGAACCTCTCTTAAATATAAGAGATGTCTTCCCATTCCGGGATGTTATATTCATGACACACACACAGAGTTAGACAAAAGCATCCAACTCAACAAAAATAGTCTTCCTGAAAAGTTGCACCATAAAACTACTTTATTTCTAAGAATCAAGAACTTTAACAAACAGTCAAATACAGAGAGAGCTAGCAGGCTGCTACCTAAGGCAGAGAGGCACAACTCACCCCACATTGGCCAGAATCCTCTTCTGCAGACTGACTGCACAAAGAGCCAGATCACACATTTCCCTACAGATCCCCTAATCTGCAAGCAAGACCAGGATACCCCTTAAAATGTGGCGCGATAGCTTGTAATTTCAACATAAGTTTGAATACAAAACACTGACTGAATCCATTGTCATATGGCCCAGTCACTTAAGGCCCACTTGCAAAATTTCCTAATCAGGGCTGGCTCCAGCTTTTTTGCCACCCCAAGCGACGAAGCGGGGAAAAAAATAAAAGGAAAGCTGATCAGTGACACTTCGGTGAAAGCTCAATCATGCCTCTTCATTTTTCGGCGGCAATTCTGCAGCAACTCAAAGAGGAAGAGAGGGACTGAGGGACCCCCCGCTGAATTGCGGCCAAAGACCTGGATGTGCCATCCCTTTTCATTCGCTGCCCCAAGCACCTGCTTCCTTCACTGGTGCCTGGAGCCGGCCCTGCTCTTAGTGCTACGGTGGCCACTCATGCATTCCCAGAATATCGGACATTCCAGGACTTCCGGGATTCATAGGCCCATTTTTGCTAGTGGGGTATCTGTGAGGTCACACCATATGGAGGATGCCATTTTGAGGAGCGTACCACTCTGTCTCCTCCAGCGTCACCTCATATGTACATTATGTGTGAGGTGTTGCTGGTTGGACCAGAGTGGCAAAATTCTTCAAAATAGTGATGACCCCCCACCCGCCACCCCTTATACAGGACAAAACCACATCAATTTTTTTCTCAGTACCATACAGGAGACAAACCACCCAAAAAGTTTAAAACTGAATGAATGGCCTCTCTTGATACCTCAGACTAATTTTTCCCAGTCAGCCAGAGCATCCAGTAGGGTCTATCAAAGAAGGTGCTGTCCTATCATGGCTGCTTTACTGTTTGGAAGATTAGACCAATTCATTCTTAATGTATTGTAATCATTGGTCTGGTGACTGTGTCTGCCCCCTAGATGTGGCAGGAGCATAGCAACCCAGTGAGATGGTCACATGTCACCCAGTAAGCACCCAGTCCCAGCCAAAGTTCACCCGCTGCAGTCCCCTGCCCTGCTTAATGTGTCTGTTCCCAGTGAATGAGGAGGAGATGATTCTGGTACCCTCTTCTGCACAGCTAGAGCCAGGGCTCCTGTCCTATCCCAGCAGTGGACTCTTCCCTTGGTAGAAGCTCCTGGCTGGGCTTGGGACAACTCAGGAGAGTTGCTGGTGGGGAAGATGTGGAGCAAGAGCAGGAAGGAGAATAGGTCTAACTCCACGGACCTGGACAGATCCTACAACCAGTTCATGGGTAAGTCCTGTCAGTGAGTGTGTGTGTGGGAGAAGGTGCAACATCTGCTTAGCAGCAAAATATGGGGTGCAAACAGGCTGGGGCTTCAGTCTCCAACCCCCAGACTGGCCCTGGGAACAGGACAAGGATTCACCCAGTGGCAGGTGCTTCCTACGCATCTCCAGACTCAACAACACAGCCCAGGACACTTCTAGTCTCCATCCCCTGTCTCCCTTCCTCTGCCTCCCAGCCCCGCTCATGATTATGCACTTGGGACAAATACAGAGACCATCACCTCCCCATGGAGGAGTAGGAAACTTTGGTATCCAACCTCCTGTACTTGCCCCATCCACCCTAAGTTTGGGTTCACTGAAATTTCTACTTCTAGCTATGTCACTGAGGTGAGAGAATTGAAACTGTCTAAGGAGGCCTTTGCTGTCCCAAGCCCCTTTGTTAGTTTAACCTACGATCTTCAAAATCAAGCACATTAATCACATTTTGGATACAGATAAAAATATATAATTAATACAGACACATATGGTCATATATTGTCCCACTTAGGTAATGAGTTTTAATGTGTGCCATTTGATGTGTTCCAAAGTGCAGGGGAAATGGTCTTCAGAGGTATTTCCAAGATTATCCCCAAGACGGATGGCTTATAACATTACGTGTCTGAATACAACAGCCAGACAATATTTTTTTATGTTGTTTTGTGACACCTGGCTTGTCCCTAAATTAAAACAAAATTCACTATGGGCCTGACCCAAAGCCCTTTAAAGTTGGTGGTAAGACTTTAGATCAGGCCCTGTGTTTCACAATAAAAACTACAGAACCCTGTCTCCACTAGAATTTTACAGTGAGATAACTAATATATGTTAAGTATCTCCTTATAAAAATGTAACTTTATTTGGCAGTGAAATTATTGCCTCCAGAGTTTCTGTTCTGCCTTCTTTTCCTTGCTTCACTGAACCCATTCTTTCCCTTTCTTGAATGTTTTTCCTTCCATCTTTTAATGTCTATTTGTGGAGTTGGTTGAAAAATGTCCATTGAAATAGAATTTTGATGAAAAATAGAAACAAAAGTTAGAATTTTTGTGTGTTGAAAAACTCTTTCCATTTCCATGGCTACAGTCTGTGTTCCATCTTTCTTTCTACCACCATCCATTCTCATTCTTTCTTCCTTTTTTGGGATAGGCTTGGACTCAAACCAGGACTGCAGGATCCGGATGCTGTGCATTCTCAAATAGACTTTTAGGCCAACTTTTTCAAAACATAGAACTTAAAGTTAGATTCTTAAATCCAAATTTAGGCTCCTGTGTGATTTTAAAAAGTATAAGCAACCAACCATTCCCATTGAAGTCAAAGGAATTACATTAGCAGACAATTTGGCTCACAATTCCAATACAGAAAAATATAGTTATAAATTTAATATTTTGTTCCTTCATTTTAACTTTTGATAAAATTTAATATTTCTCATGCATTCTGGTACATCTGGATGTATTTCATCACAACCATTGTTGATACTGGAGTGCTTTTGTGTGAAATCTCCATTTGTAACTCAGCTAATAAAGTCACCTTTTAATTTTTTATTGCACAAAGGATGTAGAGAAGACTTTTTAAGAAAACCAAACCTGTGGTTGGACTATTTTTTCTTTAAACTTCCTAAAATAATGTAATATGTACCAGTCATCACGTCACCACAGCAGCCCTCCGGGTACAGATAGTCTTGCATTCACAGTGATTCCACTTTACATGTGGATTCAGCACCAAACTGCAGTTGGAAGCCATTTTGTGTTCAGAATAAATTCAGCTTGAATACATTTTTTTAGCTCAAAACATCAGCAATTATAGAACCACTGTATATTGCAAATAATTGCAGATGGACTGCGGTTCCACTGTGGACATCAGGTGTAATATATAGAATTGCAATTTTAATACGGTTTCAGATCAAAAGAACTGCAGGCACTTTCTCTTTTGTTTTCCTTTACAGTAGTCTTTTTTTTTAAAAACCTTCTTATTCTTTTATTGTACTTGTATGGAAGACCAATCTAAAAATAAAGTTGCATTCATAATCAATGTCTTTTGACATATCTTTTCAAATTTTGAATGGCCTGTGTACCTAAAATAAATGTAAGCAAACAAATCAATAAATATATATGGAGATTAATAATTATAAAGACCTATCTCTATTATCTAAAAGATCATACATATATACATGTGATTTTTTATGAGACTCTTCATTAAGATTATTTAATTAGAAAATTAGAAACAATGTGTAGGCATTTACTATATCTCCTGTAAATACTTTTGCAGACTTACAGAAATCTAAAGGTTTAGGGAGAGCACCATTCATCAGACAACACAGGAATCCTTGTTCTGCAGTAACACTTTTGTATAAGTTCTGTTGTGCCTAAGAATCACAGTTTGGAGAAATGTGAAATACACAGCTAGTCCATCACAGTATTATTCCACCCATGCAGATGCAACCTGGCCAACTCTACTGGCTTGCGTGGAAAGGTGGAAAAGGGCCACCCCGCTTCTCCTGTCCCCTTTGGAGTAGTTAAGACCTGCAGGGATATTAGGGAGGAACAGTCCCTGCATTTGGGAGAATGCAGAAACTGTAATTGTGCCTTACTGATTTGCATCTTCCTTCCTTGCACATGGCAGCTGGGCACAAGCTGTCCCTATTTGCGAAACTCTACACAATGGCAAAGCTCATATTCATCTGACTCTGGTAGAATTTCTTCCTTTTTCTTATTAATCTGTGATGAATGATCTTACTTTCTATCCATAGAAAGTTTTCTGGATTGGTTGCTAAGATACATGCATATAATGCAGCATGAAGCAACCACCACCTACTTAATACACTAAGCAGTCATCATTGTGCAATGTCTATGCTGTGTGTTTTAATGCTGGTTGTCTATGAAGTGGCAGGTTGATTTTAAAATAGTGCTGCAGCTTTGAAAGCCATTAATGGAGAAAGACCTGTCTATATTTGAGGTCAGACTTGACGATCTAACTCTCCCTTTAAATCTATGAACATTCAAACCTTCCTCTGCAAAGCTTAGTGCCAGATATCGCTCTGCTTTCACGAATTGCACCACTGAACTGCAAATCAGAGGGTTATCATGCTTTTTGCTGTGGCAATCCTAAGGCAGTGGAAATCACTCCTCATGAACATCAGCCTATCCTTCCTCACTTTAGAACATTCTGAAAACTCCTTCTTTGAGATGTATTTTGATTTTCATCATTGCTGGCCCAAGTATAGGACTCTTTCCACATCACATCTTTTTAAATGCTTTATTACATCTCATTCAGTTTTTATATTACAATATTTATTGAATGCTTTTCAATAAACTGTGTTTTATCTTTTTGTACAGAGGCACGTGTGAAATGAGTTTCCTCTAATTCTAGTGCCCAGTGGTTTTCTGTCTAAAGCTGCTATCTCAGTTGGCACCCTTGTTGGCAGTCACAACAGAAAGAAATAATGAATGGAAACACAGCTTAAATTACCCTCAGACACTGGGAGATGCTCCTTTTATGGATCAGTGTGGGGAAGCTTGTACATGTTCTGTGGTTGAATGGAGAATTTAAATCAACACAGTAGAGTTGATTGGACTTTTCCCAACAGAATTTTCCACAGGAAAAAATCCCCTTTAAAAATATTTCTGTTAAAAATGTTGTTTATATATGAGACATTTTTGTTTTGAAACCTCATTTTAAAATGAAACAAAAATGTTTTGTTTTAAAAATGTCATTTTGGGTTATCAGAAACAAAAATAAAATGTTTTCCATTTCAAAATGGGTATTTGTACATTGTTTTTCCTTTTATTTTTCCTCTTTTTTACACCACTCTCATCCTGAAAAAAATATTTTGTTGCAAATACAGTTTTAAGATTCCCATTTAGCAAATAAAACAAATCATCTAAGTTGACAGCTTCCCTTGAGTAATGTGTCTTTTGAAAAAAATCACGTTTTCGCACAGGATTCTTTATTTCAGTAGAAAATATTCAACATGCTCTATTCCATGGCAGCATGCCCAGTGCACCAACCAAGGATGGGACCTTTATTGATCACAAAATATACATGAAACATTTTTTTAAATTTGTTTGTGTAGCAAAGTTCCTTTGTGGGAAGGACTAGAGGAGGTTTATACACAATTATGATTATTAATAATCACAATTAATTATATAATTCACCAAGTCTTTTCACCTTATTCTATTCCTTTGCACCTTCATAATTTCCATCAGAGGTAAACAGTTTGGTAATACTATGTAATCATCAGATAATTTTAACTCATTTGTGGACTCTGAAGATTTTTAACTGTTACCCAGTGTTGGTTTATCCATTGATCCAGATTACATTCATGTGAAAGTTTACCTCTGTGTCACTAGTATACTATATATGCAAGGCCCTTTGTTTTTGTTTTTTATTATGTTTAAAATTTCTAGGAATTTATTAGTGTTTTTAAAAAAATGGTGAAAATTGGTGCAAAATTTACATAACAGATTTCTGAGATTAATAGTGAGAACTGAGGAGGACAGAAAACAGCAACAACAACAAATGGAGTAAAATTAAGATTATTAAAGTAAAATCAGTTTAACGCTGTGGTTCGTTTAATGAACCGTGCTTTAACATTACGTACGCATATTCATACTCATGAGTGTATACACCTTCTATTACATTGCCTTATCCTAAAATAGCCTCACATTTGCACTCAAACTAATTTATTATTAACATAAGCACATCAGCCTAATATAATTAATTGGATTTTCTTAACATAATCAGTATTTTCATGTATTTTAGTGGTCTAAAATTCAGGTTTTGTGAAACTAGGGAATTTTTCAGTAAAAATCAGTAAAAAGAAAAAATGAATGGCCTTAATGTAGAATACAAAGTTAAAGATAGAGGACACTGGATTCCATGACAATTTTCTATAATAGCGCTCGATCGGGGCCTTAGGCCCCAGTCCTTCAAACACTTACACACATGGATCCTCCTACTGATTTGAGTGATACCTGCATGTAAATATCTTCAGAACCTGCCCCTTATTCTTTAATGTTATGCATTGTTAGTATCAGCACTTAAATCATGATGATCAGATGTTAATTTTTGGGTTAATCTGCCTTTGCTTAGTAGAAGAAATTAAAATGAATACACTGAAACAATGTATTTTTCTTTTTTCTTTAAATTATACTAAACTCTTTTAGGAGGGAAAAAAAGCAATTAAGAGCAAGTTAGCCTGCATTTCAACTAATGCATTGCATGGAAAATTACACTGCTGAACAAGGAAATATTTGATTTATCAATTTAATAATCATGCAGCAGCATTCAAGGATTAGATTTCCTTTAAGCGACAATTGTAATTGAGTAGCCGTTTTGAAAAATAACATCTGAAGACCTAATAGAAAACAATACAACAAAGTAAATTGAGATATAAATTCACTTTATATGAACCAGTAACTACAGATGTACAAAACTATCCAAATGTGATATGGATTGTTGGCAAATTAAAGTGGCTGCCTCTTTATAGATGCTGTGTGTAGTAACGTCAATTATTGCTGTACAGGCATATTTATATATGTTTGTTGATGCGTTACTGATAGGCAATATTTCTTTGGCATCATGATGGTGTTGTACACAACCTGGATCAGTACAGTTTAGATAAATGTGATACACTTTAATGTGTTTACACTTATTAGAAGTACCAGTAAAGAATAAGGAAAGGAAAACCAATTCTAGAGAAACATACTAAGAATCAAGAATATAACTGTAGGGAGAAAGCATATTTTAAAAACAAGCATTTACAAGACAATTCATGGTAGTTTTACACTCAAACCAAAATGACATTAGATATGATCATGGTTACTTTCCAGTTAAGATTAAAAACAAATATCTTTATGATTTAATTTAGGTTGAGTTTATTCTGACACGCAAAAGCTTGATCAGAGAATCCATTTGTGTGACTCTTAAAATTAAAAAACAATGAGGAGTACTCGTGGCACCTTAGAGACTGAGGGCTTGGCTACACTTGTGAGTTACAGCACAATAAAAGAGCCCTGTGAGCCCTAGCTCACTCCCCGTCCACACTGGCAAGGCACGTAGAGCACTTTGTCTCCACAGCTAGACAGTTGCTGGTACTTCACCTCAGGGAGAGGAATAACACTTGCTGCGCCTTGGCTACAACGCATGGGCATCAGTGTGAACAAGGTGTTGGGTTACTGAGTTCTGATCAGCCTCTGGAAACATCCCATCATCCACTTAAGTCAAGTGGCCACTCTTGTCATTATTTTGAACTCCTGTAGGAATGCAGAAATGCTCTTTCAAAACTCTGTTTCTGACAGCCGGCATGCAAGCCATTAATGTGGAATGCTGTGTGTGAGAGAGACAGGCGGGGGGTAGGGGGGATCTGCTGCTGTCTAAACTTACACGACAGCATGCTGACATGCTCTCAGCCCCCCAAAACTCCCCTCACATACACACAACACACTCCCTGTCACACTCCACCCCACCCCACCCCAGTTGAAAAGTACTTTGCAGTCACTTGCATGTTGGGATAGCTGCCCATAATGCACTACTCCCAATGCCGCTGCAAGTGTAGATAGACTGCAGCACTTTCCCTACTGCATTTTCTGAAAGCAGGTTTAACTCACAGCACTCTACATCTGCAAGTGTAGCCATACCCTAACAAATTTATTTGGGCATAAGCTTTCGTAGGCTAAAACCCACTTCATCAGATGCATGGAGTGGAAAATATAGTAGGCATATATATACACACACACACACACACACACACACAGAGTATATGAAAATATGGGAGTTGCCTTACCAAGTGTAGGGTCAGGTTTAATGAGACAATTTAATTAAATTGGAAGTGGGCTATTATCAATAGGGGGAAAAATCACTTTTGTAGTGGTAATCAGGGTGGCCTGTTTCAAACAGTTGACAAGAAGGTGTGAGTAACAGTAGGGATTAAATTTGCAGGGGCAAATTAGTTTTTAGTTTTTGTAGTGACCCATCCACTCCCAGTCTAATTTGATGGTGTCCAGTTTGCAAGTTAATTCCAGTTCTGCAGTTTCTCATTGGAGACCGTTTTGGAAGTTTTTTTGTTGAAGAATTGCCACTTTTAAGTCTGTTATTGAGTGTCCAGGGAGACTGAAGTGTTCTACTGGTTTTTGAATGTTATAATTCTTGATGTCTGATTTGTGTCCATTTATTCTTTTGCGTAGAGTCTGTCCGGTTTGGCCAATGTACATGGCAGAGGGGCACTGCTGGCACATGATGGCATATATCACATCTTAGGTGCAACTAAATTTGTTAGTCTCTAGGGTGCCACAAGTACTCCTCGTTGTTTTTGCTGATACACAGCTACTACTCTGAAACCTGTCACTATCTTAAAATTAACTTTCTCCTCTTAGAAGACATGCACATTATATAAAATTAAGTTTACAAGATTAGAGCTGATTGAAAAATGGGAATACTGTTCGCAAAGATTTTAATGGAAAATTTGTCCTTTACTTGGAAAAATTATTTTGTTTGACCCCTCCAGTCATGATACGTTGATAAATTTGACAATCACCCAGTTTGGTATAAATTAGGGCTAAAAATAGTTCTGGAGGGTGGTATTCCTCCTTAATCTCGACACTGGACCATATAAAAGAGTTTTTCAAGTGGTTCTAATTCATATATGTATAAATCCATCATCACAGCTGTGAAATAACAAGAGCACCAATGGTTGTTTAGCTGATCTATAGTTGAGACATCATCTGAAACATTTTCTGCAACCAGGTTTAGCATTTACTCTCTGACACAAATTGACAATGTCCTTGTGAAATTGAGGTAGTGCCTAAAAGAATGCCTACATACTTGAAGGCTATTATCTCAAGTGAGCATTTTTTGGCTGTAATTACAGACTTGCATTTAATAGTTTGTAGTTTGTGAATAGACCAAAAGTGCCTGCAATTAGTTTTAGCTTTCACAAAGTGATGACTCTTATCTGACCTATCAGTCCTTGTCTTCAAAGAAAACCTGCACAACACTTTCAAAAGATGAGCCTGTGAACTTAAATTCATAACTTTGTTAGACACTAAAAATCATAGACTAGATGGGGAAACTGTATTTATGGCTTACTACAACAATCTATAACCCACTAACAACCTCGTCTCCCTCAGCTGCTTTTTCCTCCTCTCTCCTTTCATTTCCTCACTATGACTGGAAGGGTGTTAATGGACCACTTCACCTTGAATGGTTCCTTGAAAAGTGTTAATGACGTATGCTAAGCATTTTGTTCCAATTTGTGAAACTAAAATTAGTTCTACCTAGGGCTTGGCTACACTGGAGAGTTGCAGCGCTGGTGTGGGTTTACAGTGCTGCAACCTAGGGCTTGGCTACACTGGAGAGTTGCAGCGCTGGTGGTGGGTTTACAGTGCTGCAACTTAGTTACTGTCCACACCTGCAAGGCACATCCAGCCCTGCAACTCCCTGGCTGCAGCGCTGGCTGTACACCTGGTCTGCTTGGGGTGTAACGATTGCAGCGCTGGTGATGCAGCGCTGCTCATCAAGTTTGGCCACCAAAAGCGCTGTTATTGGCCTCCAGGGTATTAGGAGGTACCCCAGAATTCCTGTCCACAACAAACCGGAAGAATGGCTGAACTCTGAGCTCCCAAGCTCCCCTGAGCTACTTATCTAAAAAAACAAACACAGCTGCTTTTTGCTCCAGCGAGCGACAAGCGGAGGCAGAGGGATTGCTTTGGAATGTTCACAGCTGTTTGCTTGAGGAGAGAGGAGAGTCCGTGTTGAGCACCTGCTTATGTGGTCTGAAGGCTAGGAGTGCATAATTTGCATTTAGTGAATAAGAGAGGGGTGGGGGAAGGAGTCAAAACTTTTAAAATGATTGAAGATAGGTGCTGTGTATATTCCAGTCCTTAGAACTTGCAAGGCAGGGAGCTGAAAACAGTGTCAGCTCCAAAAATCCACTCTCTCTGTCTCCCCCACACTCCCTGTCACACTCCACCCCACCTCCCTCTTTTGAAAAGCACGTTGCAGCCACTTGAACGCTGGGATAGCTGCCCATAATGCACCACTCCCAACAGCACTGCAAATACTGCAAATGAAGCGCTGGTAGCTGTCAGTGTGGCCACACTGCAGCGCTTTCCCTACACAGCTGTACGAAGACAGCTGAAACTCCCAGCGCTGTACAGCTGTAAGTGTAGCCATACCCTTAGTTTAGGTCAACCTACAGCCACTGCAGTAATTCCATCAGCTGTTGGTATCTACACTGCACTCCTGCTGGTGTTGTTCATCCTCACCAGAAGTGCTTGCACCAACTCAAGTGGGCATTGTGGGGCACAGACATCTGTGTGGGGCATTGACACCCATGCAGCTGGAAACCCTTTCTCCCCCTAGGGTGACCAGATGTCCCAATTTTATAGGGATAGTCCTGATTTTTGGGTCTTTTTCTTATATAGGCTCCTATTACCCCCCACTCCCTGTCCTGATTTTCACACTTGCTGTCTGGTCACCCTACCTCCTCCTAAGGTGGAAGCCCAAGCTGTCAATAGCCCCTACAACTCACCTTTCAAGATCCACGGATCCTAGGTTTGCCTATCACAACATGTGATTGAAACAACTAGGTGATTGAAATCAGACAATCACTATGATCTTGAATGAATTTACACACAAAAATGATAAAGAAAAAAACACCTTGATCTGAGGAAGTAACAATCTAAACCATAAAGAGTAACTGGGGTATTGTGGCAGAGCCAACAATACATCTTAGCTAGCTCTATTCTATACAGCTTGAACAGGGTCCATTTTAGAAGACATGTAGAGATGTTCCACCCTGCTAGCTTACCGAAAACCTTAGTTTGATGCACATATTTTGTAGAAGATACAAAAGACTGGATGCAAGGAAGCAACAGTATTAAATATTCTGAGAAGTGGTAATTCAGTGTTCCCTCAAGCAAATGTCTGCTGTTGATGTGATAGATATGATCTGATGCAAGTAACAATTTTGGATGACATACAATCTTTTCTGAACTTATTCAGTGCATAAACCATCATCATTAACTTCTAAAAGGATTTCTTTATATCCTCCAAAATAACATAGGACAGTATCATATAAATGTCAAAGTAAATTCCAGCAAGACATTTCCTGTACGGGAATTACAAGAGGTTTATGAGATATATTCTCTGTTTGATGCATGTGTGTCCTTCCGTTAATGGTAATAGGAGCTCTGAGCATGCATCAATGGCAATGTATACCCCCTGGGTCTACTGCAGTGATTCTACACAGGCAAAATTCTCACTGATGTCAGTTCTCTTTTCCATGAGATTATTTATCAGAACACACATCTTGCTTGCATTACTCATGTGACTAATTCCCCTGGAGACTAATGTGAGCCTGATCTCGCCCTAGGTGATTTGATAAAAAGGTAGCACATTTCAGGCAGGCAGGCAAGTTTTTCTAAAATATTTTGCTATAAAACAAAAAGTACAAGGAGGAGGATCATTGTTTAAATCTGTGGCTAAACCACTGTTATGAGCTGATATAACATTGTAATCTTATTGATGATTGGTGATTGATTAATTAATATTGATTAATATCTTAGATCACAGTGATCAATAAAGTTGCACGCTCCTGAGGGTTACAGCATCAGGAATATTATTATCAGTATCATTAGAATGAGAGATCCTACAAACACAAGGAAACAATTGCAATTTATCACAAGTCCCTTTATTAACAAATCCACTAAAGAGAGAAACAATCCCACAAACATTAAAATACCATAGCAGATAAAGGGATAGTGCAAAGTGTTTAGCCTTGTGACTGACATCTCTCAGATCTCCTGCAGGGAGATACTAGAATGTCAGTTATTATCTTCTTCCTCATCATCATCTTCCTCATCATCCCCCCTTTGGCTGTCATCCTGGCATCTCCCCCTGAGTTTCCCCTCCTCCATAGCACACAGGCTGGGCACCATCTTTTTAGCCTGAATTATGCTTAAGCCTACTAAGGCTAATATGTATGCATAAGGGTTCCATCCCCTTTTTCCTTATCCATACTTCCATATCCCACTAATTTAGGGGTGCCCCATTTCTCATTGGCTATCCTCTTAGTTCCCCTTATTCTTATTAACATTTATACCAATGCATTACTATAGTAACCTGAGGTTATTACAGGATTCCCCAAAATGTTGTTAGTATCTTGCAGTATTAACTGGAAGATTGCAGCATATTTTCAAGTCTATTGCTGCATAATTTCCAGAACACCAGCACATAACACATCTTTTACTGTCATCTTACACTTCACTCATACAGGGTTATCTTTTGGTCTAGTTATGCCAATGTGTTTCAGGCCTTTTGTAGCTAAGCTGGGTATCTTAGAGGCATGAGGCCTGTAGACCCTGTATTACAACATTAATACATACTTACATTTTACCTCTGTATATCCTAATATCTTTTATTCTACAATATTTACCACTTTCCTTGTCACAGAACATACTCCTTAGTTAAATAATTGATTATAATATACCAGTGGTTTGACTGTTGAGCCTTAGAAATTTCTTGTAATTTTTATTTGCTTTATAACTAGAAATAATGATGTAATATAAATCAAGAAGAAAAAAAACCCTGACGATCAAGATAAATTGCCATTAAGTTCTGTTAGTCCATAGGACAGTCTCCAATGGTAAATAAATGGAAGCTTGCTGTTTGGGTCATTTTAAACCAGACTGGACAAAGCACCAGAAAATATATTCTTGGAGAAAATCTTGTATTGATATAGGGTTGGACAATATAGTCTAAGAAGATCCTTACCTCTGCATTTTTAGGGGTAACAGTAGGAATGAATTAAAGCCTCTGCTACTGGTTTTAATCTATAAATTAACAAGACAAATAACTTAATTCTGGGCACCGCTAACCTCAGCATAACAAACAAATATTAAATAGATGAAAGATGATCTCAGCTCTGGGTAATGTTAGAAATCACAGTGTAAATAGTGTGGCAATGGCTGCTGGTAAACCTACTGTGCACACTACGATGCATATAGGGAGATAATGAATGGAGAAAAAGCAAAACAGAATTACCAGCACTTAGAATGTCAATCAAAAATTTCCTAGCTAACCTTCCTGCACAATATTGGGCTATTGTACAGGGACAAAGTTCTCTTGATGGGAATATTTCCATTTTAGGCACTATATATTCAGGGATGGTGTTTGCAAGCAGGGCAATTGCCCGAGGCCCCACACCACAGAGAGCACCACTTGGCAGGGCTCAGGCTTCAGCTTCAGAAACATTACAGAAATCCAATGTGTGGGCAGGTAAGGCTGGCGGGCTGGGAGCTCACTCCTTAGTTTCTGCCCTGGGCTCCAGTATGTCTAACACCATCCCTGCATCTATTATCTGGGGCTTATCTTAAAAGTTAGTTACATACAAAAGTAGATTAGTAATGTTCTTCTAGTCCATCTTGGAAAACTGGGACTATATCTTCCCCTCTTATTCTCTGGTTTTTCTCTATTGAGATGATGTTTAAAAGCATCCTGATCCATTTCAAACATATAGGTAAATTGCCTTCTACTGATATCTAATGAAGTAACATGACGTGGACTGTCTTTTGGGAATAAAGATGTTAGCATTTTCTAGTTGTTTTGTATCTGTATGGTTACACAATGATTGAAGAAATGCTTGGGTTTAGATTTCTGTGCATTTATCTTTTAAAAGAGATATCAATGTTTTATAAATTATTTTGAGTACATTTTCAAAGTTACTAAATCCTTGCACAATACAGAAATACACCTCAATTATCTATTTCAAAGTCACAAATAGCAACTTCTAAATGACTCAGCCATTTGAGAGAAAAATACTTACTTTCTACCTCTGATTATTTTTGCATTTGACAAGCATATATTTCTGTAGTAAAACATGGGTCTTGACACTCTTTCTAAGTAAATACTTTGGGTCAGTTCAGCAGCTATTGCTGAGAAGCACACAGCCCAGGAATAGTGGGGTGGAGGAAGTTGTTGGTGGTGCAAAGGTGGTACAAAGTTTGCCTTTTAATTCACCTAGTTCTGGGGGTGGTCTCTTGATGTAAGTTAGAACAGCCCCAAAGCTTCTCTACATTATTCTTGCTGTCAATTACTCAAAGGAGCTAAAAGTAACCATAGAGATGCCCAGCCATCCTTCTTTGCCCCATCCACAGCCTGCATCTAGTAATGCGAATGGATATGACAATGGAAAGATTACACCATTTCAGTCCGTCTACATGGGGCTGATCATCCTGGTAGGATAGTATTGGTAGATTTTTCTGTCCATCTAACACAAAATGGCTGTTGTGCATCCGGGAATCTGTTCTTCCAATTGTATATGGGAGTGGCTAATGAGGACTTAGTCGAGTGCTACCCTGCATTAAGTTAATTTAGTACTTCAGAAAGGTGACAAATTAACAATACTAGAAAGTGAAAACTTTTATTTGTCCACAAATGGATAGGTGCCAGCACTGCACACTTTCCTACCTTGTCAGGTCCATGTGTTTCACTCCTATTCCTTAGTGACCCTTTATCATTATAACTAAGGGACAACTGCTAGGTGATGACAAGGCAGTTTAGTCTCTAGGTCCATTTGGTCTGGAGCCACAGTACTGCCAACAAAGTTGCTAATCATGGTTCAATCCAACCATTTTATAAAACCATCAAAATCAATGGGAGTTATGCCCTGGACTCCAATAGGAAGTGGATCTGCCCCTTCTGTGAGAGATATATTTTTGATTTCAGGAGTGCATATTCTGATATTTATGAAGAACAAAATGACATTAAAAAGGGCAAAAATTAAGTCAAGCTATTGTTCAGCGAGCTATTTTATGAGATTTTTAATTGTAGAAATGTATAAGAAACTCTGGTTTACTTTTCCTTGGAATCTGTTACATTTTGAATAATCCTGTGGGTAGTGAATTGATTTAATTTCAAGACCTGGAACTCAGGGTTAAATGTGTACAATTAAACATCTTCAAAATAGTAACTCAGTTTTACATCATTACAGTTAATTAATCAGATGGTGTTATTTTTTGACACTGATGTCCTTTCCTATGCAAAAACAATAACATTTCTGGAGAGTTTCCATTCAAATTTAATAATTTACATTTTGGGTCCACCTGGTATCCCAGCTCCTCGCACCAAGAGAAGCTAATTTTCTTGCTTATCAGTCAGATACATTTTTTTACACAAATAATTTATTATTCATTATTTGGAATTAATTAAATACCAACAAAGACTGGTTGGCATTAAATATGTATTTTGGAGCCCACTCCTGCAACTGATGGTAAGCCTCCATCCCTTGGTTCAAAAACGTGATTGTTATCTCTTGGCATCAGATGAAACATTCAGGGAGTTTTTATTGTTCATGTTAAGCCATGCTGTAGCTGACTTTGCTGTTTCTGTCATCAAACTCAGTTAATAAATCATACCATTGTTTAAAAAATGCAAGATAAAGCCTGTCTTACTATTTTGTGTTCTTCACTAAAGCATTGTAATAATCAGGAATAAAGTCATTATACTATGCAAAGATATGAAACATTTTAACCAGTGAGTTCTATTGAAACTGCTGATTATATTTGTTTGCAGGGGTGAAGGTCATCTGGAATTTCTGTAAACAAGCACAGAAAGGCTAGCTACTGTGCCTGGAAAAGGCATCCAGGCTTCCCTGTTTGTTTAATTTCTCTATATCTCATATGGGGAGAGGGGAGTAAAATAAGTACTGTAGGTGAGAGAAAGAGCACAAACTTTTCTACTTTAAAATTATGTTGTGATGAAAATAATGGAATAGCGTTGTGCTCCCATATTTGCAGTATATGGGTGCACAAACAATAAAGCCCTGAAAGAGAAAGCAGGCTATGAAGATGTAGGCAAGTAAAAGAGGAGATCTGAAATTAACTGTAGGTAAGAATACAAACAGTCTAGTGGAACAACTGATGCTTGGGGCGACTGGAAACATGCAGCAGTGTGGATGGAGAAAAGGTCATTAATAGAGTCAGAGTCTCAGATTTGATCATGAGCACAGTGGTCCCCTCCCTGTAAACAACAGTGTGTTTGGGGGAGGAAATTCTTCTATCTGATTCTCCTCTTCACCCACCCCTCTGACAAGAGAGTTTTGAGGCTTCACAAAGTCGAGAATAGACATATGGCTGGATCTGTTTACACCATTTTTGACCATTGCATCATTATTTGTTATAGGATAACCATGTGTCGTAATATCGAGAGTACTGTATCTCGGCTTGAATGCTAACATGATTTAGTTTTTATATGGTAGAACTACTGTTTCCACATGAACCCAGTTAATGTATTGCCTCTTGTGGTGGTTTCTTGGCTATTGCACCACATCCCCTAGTGAACAATCAGTTTTCTTGTTATGATCCTTGTTTCCAGAACTCCATCCCAACAGAATGACTCATTTGCTAAAACTTTTTCTTTTCTCTCTTTCTTTTATAAAAAAAAGTTTCAGTTTTATCTAAAGATTCCAAATTTTTCAAAAATTCCAAATCACGAAGTTCCAAAAAGTTATTTATAGAAATCATAAACCCATTTGCCCCTTGGTGTTGTTGCAGTAGCACCCGTAGGACTGTAATCTAGGATCAAAGTTTATTGGACTATGTCTCCAGAAACAAGAAATAAGAGACCCTCCTTCAGAGACTTCAGAACCTAGGTATATGACAAGACACAACTAGTGGATAACACCTGGAAACTCTGTGGCTTGAAGCCCCTGGAAAGTAGGGAGCTCGCTATTGACACCTGTTGTGAACAGTGAGATGAGCATCCTGAGTTGCCTGAGGACTCCAAATGGACAGTAGCTCCATAGAGGAGGGAGTTCTTTGCTGGCATCTATTGGTGAGCAAGGGAAAATGGCTGAATGGCCCAGACCTCATTTGCATTTCTGTTATATGACGGTGTGGGGCATTTTGATCAAACCTCAGTTAAGTTTTAAGTCTAGGGATAATAAAACATTCCTCTAAATGCTATAGGACTTGGAGACCTCTGCATTCAGGTGTTGCTTGATGAGAGAGTACAGTGTCTGTGGAGGAAGGAACAAACCTGAATGTAGCACTGTCCTAGTGTACACCGACAGACTCCGGTCATCGGCAGGCAGGTTCGAACCTTGGGCCTCTGGAGCTCAGTGCATGAGCCTCTACTATATAAGTTAAAAGCCCAACTGCCATTTAGCTAAGGTTGTAGAGCAAACTCATTTTACTCTCTCTAAGTGGTCTTGGTGCCACTAGATGGGACAGGACATCACACCCAAAAGATGTGTGGGTCACAATAGCTCTCTGTTCTTCAGGCACAGAAACAATATTGGGTGGGTTGCATTCCTTTAACTATACTGGTATAGCAGAATGCTATACAGATATGATTAAAATGGCACAACTTTCTAGTTTCGACAAGCCCCTAGTGACATGACAGCTCAGAATCTTGCACTTCCCCCTGACCTGAAAAATCACAATTTTGTTTACTTGAGCTTTAGATTTTAGACTGCTCTTGGAAGGGACTATCTTTCTTTGGATCTCTAAGCACATTTAATAATAAATGCTATTATTGTTCACCCTTCTGTTATAAATATAATGTTTTGTTTTTCTCTTTGATGAGAGGGAAAAGCCGATGTGCCTGAGATTCCAGAAGCTCAACAAAACATTAAAAAAGGAAGAAAACACATGTGGAAGTGCTGGAGTATGTTGGTATAGGAAAGTTAGCCTTCAGGACTGTTGATCCTTCGCCTGATCTTCAACCTACTAACTGGCCTAAGATTAGGCAATTTATAATCAGGATTTAGGTAATAGCCTATTCTTCTAGGAAAAGTTAAGACACTCAAGAAATCAATAATGAATCTTCATTATAGCTGTAACGCAAGCAGGAGTACACAAAGTGAAGGATTGTCTTAAAACAGGTTTGATAATAAGGTTGAGGCCTACTAGTTAGCAAAAGGTTTGAATAGTTAGCATGAGTGATTATAAGATTTAGCAATATGTATCTTGTAATAAACAGTCTGGGTATAAAATAGCATATTTGAAACTGCTCTGGTGTGTCAAAACCATTGTGAAATTCATTGACCCAGTTTGACCACACAAATATCTTTGAAACCCTAAGACTGGTCCCCTGGAATACCAAATACGGGTAGGGGCTGAGACTTAATCAGATATAGGCCCAGACATGTATGGGTATAAGGGAATGAGGTGTACACCAAACCCTTAATTGGGAATTTGGGATGGTTGGATAGTGGAAACCTTATCACTAAGCCCAGAGGAGATGGACTACCTCTTCAATCCTCATTGCAGGTGTACCCCATAAAGTTTGTGATTATACATAATGCAGGTTATTCTCTAATACTTTTTATGCCTTAAAAGTGTCGTGCTTATGCTTATACTAATCTGGAATTTAATAAAATCTCTGAAACAATTTTTAAGTAGTCACCTAAGAGACCAAACCAGGTATCAGTAATTTGGGTATTTGCACCCCAATTAACTAAACGACTATGAACAGAGTAGGAAAGTCAATAAGAGGGGCAGAAGTAGGGCCATTCCTGACTCCTTTATTGGGGGTGCAGTGAGTAAGAAGCAGAAATAAGTTTTGGAGTCACTTGTGTGGCTGTGGTGGAGGAGAGACTTGGTGAGGGAGGGGAAATGATTCACAAGTTTGTGTTCCCATATCAACTACCATGGTCTTTTTTGTGGGGAGGAGAAGGGAAGTGATGGGAAGCAGGAATTACTTCATTGTGCCAGCAAATGCTTGACTATGTTTAATAAAAATGCTGCAGATTCTATTATTTTGTGACTGTCACCATGGAAAACAGTGAATGGCACATCCCTTGTAGGGTCACATTGCACAGTTCAGGGAAGTTGCACCTGTTTTTTTCTCCCTCCTGGCTCACCAAGGGCACCCAGTCTAGGCTTCCAGGTCTTCAGCTGTCAGCTCTCTTCGGCAGAAACTTGTCTCTCTCCCTTCTGACCAGGGTCTTCTCTTTTAAAAATTATCCATTTCCTTATCTACACAGTGTGATATCCCCAACAAGCCAGACTGCCTAAACAGGCCAGAATCTGTGCTTTGATTTCTTTCTGAAGGTTGTGAACAGCTGTAATTGTCAGTAGTCACAAATTACCATGCAAGTACATTTATTCTTAAGGTGGAAGCATGACAGAGGAAAATATATGAAAAGCAAACAAACAAACAAAAAATAAACTATCCATATGCTAGAAAGCTTACCAGAGATCACCCCAACTCCAGCCTCTGACTCTTATAGGTGTCAGTCTGTCAAAACCCACATTTGGGTTTTCCCCAGTTACAAGTTCATAACTGTCTCAGAATCAGAAGCAGAACAATCAGTCATGCAGTTCATCCTGGTCTTTATGTAGATTGGTCCTTTCATGTGTATTGTCCCAAAAGTCCATTCTTGTCTGGCACATTGTTCAATATAGTCCTTGGATCTTCCAGAGCTCACATCACATCCTCCCCCTTGAAAGCTTGCATATGATCCTAGCCCACAAAAATACATACACTTTGCATTCAGTACAATGGACCCAAAGATAATTCAATTTAATTCAATAAGGTTTTCAAGGATATTGCATGAAATTGCCCTATCTGTCACAATATGGGTCCCTCACTGCTTAGCAAGCCAAGCAAGAGCCTACGCCAGATAAGACCAGAAACATGATGTATTTTCCTGAATATATGTTGAGTGATCATCTCTTAGTATCTCCAGAGACTGCTGATTGGCCCCATAAAGCTCCAAGAGGTGTCTTGTCTTCTGTGTGCAAGTGGGAATTGGCTGTTGGAGATTGTGTTGAAGCAGTGGGCTCTGGTTGGCTTTGTGGGGGAGCGCTTTCCTCCTGGCATAGATTTATTCAGATTAGATTAATGGGTTGATGATGATCAGATTTTATGCTGATGAGGCCAATGCAAATACAGATCTAGACTAATGAGGCAGGGGAATAAGAAAGTGAGTAAAATGAGAATCCTTGATCCCTCTTATAAAGCAGGTGATGATGGTATCCGGGTGGGACAATTGCAGTCAGCTGGAGGGGCTGATGGTGATATGCCAGGATGGTGATATTCTCCTCTTCTGATACATGAGTATCAGGAGGATTTGCCATTGGCCAGCTTTCCCTAGTGATATAGATGCACCAGAAGTTCTACTTGTGAAATCAGGACACAAGCAGTACTGAACAGTCACACTTCCCATGCAGACCCCTCAGAAACTGACAACAATGGTGTCGTAAGTGCTCTCCTTGAATTAATGTAGCAGCAAAATGCAACACGGGGTCTGGAGAAAGGAGATGTGGGAAGATATCCTGGTGGGGAACAGTGAAGCACACAAGAGGCAGGAGAGAGAAAAACCTTGGGTGCATGAGAATTGGTGTACAATGCACAGTGCAGCACGAAAGATTCAGTAACAATTTGCTGCCTGATACACAATTGGCAGAGTGTCCAGTTTAACAGTTCCTGTCATGATGTACATGAATATGCCCCACAAAAATTTATTCTGAGAATTCAGCACAGGATCTGCCCCAGATGACCTTGATGTGCTGACTTTGTGTTCTTGTGATAGGGTATGTAAACCTCACACTAGAATGAAAAGGTTAAGGAGCAGTCTTCGTCCTCCCTCTTCTATCTACCCTCTCTCCCCCAAACCCCTACGGCTCAGAAGGGGGCAGACAGGGCAGGAGGATACACCTACAGAAAGAGATCCTGAACAAGGGTGGCATGGAAGACCTCAGAGCAAGTTTAACAGCTGAGCCTAGAGTAGCTGAAATTTCAGGAAGTGATGGGTGTATGGGTGGGTTGATTTTTTTTTGATGGTGGTGATTTGTGTGTAGGATCTTGTTGGGTTTTTTTTTGTTTGCTAGATTATGCTATGCTCTGAGACTTTGGGGAAGGCAAATGGTAGGAAATGGCCCACGGATGCAGTATAGGGGCACTCAATATTGTTGCCTCTCATGGGGCCCCCAGGTGGAATGGGCTCCCCTACCAGCTGTGCTCTGATGTTTGGCTGCATGTGTATGTTCTTTCTGCATGCTGTACTGACTCTGGCCTGATAGTCCTTACAGCAGGCTCCAGCCAGACTGCCCAATAAATCTACAGACTCGGTTAATAATGTCCTGGCTCTATGGTTACAGGTACACTAACACATGTATCTCTGTTAATGGTGGGACTTTCCATTATCCCCTAGGCCAGCCAAAGACACTCCCTCTGAGATACATCTTTATACACAGATACAAACAAGTTATGTATTGCCTCTCTGATGTTTTTGGGTGCCCCCTTGATGTATTTAGGTGCCACCCATTACCTCATACATGTTGATTCGATCAAAACATCTTTATCTATAATGTTGTCATCCTGATCTTATATTTAGGATGGGTCAGTGTGTTCCTGTTATCTTTGGGGAACGTGCTGGTGGCAAGGTGTTCTGGTACCACCTTTCTCGAATGTATTTGCGTATATATTCTTATGCCTAGCACTACTTAGGAATGTGTGTTTCTGCAATATCAGCCCTGTTCTTGCCAAATTCTGTGAGCAGGGCCTGTCTCTTGTTCACAGCTTAACTGTGCTTTATATTAGCAAGTTTTGACCACTACTTTAGCCCAGGTCTCAGGCCTCATACCAGGCTCTGATACAAGGGTTTATGTTTCAGGCCCTCTTCCTATAACACCAACCGCCCTTGTGGCAGCAGGGGCATAAAACTCCCTTCCAAACCTCCTCTTGCAAGTAAGGAGAGGATAAAGACTCTGAGAGCCTTGGAGTGAGCCATATGTAGGGAACAGAAGGTAGGTTGAAGGCCCTTCCTGTTGTGAGGATTTGAAACTATATATTTCTCTGAATTCTGCTATCCTGGAAGAAGCAAACTAAATTGGTGACCCAGCCAAAGAGTCAAGTCATCACTCACCAAAAGGTAGGACTTCACAGTACTGGAAAATAGTTGCTGGTGAGAAGCACTGGAGAAGGGGGAAAGTGGAGACCCAGCTACCTCACTACTAGGCAATGCCACCAGTAACCCAGCCTCCCATCACAGTTCTCTTTACAGAGGCTGTAGAGTTGTAGCCTCTTTACAGAGGCTGTAGAGTTTTCTCTTATAGCCACGAGGTATAGAGACAACTATGCCAACTTCTTCCACCACAGTGATGTAGGGGATATGGCTGGGCAAAAGAGCACCTGGCCACGTTACTGCCTCTCTGGCTAACAGAATGGCAACTTGGGGTCTGATGTAGCCAGCAGAATTTAAAGCTCCCAGAAGGTTGCTATAATTTGTTTGTTAAGACTGATCCTAACAGAGATTCATCAAGGAGGGTTCTTCATCTGTGCTAGGCATCAAATGTTTGGACCATAGAGCCTAGTTTCTAGTGACTACTATTTTATTTCTGGTATCAGAGGGGTAGCTGTGTTAGTCTTGATCTGTAAAAGCAGCAAAGAGTCCTGTGGCACCTTATAGACTAACAGAAGTTTTGGAGCATGAGCTTTCGTGAGTGAATATCCACTTCTTCGGATGCATACATGCATACATGCATCCGACGAAGTGGGTATTCACCCATGAAAGCTCATGCTCCAAAACTTCTGTTAGTCTATAAGGTGCCACAGGACTCTTTGCTGCTATTTTATTTCTGCTTTTTGTGTTTTACTCTATTATGCTGAAAGATTTGTACTGTGCTTCCTTTAACTGCTAATGTTGTGTTTTTACAGCATGAAGTGGCATCCAGGAACATGTGTTCATTTATGTGACTGCCATTCTGGAGCAGACTCTTTGAAGGATGAGCACTGAAATTGGAATACACAGTGTATGTTGTTTTTTTTCAAAGGTTAATATCATTTCCTGTCACACGTATTCTAGGTCTTTGCAAATTTAGTTCTTGATGCAAAATGCCAAACAGCCACCTCAAATGTTAATGAATAGCAAGAGCAGGTCATGTTGGCTTTAATTTAGATAAAGTGCAGATCTTTAATTTGTGATTATTAAAATGTGTCCCTGTCACTTCAGAAGGCTAGTTTAGAAAGCCAATATATTGTGATGCAAATAATAATAACAATAATAACAATAATAATAATAATTTGAGTGAAATATTATTAAGAAAAGGTTGTACAAGATCCCTACCCAATTGATTGTATGACCTTAACAACAGATCTCTTCTTGTAACATGCAAATTCTACACCTTGCAATGAAAAGTTTAAAATACACCCTCATACTGTGGCTGGGCCCCTTATGAGGAAATGGTCCCCAGACTGACCTGTTACAAGCTTCCTTCCACTTCAGGTAGGAAGGATGAGTAATAATGATGGATGCAATGTGACAGATGAGTCAGATGACTGAATCAAGACTATGGTAGATGCCTGCAGACACTGTAGAGAGTAAGAAGGTTCCTATAGGATCCTGATTCAGCAGGGGGAAGACACCAGCAGTGAAGAATGCACTCTGGAGAAGGCAAAAAGGCCTTGAGTTCTCTCCAGGGTGAGAAGGCTAGACTCCAGGGAAAAAGTCCTGAGATTTACTGCTGGGAGACTAAAATGACAGACCTGCACAGAGCAGGTGACTAGGGTGAAGACTCTGAGATATATTTTGAAAGACTCTGAAAGATTTGATAAATTAGACCCTAAGGAGGAATGTTTTATTATTTAAACAATGTGATTTAAGTGCCCTGAATAGAATGGGTAACTCAGAGTGCTGTACAGCCATGCCAGGCCATAAGGGGGCACTCAGGAGGCAGCTGACCAGATTCCATATACAGAAAGAACATTGCCTAACCAAGGATAGGAATGCAGCCAAATTATATCAATTTTAAAATTCAAACCAATATTAATGGATTTTATTTTATTTTATTTTTTACCTTTTTCACCCAGCTCTACTTCTTGAAGAGGATTAATCTGTAGCCTGTATGTCACCCTACTTAACAATTTTGAGAATGCCCTTCTATAAATTCATAGATTCTGCAAGCCAGTGCCATAGGTCTTGTATAGAAGTGCTGTTCCATAGCTGCGTGAATCTCTAAAAACGTGTCGCATGACTAAAATATGTCTGAAGAAAGCTGTATATGTGTTACATCAGATATAATAGTTGTGAACCAGAGATAAAGTTCCCATGTGTGGAAGCAGGGCAGACAATTTTTAAAAGTTATATTTAGGCTGCAGCACTTCAATGAATGAACAAGACCCTATCTCAAAAAAACTCAGCGGTCTGTACAAAGAAGTATGTACAGTACAAAATTATAGTATAAAATCATCTCTAATATGGGAAAACCAGGGTGATTTGATTTTTGAAAATTCAGATCCTCAGGTTTCCATTTTATCCAAGCCACTAAAGTTTGGGGGTGGAAAGGCATTCAGCTAAAATATCCAGCTTTGTTAAGATTGTATTTTGAAGTATGGGTGTAACACACATCTATTTTGTCTGTAGTTTAAATATGGATGTCAGTGAATTCTTTGAGAATAGATAGCCTTATTGAAATCTATTTGACAAATATAATATTAAATGAGTTTTAGCGGGTTTAGGCAAAATTTGAATAAATCAATACCTCTTTTTAGTATTAAATCAGCTTTATAACTTGTCAAATGCCACTAGACAAAGTATTTATTGACTGATAGATAACAACTGTATTGATATACAGCCATATTTAGGACAGAGTGGCTGAAATTGATCAATGCTTATAACACATTAATCCGGACCTTCTCCTAGGCTGCTCCAGAAAGTCAATGGGAATTTTGCCATCGATTTCAATGGGAACAGGACAGAACCTCTCGTCTTTTAGAAAAATGTCAGACATTACATTTGTATTCTGTACCTGGGGCATGCTGGCATGTGATTTTTAGGTGTGAGATTTGTCTCAGGTTGTATAGCTTGGAAACATTATGAGCTAAACTGCCAGTAGTTTTAATGATGGCATCTCTATCAGAACTCCCAGTGCCTGGGAAAAGAGAAGTAATATCATGCTTGAGTTATATACACTTAAAAGTGCATACTTAGAGAAAGGCTCTTCACTGTAGGACCTTTTACTGAAGATAAGGGCAAGTTCATTATTCTTTGTAGTATGTAGGCAGAGCTTAGAGACTAATCATACACGTGGACCTCACCGTGCCAAGCACTATACAAACACAGAAGAAAAAGACCCTGCTCTGACGACCTTACAATCTAAATAATATGTTCTCTTCGTTAGAGCACCAAGCAAGACTGTCTGTTTGCAAAGGGCTTCCTGTACTAGAGACAGTCATCTTTAGATTAACAAGCTGCCTATAAGGATATAGAGAATATAACCCTCATGGAGAGTGGCACAGAGACTGTAGTTCTTTAGGCACAATGGAAAAATCACAATTCTTTTATTTAGTGTCCCAATTCAATGGTAAGCATGCAGTATAAATGCATAGACAGCTAAGAAGGGGACTGCATATCCTTTTTTGTTATCAAATTATTTCATATCTCACATAGTATAAAGAATGAGAACTTTCTTACTATTGTAGTTTAGATTAACTCAACTGATACATTCTGGGAGCAGGAGTTTTTTCCTGAAAGACAATCATTAAAATGTAATTCCATAAATATTGTCTCAGGAATCCAGTTATCTGGCTGTATGTTGTATATAAAAAGAGAACTGAAGCTTGTTTGGTGTTTATGGCAACAAGTGTTACTGTCAGGTACATTACAGATCATTGATGTATAAACAGCCAGGATGAAACTCTCATCACACCCAAATGTTAAGGAAATTGTGGCTATGTCTACACTAGCACTTTTGTTGGTAAAACTTTTTTTGGTCAGTGATGTGAAAAAAACTAACCTCTGATTGACATAAGTTTTAACGACAAAAGCGCCTGTCTGGACAGCTCTATGTTGATGGGAGGTGCTCTCCCACTAACATAGCTACCGCTTCTCATTGGGGATGGTTTAATGATGCCAATGAGAGAGCTCTCTCCCGTTCACATAGAGCAACTACACACAGGGGTGGCTCCAGGCACCAGCATGCCAAGCACGTGCCTGGGGCAGCAAGCCACGGGGGCGCTCTGCCGGTTGACACGAGGGCAGCAGGCAGGTTGCCTTCGGAGGCATGCCTGCGGAGGGTCTGCTGGTTCCACGGCTTCGGCAGACCTCCCGCGGGCTGCCGCTGAATCCGCGAGACCAGGGACCTCCCGCAGGCAAGCCGCTGAAGGCAGCTGGGCTGCCGCCAAATCCGCGGGACCGGGGACCTCCCGCAGACAAGCTGCCAAAGGCAGCCTGCCTGCCATGCTTGATGGTGGCAAAATACCTAGAGCCGCCCCTGACTACACAGGAGATCTTACAGCTGTGCTGCTCTAAAGTCAGTAGTGTAGACACAGCCTATATGAAATAAAGTACACTCAGAGAAGTACAACCTTTGCTGCACCTGCAAAAAAAGGAATGCTAATGGCCAAGCCATCTTTCCAAAGCATGCAATCCTAGATTAACAGCTAGGACACAGGAGATTCTCAGACAGAAAACTCAGAGCTTGAGAAACCAAGAGGGGTCAGTGTGTTTTAGCAGTTAAATTTGAGTGAGAGGCCAAGATAGAGTGAGAGACCAAGACAGCTACCCTTTTGTGATTAAGTAAGTGGTGCTTTAGCTGAGATTTCAGAAAGACAGAATTATCTATGTGCATTTGATAACTGTGACAGATAGGGCAACTTTCTATGATATCTTTGGGAGACCATATTATATTAAGTATACAATATATCAGTATATATATATCAGTGTGGGCCAAGGTTTGTATGCATTTCCCAGTGGAGAGGGATAGTGAAAACAGGTGCAGATGATTGAGGCAAATCACTCGGGTTACAACAACTGCAGAGATGGACCATCTCCTGAGGAGCCTTGCATATTCTGGTTCAAACTGGATTCTTCAGAGACCATCATCCAAAGAAAGGACTTTTGAATAAATAGTCCAAGCTTAATCTGATGCGGGGCCTTCATTCTGGTTCCTGATCTAAAGAGTAATACGTCTAACCACAAGGAAAACCCAACTCTGGTGTCTGAAGGACATTTACTGGAGCCCTATGGTGGAACTGGGGGTGATCCTGTCATAACTTTCCTACTCAGATCTGAACCTTAGAGTTCAGAACATGAGAAGCTAGCATGAAACCTCCAAACTTAATTACCAGCTTGGATCTGATATCGCTGCCACCAGCCAGAAAATTCCAGTGTCTGGCTCACTCTGGTCTCCCCAAAACCTTCCCTGGGGGACCCCAAGACTCAGATGCCCTGAGTCTCACCACAAAGGGAAATAACCCACTTCCCTTCACCCTCTTTACCTCCTCCCAGATTTCCCCGCCCTGGGTACTCTAGGATATTCCCTGCTTCAAGTCCTTGAAACACAAGTACCCAGAGATCAAATCTCTCCCTCCCCTCACCCAGAGAGTATGTAAAGTCAGGCTTAGTAAATCTAACACAAAGAGATTTCCCCCCTCCCTTCGTTTCTTAGCCTTGATCAGTAAAAAAAACCTCAAACAGGTCTTAAAAAGAAAGCTTTATATAAAAAGGAAGAAAAAGACATAAAAATGGTCTCTGTATCAAGGTGACAATATACAGACTCAATTGCTTAAAAGAAAAAATGAATAAACAGCCTTATCCAAAAAGAATACAATTTAAAACATTCCAGCAACTACACACATGTAAATACAAAAAAACAATATAAACCTATTGTCTTACTATTCTTGTACTTACAACTTGGAAACAGAAGATTAGAAAGCCTGGAGATAGAGAGATCCCTCTCAGAGCGGAGAGGGCCACCGAACCAAGACAAAGAACAAAGGACTCACACCCAAAACTTCCCTCCACCCAGATTTGAAAAAGTCTTGTTTCCTGATTGGTCCTCTGGTCAGGTGTTTGCAGATCACTGTTTGTCAACCCTTTATAGGTGAAAGAGACATTAACCCTTAGCTATCTGTTTATGACAGATCCCTGGTAAGCTTCCAATGCTGTTAGCACTTATGTCAATTCACACTGTCATATGTCCCACACATGCTGCCACCAGACATGTCATAATAATATCTCAGTTCATGGAAATGGACTCATGTCCATTCTGTACTCAAACTCTGGAAAATGTTCTCACCAAGTTACTGATTTCTGCTCCAATGGAAAACTGATCTTCAAGGCTCAGAAATATGCTACTACTTGACAAAGACAGAACAGTATCATTTGAGGTGTGCTAATTATTTTCACTTTTTAAATGCATTCCTGCAAATCATATTAGATTCAACAACTGCCTTTAAGGCCTCACTCCTACAAAGTGCTCCATGTGAGCAGATCCCTGAGTCAATGCAGAACTCACTGCAGGATCAGGACCTTAACACTAGGTTGGACAAATTAACAGAAGCAATATCTGGTGGATGTTTGATCTCAAAATAATGTATTCCTCTTGGCCTGAGTTTCATAGGAAGATACACTGTGCATTCAAAGGAAAAACTTATTGAAAATTTAATTGCAAGTGAACGAGAGACTCTTGAAGTTTTGAATCATAGGATATTCTGTTTCTGAAATAAAAATAAACAGTTCATCAGCATATCACCTGTGTATTTTATTTAGAGGAAACCACATAGTATTTTAAATGACTCTGGCTCATAGCTAAATGACAGGCAAAAATACTAATCTCAAGTGCCAGAGTGAGGGGCACTGCAAAGTGCGTATGGGGAGGTTAGAGTTCATGGAAATTTCATCTCCATTTCATTTGAACCTTTTACACTGAACTTGAGGATTTAAACCATAATCTGTATAATTAAAAAAAGTCTGGACAGAACGGCAACCCCTGTGCAATTGAAAAGACTGGAGGATAGTTTATCATCTTTTCTCTAAACCAAAGATATGCAAAACATTGAATGGTAAAGGGGAGGTAGACTTGGGGCTTCTAGTTAACCTTCCTCTTAGCACAAGAACAAGGAGACATTCAATGATATTCAAAGGCAATATATTTAATACTGGCAGTTAACCCTCAAGATTCGAGGCATAAACTAGCTACTGAGTGACACTGCGAAGGTTATTTAATAATTGTCTGCTACAGAGTTTCCTGCACTTACATCTGAAAGCAGTTGCCACGAGCTACTGTCACAGATACACTACTAGACTAGATAGACTGCTGTTCTGGTCCAGTCTAGCAATACTTATGTAAAGACAACCTGATTAAGTACATTTCTGAAACACTGATTAGAGTTGGATGAATTATTCATGTATAAGTGATACTATTTCATACTCGCTACAATTGTTGACTGGCTGCGAAGGCATTCATTTTTCACAGGATAGCATTAGATTGTAGCAGGTGGAATTGGTTGACTAATACAGAAAGTGATTAATGTTCAAGCAGGAAAAAATGATGCTGACCAGTTCAGCTTGCAATTTGTGAGGTCATCCTGGCCAATATTTTCAAAACAGGTAAAGGATTTAGGAACTTAAATTTAGGCATCAATTTTGTATATTCTTTATTGTTAATGAAAGAATAGTTAGATGTGTCCCAATTTTTTACACAAATAATTATTTCTATGAAGATTCATGCCATGTGCTATTTTTATTCTCCTATTTTAAAGGTTTATCATCCTATCACAGAACAGAAACATCATCTGTCTTAGATAATCAGTTACACACCACAAATAATAAATAATGAGCAATTTGCAAAGAAACAAATTAGGAGTGGATTCATATATGTGTAAACAGTGAATTGAATGCTTATCAACAATGCATATAGTCACATAAATGGGATCAATTTGAGAATGATTTGTAAAGAAAAAACTGACAGAATTCACAACAATCAGCTTTAAACAAATAATTTAGCAAGCTGTAATTGTGGGAAAATTAGTGTTTTTATTTCTTTAATCCAACTGTTATAAATTTCAGACTCTTTTCACATTTCAGGAACAGCAACCCTTTAAAGACTACAGCATCTGTTTACAATCCTACTTACTGCATTGTTCAAGAAAATAATACACAAACTAGACTTGGAGCCACAGCATTAGAGGGATTTGTGGACAGATCAAGTGTTGCAGTGCATCCCATCCAATTTCAGATCAATTTTTGTTTGGATCTAAATACTGCCATGTGGATTAAAAACTGGTTGAAGGACAAAAAACAAAAGGTGATGATAAAAGGCAATGGACTAAATTATGGGTAAATGTCTAGTGATGTATAACAAGGATCAAGGTTTGATCTGGTCTTACAGAAACTTCGTTAATTATCCAGATGAGTGAGTAAGTAGCACATTAACAAAAATCATAGATGATACCAAGTTAGGGAAAAGCAGGAAAGACCAGTGAAGACAGATAAGTGATGCAAACCATAATTGCAAACGTGGATAGGAAACTTAATGAGATTCACCTTGAAAAATGGAAGCTACACTAGCTGAGGAAAGATAATCCAAAATAGAATTATTCAGTGGAAGGCAGGGGAAAGCAGTAATGTTGAAAGAAATGTAGGGCAAATGAGCAGATAAAAAAATTGACTTTGCAACGTGATTTGACAGCAAAAAAAGCCAGTACAATCTTGGACTACATCATATCATAGAACATGGTAGTAACATAGGTCTAGTGCAAAAACAATGTAGTATTATCTTTCATCCTGGGTATCTTATTACTGTAAAGATATTATTAACTTGGAGGAAGGTATTAGGAAAGATTAATAGAGTAAAATACGTGTAGATAGGGTAAATACTGTTAACAGGAGGACAAAATAAAAGTCTACAAATCTCTGAATAAGGTGTAAACAATTTAAAAGGGAAAACATTGTTTAGGGTACAACAAGGGGATAGGAGTAAAGGAATAATATGAAGAAAAGAAAAAATGGGATCTGAATATTAGAAAAATCTTTCTGATAATGAGATTTTTCAGGCTAGGGAATTTAGTTCTCAAGAGCAGTATTGTAAGCTCCACTGCTTTGGACTCTTAAGATTAGATCAGTAATCATGATATCTTAGAAATGAAGTTTTGGCACCATTATAGTAAATGGTAAAATTCCCATTGACTTCAAAGCGGTTGGTCAGTATTTCACCCTAGGAGTGAGTCCTGCATTGGCAATGGAATGTATTAAATGATTTAGCAATTATTTTTCAGTTGTAACTGTTTAGGGTGATCTTCTCTGTTACCTGTATAAATCTATAATAACTCAATTAAAGTCAACTGAGTTACTCTGGATATAGATGTGTGTAAATGGGAGTAGAATTTAATCCTTGGATTCTTCTTTACTTCCTTCTCTTCAGAAAATTCTGTACCCAGGCCAAATCGTACATCACAACTAATAAGCATAAAATCCAAAACATAACTCTTCCAGGAACCCATAAGTACACAATCCACATTTTTATGGGCAATATAGCGCATATGGATGACAGCATGTGGCTTCTGACAAAAGCTTATAGAGAAGCTCATTATGCTGGAAGAATACTTCCCTGATAACCCATATAGAGGTCCCAGGAAAGACATCATACTACACTGGCATATGCGAGAATGCCTATAATCATAATTTATAGAAAACTCTGTTCACCACCTTCCTATTGTCTGCCTTCAGATTTGTACTCAGAGTATATTTCATGCTATTCAGTGCTGCTGAGGGACAGTGTGTCCAAAGAGCATTACTGCTTTCATATCCATATAATACTGAATATTTTATTCTTATTAATATGAATCTAGAAATCTCACACAGTAACCTCTCACTTAAATTTTGTGCAGAGAAGATGATGCTGGAAGCAGTGAGTCAAGTAAACTCATAGGTCAAGACCAGTGTCACTACAAATAATAAACAAATAATAAACTACAGGGACTGTGCAGTTTTTATTTTGGGGATCTCAGTACTGAGTCTTGCTTTGGAAACAAGGAGACCAGACCAAAACAATAGGTCCTGTTATGACAACTGGGCCTACAAATTTACCCTTATTGTGAGATCAACTGTGAAAAGTGAATTAAAGTTCATAAAGTGTCACAAATGTTGATTTGAGAAACAACTGAATTAATACAAACAAAAAGGACTAATGATATAATTCAAGGACTGTGTTAAGATCATGAACAATAAAACTGTGGGACTGGAAATCAATGTATCAGAATTAGTGCATGAGAAATTAGGCTTAATTATTGGACATAATAATGAAGGGATGAGATATTCTACCCATCACTCCCTTTTGGGGTCCTTAAAAGAAAAACTTTGGCTACCATGATGTGGAACCCTTAAAGAAGGGGAAAGAATGAGCTTCATCATCATGCTACCCCCACCATCTCCTGGGACCACGGACCTTCTTTGTCATAATCCTGAGAGATGTCCTGACCAGATAGGACCAGAGAGATAGAACCAGATGACATATCTATGGGCTAGATCTTGAACACCACCTGGGATGTGAGACTCTCTCTCCTCCCCCTGTTCCCTTATTCCCAGTGTGTCCTCTTCCTATCTTCTTTGGTCTATTAAGAATTTGGTTTAGCCAACCCAAACTTTGTTTTTTCTTTCTTTTTTTCCTCCCAGCACTGCTGTAAGCCTGTGACCAAAAAGGCATCTAAAAGCAGTGCTCTAAATAGCCTAATGCTGGTATACATTTGTAAGGCTGATAGGACTATATGCTGTGCCTGAGTTTCTCCTGCAATGAGATTGCAAGTCAGAAACAACAGTAAAGACAGAAGCTGCATTTTCTGTCTCTGCTGTTTTTTTCTTTCTCTTTTTGTGTTTGTGTCTTCTAGGAAATGGGATCTGACTTGAGCAGATCTTGCCTATCTCAACTATCTTCTTCTCTGTTCTGCAAAAGGACAGTTATTACCATCTTTAATACCTTTAAAAAAACTGCCAGACAATTTGTTTTTCTTTTTTTATAAAAACTGTCTCTAGGTGGCCAAAAGGGAACAAGGGGTGGTTTTTTTTTAGAGTAAAAGCCTTACTTAAACAATTTCAAATGTAAAGTGTTTTTCTTTGTCTATACATTTAATAAAAGATTAAAAGGGATTTTTAACTATGTTTACCATGACACTAAGCAGTCCGAGTTCTCTGTATAACAAAGTCCTTTTTAGCTAAGCAACATATTAGACATTCCACAACCTTGGAACCACTTCATTACCTGTGACACTATATACCAGAGCCCTCATCTTCCTCTGTGGCCAAATCAAGTTGGCACTGCTGACCATCCATTTGTCCTAAGTACTGAGACCCTTACATTCCTCCTAAACTGGTAGTGTACCACATTGTAGATATTAGGGCTAGCCACCTGCTCACCAGCCTGCTTGTTTGATTTTTTAAATATGCTGCTAATAAACAGTGAAAGAAACTCTTTACTTTCTTGCCATTTAGTTGAGACACTTTTCTGTTTCATGACTACAATAGTTTAAGAAACATAATATAACCAGGCCCCTTGACTTCAGCAGGGTTTAGATCAGTCCATTGGAAGGAAGGATAGACTTAAGTCTAAGGCACTGGACTGGGACTCTGAAATATGTAGTCAGTTTCTTGCTCTGCTGCAACCTTTCTGAGTGACCTTGGGCAAGCCACTGAATCACTTTATATAACTCAATTTTTTGTTTCTAAATTAAGGATAATAATATTTCCTCTCTCACACTCTTTGCCAGTCTTCTATTTACAGTTTGAGCTCTCTGGGGCAGGGGTAGTCTCTTACTTTATGTACACAGAATGCTTGGCTCAGTAGGGTTTCAGTAGGCATCTCTAGTTGTTACTATTAAACTGATTTTTTTAAAAAAACATCTAAATATTTGTCAACTTACTTTGCATTTGAAGAATGATTTGACACCTCTATATACAACTACTCTCTGTAGCTAAAGATTTGGTATTGTAAAACAGGATAATCTGTTTTTCAGGCATAACACATTTTATATAGATTTTTTTTAAAATATAACCTAAATTTGTTCATTAAAGCACTTTCCACACCAGTTGGATTATTCACGTGAAAACAATTACCATATACCACTGAGGCTGCGGTTTGACAAAGTACCAACAAATACTTTTTTGTGACTGTGTAGTGAAAGCACAATACACATGCTTGGATTTCAATAAATGCAGCAATATATTTCACTTAGAAGAAAATTACTACCATTCCTTTCTTTTTAAGCTTTATACTAACATTCATTTATTGGGAGAAAAATAGAAACTCAAATATAAGACATCTTTTGAGAAAGCAGGCCAGTAAAATTCCCTTTAGAAAGCCCACAGTTTCATAAAATAATAAACCATATTTTATAATGTTGGTTATAGTGCTGGGACCCTACATTTGTTAAACGCATTCCCTTGATGGTTGTTCAAGGTTAAACATGTATTATAGTACTGACAGTTTATAATAGGAATCAGAGTTACATCCAAATATAGGCAAGGGTTTAAAATTCAGATGTTCTGTGTGCATGTACATTTGGATTTCATGGGGCATTTCATGAATGTATCTTCCTCTTATACACTTTTTGAAATAAATTATAATTGCATAGCTAACATATTTACTGGCATAATTGGTTTACATTTGAAAATAGCAAAAAAAACAAAGTTCCATTTGCTTTAAATCTGAACATTATATACTGATAAGTAAAAAATATGCAGAATTACCAGTGGAAACATAGCCTTGGGGCTGCCTGTAGTCTTTTAAAATGTTCGCCATCCAGAGTTAAAAATTAAGGAGAACAACAGATGCTAAAAACTCTCCAAATACACTTTTTTTAAATGTTACACACTAAAGATGCAGTCCCTGATCCTTGTTGTCAAATGAATATAGAGAGTGCATGTAGGCAAATAATACTACTGAGGGGAAAATAGATCATCTGCTTCTTAATAGATATATCTTCTGGTCTAACTTGTGCCATTTAGCCCTGAGTATAAGTAAGTATTGGCACTGCCTCAAGGGAAATAAGTGAGGGTTTTTGCCTCAGAGAGTCCGTTCATGGACTAATGCGGAGGGAGGGGTAGGGCCATAGCCTTCACTCTCTCCTATCCCTCCTTTGGGGTAACATGTAGCCCATGGGCAGATAGAGAAACTGGTCTTCATGTTACCCCTAATTTCTGGGAGTGCAACTGTGATAGTCCCTTGTGTGGTGCACACAAAGGGAAAAGAGGGCCCATGCAGAGGCCAGTCAGAATCTGGCCCTACATTCATAGTGTCCCCTATCCATTTTTACCTGCTCCTAACTTTAGCCATATAATGCTGCAAAATAGTATTAACTAATATTACTAAGCATTATCTAACACATTGCATCTTCAAATCATGGTACAAAATAGTATCTATTAATCCTCACAATATTCCTTTGTGGCAGGTAAGGAATTAACCACATTTCAGAGATGGGTAACTTTAAACATAGAAAGGTGCAAAATATAACTATGTATATGTGTACTGCCCACTTTTCTCAGATCCAAAACTCTAAATCTGAATTCCCTTGAACTTGAGAAGTCTGGTTACTGGTATAACTTTTGTGACTCAGAAGTCAGGTTGATTAGTGAGAAGGCATCATGTAGAGTTTACTTTCTATGAACACAATATGCCCTGGTCAGTATCTTTAACATTCCATGTTCAAAATGGATTGTACCTTTGTATACATATTCTCAGCATACCCCAATAGCATAGTATTCAAGTAGTTAAAGGGATTTAATTCATTCTGAGAAGAAAACGTAGCCTAAATATGTTTTCCCAAAAAAGCCATTTTCTGTCTGATAAAGAGGTAACAAATTACAAAAAGATTCTCTGTTGGTTCAAAGACTGAACTCTTCAGACTGCTTTGTCAGAAGTTATCTAACATGTCTTTCCAGTTTGTTCCGCTAAGCTGGAAATACTAACAGTAAAGTCAAATCTCTGTGATAATGGGACTTCAATTGTATCTAACGTCATTATACAGGAAGGAACAAAAGCATGGCTACCCAGGAGCATGGATGTATAATGAAAATAGTGAAAATGGAGGTAGAGATTCTTTTGCAGATTTTGTCGTAACCAAGTTTTTAGATTAGTAGAGAGAAAATTTGTAGGGCCCTGCACAGATGCACAATTTATATCTGTGGATGTGGATATAAATCAGTATCCATGGAGCTGCAGGACTCTTTTGGGAACTGCAGTGGTGAAAGCAGCAGCCTGATTAGCTGCCGCTCCCAGAAGCCAGTGTCCCTTGCCTGTAGCTCCTCTGGTGTTGCTGCCCCAGCCCGCCCGCTGGGGTGGGCTGTCCCTGGTTGTGCTAGTGCAGTGAGTGGGACTGAGGGTAGTACAGCTACTCCAGAGGAGCTGCAGGTGTGGGGCACTGGATCCTGGGAGCAGCTGCTTTCGCCACTGCGGTTCCCGGTAGGTATCCTCATCCACGGATATATATACATTTTGTATCCGCATAGGGCTCTACAAATTTGAGACTGGCATCACAGGGCCTGCTTGGTCCTTGAAGTCACTTAAACCTAATAATTTCAGTCTTGCTATATCTAGGAGTACCAACTGTCTCTGAGGCAGGGACCATCTTTTTGTTTTGTCATTGTACAGTGGCTAGCATAATTGGGCACCAGTCCATGACTAGGGCTCCTATGTAATACCCCAATACAAATAATATTGCATCTGTATTGCTTCCACATTACTATTAACATAGCATTTAACTTAATCATAGGTGCCTGTCTGTGCTCCATGCTCCTTGCTCCTGCCTTCATCACATTTCAGTGTGTTGTCAGAGCTGGCTAGATTCCACCTACAGAGACAAAGAGGATAGAATTGGAAGAAGATGAATGAATAAGTGAAACACCTCTGTAATGTGAGGAATGGAGTGTTTTTCCTCATCTCCAAGAATTGACTAGTCCTGAGAACAGGACTGAATAGAAAGAAAGAAAGAAAGAAAGAAAGAAAGAAAGAAAGAAAGAAAGAAAGAAAGAAAGAAAGAAAGAAAGAGGACAATGCTCTGAAAAGGACTGTGAAGACAGTGAAAAGACTTGCATTGACTTCATTGGGCTTTGCACTAGGCACTTTCTAAGAACACCATATTCTAGAAACCTCTGGGGAAGATGTTCTTCAAAAACAAAATTCTAACAAGTACTGAAGCATTGTGTCCAAGATCTCCTCTATCTCCAAGTCCCAGATGGGAGAAAAGAAAAAAAAAGGCATCTTTAAAATTAACTTTCAGCTTCCACTCCCAGTCTTTGGTTAGCAATAGGAATGAAACATAGTAATGGTGCAGTACAACTTTTAATTATATTTTTTAATGCTAACCTGAAATAAAAAAGGGCTGCCTAATTTAGCTTATCAGTGATTTTAATTATAAAGCACCAAATAGTCATCATCCCTTAAAGTCATTGTTTGGTATGATTAACTCTCTAATAAAAAAAACCACTATGTGGAAGGGAAGTGAATGGCTTTCAGGTAAAGAGATTAAAAAATCTTCACCTTTCCCTCATTAGATCAAATGTGTCCTAGGCTGGCAGCAACTGATAAACAATATTATCTAAGAAGTTGGTTGCTTTTGAGAAGTTGCCAGTGGCCTAAATATTACCAATATACCTGCAACAAGGGAATGATGCACAAAAGGGCTGCTAAGAGACAGATCTTTAATTCTGACCCCAGTCACATGACACTGAACAGGGTTAAAATAACTATATTACTGTCACATGGCAAATGTCAATCTACTGAGGCCAATTGCTACTGTTTCCATGCCTATGTTGATAGGCATTTGAGAAAAAAAAATCATATGTGAAGAAAGATAGAAAGTGATTGTCAGCTAGTAAAATGGTACGCACATCACAAAAAACACCACCACAACTCACTGGCACTCTTGTGGCTTCAGATGCTGCCAGTTACAGAGTCAGAAGGGAAACTGAATTGTGCTGTCAATATTAGAGGGTCCAACAAGGCCAAGGTTAAGCCACACTAAATGGGGAGAACTTAGGTGAATTTGCTCTGCCACTACTCATTCTGTGCTTGTCACGTAAATGCAATATCCTTCATAATGTACTTATAAACTCCTGCTCACCTCTGTGGGAATTAGCCTCATGCACAATTCAGACAGCTCTTCAGTTTCCTTTGAACTATTATAATCTGAAGTCAAAACTGCTTACAAAGGACTTTCTGATTACAGTATATGTATCTCAGAGCATAGGCTAAAAGAGAGGAGGTAATAGAAAACACATTTTAATAACAACAGGAAGGTATCAAATGTTTACATTTCAAGTCCTGCTCAGTGCACGACAAGTTCTTGTTCCTTAACTAGGTCTCAAAAATATAAACACGTTTGTAAAGACTAGAGGGTTCTGTTGGATGACATGCATTGGTGTTAATAATGAAATAGGATGACTGGAAATTGCTAACGTTCAAAAATAACATGCAATGCCAGTGGCAAGTTAGCAGGATAGATGATCTTGTACTTTACCAATTAAAACAAGGTCAAGGACCCAGCAATGCATCCAGCAGGAGCATTTATCATTGACAGAGGAATAGAAAATATGGAAACTAAATAGCTTTCATTATTTTAATTTGAAAAGAAGGACGTTCAGGTGAACTTAATTTCAAATGATAAAAACAACCTTATGGTTTGGGTCATCATCTTCTTCTTTTTTTTTTTACTCTGTCTTATTCCCTCTGTAATCCTTATGGATAAATGAACTGATGACAACAAAATACCTATCCAAAATAAATGAAATCTCTAACTTTAAAAAGATTTGGATAACTACCTGTTATCTCCCTAATTTTCAACTGGCTCGTCTGCCTTTTATGACATACTGTCAAATCCACAATGAGGATACAGCAGACTGGTAATCTCTACTATGATGTCTTCTAGCCTTTGAATCTCACATACTCAACTGCTACCTGAATATCAAATGTCAGAATAGCAGCCATGTTAGTCTGTATCCACAAAAAGAACAGGAGCCCTTGTGGCACCTTAGAGACTAACACATTTACCTGAGCATAAGCTTTTGTGGGCTACAGCCAACTTCATTAGAGGCATCAGTGACTGGGTTATTACACAAATTGAATCTATTTACCCATGTTAAGCATCCTTACACCTTTTTGTAAACTGTCTGAAATGAGCCATCTTGATTATCACTACAAATTTTTTTTCTCCTGCTGATAATAGCTCATCTTAATTAATTAGCCTCTTAGAGTTGGTATGGCAACTTCCACCTTTTCATGTTCTCTGTATGTATATATATCTTACTGTATGTTCCATTCTATGCATCTGATGAAGTGGGCTGTAGCCCATGAAAGCTGATGCTCAAATAAATTTGTTAGTCTCTAAGGTGCCACAGATACTCCTGTCCTTGTTGCTGAATATCAAAAGCTCACAATGTGTTATGCAGAGTGTCTCTTAACTAAGGAAGCTTTGGAATGCATGAAATTTCCAGAGTATGGCTGATACAACAAAGACTCTGGAAATCTGTGATCGTATTGCTGGAATACCAATACAAATATGACAGGGATGTTGAGGGTAAAGGGGAAAAGGAAGCAAATGGGAAAAAATGAAAGATAGGGAGTTATAATTGGTTCAAGAAGTTAGCATTGGCTGAAGAAATGATTCATGAGGCTATGTTGGAGAAGGATCAGGAAAAAAAAAAAGAGGGGAAGTTTTGGTCTTCTTAGCATATGTGCAACATGCTTCAGGTGGAATCTGACCAGGATTCATCACCGAATTTGGTTTATTGGTTGAATCATTAGCTTCCTTGGTCCAGGCCAGATACTGACAGGGAACACAACATGAATGCTGATCCATGCTCCCCGAGGATTTGATTTGACTGTTGGACAGAGGGATAGGATGCAGAGAAACTGAGTAGAAAAAAGATCTCAAAAGGCTTGGATACATTATTTTAAGCATTCACATTTCAGGGCCTTTTCTGAATTGAGCTTCCAAATCCCTTGAGGTCTGCTGATGATGCCTTACACCCTAGCCTAGCAAATATTGCTAGTTCTTATACAAATGAAATTTTGAAAATATTCTGGACTAAGAAAGAAATCTAAGGAGGTTCTGAGAACTGTAATATGAGGATTGAACTAGAAACAGAGAACCTTGGTAATTAGGAAAATTTCAGAAGTTTCAACTTTAAGCAGTAATTTAATGTAACTAGAATTATTTTGCTCACAGTAAGCATCAAATTATAAGTGATTAAAAGTGTAACAGCATATAAATTATTTATAATAATAATAAACATTGAGAATGTATATTATTATTGATAAAATTATACTACATAGCATTTATATGTAGTGCTTTTTATCTTTAAAGCATGTCACATGCATTAAGAAATTAATCCTCTAAATACTCCAGTGCAATAAATATTTTTATTCCTATCTTACTGATGAAAAATGAGCAGAGAGGTTTAAATAAAAAAATTTCAGAGGTGGCATCTTATTTTGAGTGCGTCTGTGTTTACTTGCCTGTCCTGAGACACCTTGTGCCTGATTTGCAGAGGTGCTGAGCACCTGCAACTTCATTTTAATGTAATGGTTTCAGGTGCTTCTGCATATCAGGCCCAGCATATTGCAAGCTGGATGCCCAAATTCAGAGGCTGTTTTTTAAAAATTTGGTCTATATAACTTACTGGCAGATCTCCATCAGGGCTATGATTTGAACTTAGGTGTTCCAGGCTCCCAGTTGCTTAATCAGGTCACTAGACCACACCTAGTGTGGGAGGGGGTCAGGGCTCTGGTCTGGGGCTGGGGATGAGGAGTTTGAGATGCAGCAGGGCCTCGGTTTGGGGGAGGCTCAGGGCTGAGGCAGGGGGTTGGGGTGGAGAAGAGGGTCAGAGTTCTGGGCTGGGGGTGAGGGGTCTGGAGTGCAGGAGGGGCTCAGGACTAGGGCAGGGGATTGGGGCTCAGGACTGGGGCAGGGGATTGGGGCACAGGGATGGGGCATGGATTTACCTCTGGTGGCTCCTGGTCAGCAGCGTAACCTGGGTACACTGCAGACTGTGCTGTGCCCCGGAAGCAGCCAGCAGCAGGTCTAGTTCCTAGGCAGATGCAGGGAAGCAGCAAAGCGTGAATCTCACCTGCAAGCATTGCCCCCGCCTCCTCAGTTCCCATTGACCAATTCCGGACCAATAGGAGTGCAGAATTGGTGCTTGGTGTAGGGCCAGTAAGTTGAGCCCCATTGCCCCCCTGCCTAGAAGCCGGACTCGCTGCTGGCCATTTTCGGGGCACAGCGTGGGGTCAGAAAAGATAGGCACTAGGCTGCCTTAGCTGGGCAGCACCACTGAAGGGACTTTTAATGACCCGGTCGGCAGTGCTGACCTGAGCAAGGCAACCCAGCGCCTGACATGCCATGACCAAGTAGTGGATCGTGACCCACAATTTGAAAAACACTGCCGTAGAGGCTCATGCTCTAAGCTCCAGCGATCTCAGGTTCAGTCCCACTTGCCAACACCTGGTGTCTGTCGATGTTAAAAGTGGGATCGAACGTGGGACCTCTGGAGCTTAGTGCATGAGCCTCTATGGTATGAGCTAAAAGCCATATGCCTCTTAGCTAAGGCTGTAGAGAAGACTCATTAATCTTTCTCTCTAAGTGGTCTTGGTGTCACTAGATGGGCCAGAGGACCATGCTAAGGAGGTGTGTGGTTTACATACCGCCAATGAATGGGGTCTGTTGGCATTACAAGTGGGGGTTCATCCAGGATTTCTACTGGAAATTCTCTGAATCTTGGGATGCACTTCCTCAGCTAGAGCAAGTATGTAACCCACACACCTCCCGGGTGTGGTGCTCTAGCTCACTTGTAACACCGATAGATCTGGGTCATTGGCAGGTGTGATTGAACCTGGCACCTCTGGCGCTTAGTGCATGTGCTTCTACTGCCTGAGCCAAAAGCCATATGCCTCTTAGCTAAGGCTGTAGAGCAAACTCATTAATCTCCCTCGCTAAGTGGTCTTGGTGCCACTAGATGGGACAGAGCACCACATCCAGGAGGTGTGGGGGTTACACTCAGATACTATGGTACTGGAGGGTCATCTAGGTCCTTAAGATAGGTAGGCCTGAGGTAGGAAGTGGATTATTAATTTCAGGGCTTCCAGCCAGCACAGTAATTTGTTTTGGCCAAAAATTTCAAAAGTGGATGCCTAAATTTTGGCTCCTAAATCTATAATGAGACACCTAAGTGGGTTGATTTGTAAAAATGCTGAACACTCTGCAGAAGGTAAAAGCTACTAGATGGTCAGCACCTTTGAAAGTCAGCTGAATCAGAAGGTTTGGTGAGTTTGGATAGACTTGGATAAGCAGCTGAACATTTGAGAACTTGGAGATAGACTCACTAGAGGGTCTTAGGCATTGCAACACTTTGCCACCTGAGGGAATTCACTGCCCCAAGTCAGGTGTCCAGGTTTCATGTACAATATGTATGGAGAGTTAGGTGCCTTAAAGAAAGGGAGACAGAGAAGCCAGCACACTGAATGGGGAACCACCTAAGCTAACAAATAGGAAATGCCTAAGCCTCCCTCCATTAGTGATATATCCATTAGCCCAATGGCTAGTCTGCTTTCCCAGCATATATCAGTCTCACTTCAAATCCCCACTCTGGCTGATTCAGAGCAAGGATCTGAACCCAGGTCTCCCATCTCAGGGTCCTAATTACTGAGCTATAGAGTCATTCTCTTGCTTGTCCAATTATTATTTCAGTATTTCATACCATGTGGAACAGTGTACTCCTATAGTACAGTGATTAGGATAATCAGGTGGGATGTGGGTATAACGTTGAACTCCATATGATTTTATGAAAATAAGCTAATGAGTGTGAATATAATGTAACTGGAATGTGCTTCATGCAAAAGGTCTCTTGTAAGGTATCATTACAAAGTTTATAATCTACTGAGTGTGGTCATCCTATTTATATAAATGTATTATTCTTGTATCTGAAACTAGAAATATGAAATATAACTCTGTGGTCCTATTGTAATTATGCAAAATGTGGGCCATTAATGGTGGTTTGGAATCTTGGTGGCTCCCACTGACTAGGACAATTGGTTGTAAATGGTTCTGTTTACTTGCAAGCTTTCCTGTGAGTCAGGCCAGGAAGAATGAGGGCTTGGGGTCTCACAGGACATGTAACCATATCACTTGGTACTGGAATCCATCTTAAACCTGGTGCCTTTCCATTTAGAAGGAGAGGTGGGGACCCAGAGAGACAAAAGATTCCCACTCTGTGCCAAAGCTATAGAAGGGGGGGGAAACAGACCAAAGGAAGTTCCAGTCATGAAAAATCCTCTAGTTATCACCAGGGCCGGCTCTAGCCATTTCGCAGCCCCAAGCACGGCAGCATGCCGCGGGGAGCGCTCTGCCGCTCGCTGGTCCTGCGGCTCCGGTGGACCTCCTGCAGGCGTGCCTGTGGATGCTCCACTGGAGCTGCGGGACCAGTGGACCCTCCACAGGCATGCCTGTGGGAGGTCCACCGGAGCCGCCTGCCGCCCTCCCGGCAACTGGCAGAACATCCCCCACGGCATGCCACCCCAAGCACGTGCTTGGTGCGCTGAGGCCTGGAGCCGGCCCTGGTTACCACCTGGGCTGGAGCTAACAAGAACTGTACCAGGGGAAAGGATTAGGACCAGACTAGGAAGGAGTCCAGTCTGAAAGAAGTTTATCGGAACATGTCTGAAGGTGAGATTTTATCTGTAATAAGTTTCTTAATGTATTAGGCTTAGACTTGCATGTTTATGTTTTATTTTGCTTGGTAACTTACTTTGTTCTGTCTGTTATTACTTGGAGCCACTTAAATCCTACTTGTTATATTTAATAAAATCACTCTTGTTTATTAATTAACCCAAAGTAAGCAATTAATATCTGGAGAAGCAAACAGCTGTTCATATCTCTCGATCAGTGCTATAGAGGGTGGACAATTTATGAGTTTACCCTGTATAAGCTTTATACAGAGTAAATGGATTTATTTGGGGTTTGGATCCCACTGGGAGCTGGGTGTCTGGGTGTTAGAAACAGAAGCACTTCTTAAGTTGTTTTCAGTTAAGTCTGCAGCTTTGGGGATGTGGTTCAGACCTGGGTCTGTGTTTGCAGCAGGCTAGAGTGTCTGGCTACACAACGCAGGGCTCTGAAGTCCCAAACTGGCAGGAAAAACAGGGTCAGAGGTAGTCTCAGCACATCAGGTGACAGTCCCAAGGGGGTTTCTGTGATCAAACCCATCACAGTAGGTTCAAACCCTTGCTCTGAAACAGGAGGCATGGAGATTTAAATCTGAATCCCTGACATCCTGAGTGAGTGCTCTAACATTGGGCTAGTCAGTATAAGAGGATACCCCTCTGTGTCTTTTGTGCAAGTTAGGCATACTCTGAGCATGCCTACTGGCTCGGGTCCCACAGGCAAGATAGGTGGAGGAATGCTAGTTTGTGAATCCCCATAGGGCTAAGGTGTGAGTTAAGTGCTGAATAGCTTGGTACCTTCCCCCATTACAGGATCCCCAAGCCTGAGCTCCAGCCCAAGTTTGAACATCTACACCTGTCATAGCGTAAATCCCCAATCTGAATCTTGGAATCCAAAAGATGGGGTACCAGCATGAACTCCTCTAAGCTTAATTACCAGCTTAGATCTAATAGGCTGCCACCAACAAGGATTTACAGTGCCTGGTACACTCTGGTCCCCCCAAAACCTTCCCTGGAGACCCCAAGACCGAGATCCCCTGGATCTTGACACAAGGAAAGTAAACCCTTTCCCCCACCATTGCCTCTCCCAGGCTTCCCCTCCCTGGGTTACCCTGGAAGATTACTGTGATTCAAACTCCTTGAATTTTAAAACACGGAGGAATTCCACCTCCACCCCTCCTTTCTCCCATCAATTCCCTGGTGAGTACCGACTCAATTCCTTTGAACCTTAACAAGGGGAAAATCAATCAGGTCTTTTAAAAAGAAAACTTTTAATGAAAGAAAGAAAGAGTAAAGATCATCTCTGTAAATTCAAGATGGTATATTACAGGGTTTTTCAGCTTATAGACACTAGAGAGAAGTCTCCCCCGAGCAAAAAATACAATTTAAAATACTTCCAGCAAAATACATATTTGCAAATACAGAAAACAATCAAAAGACTAAACTCGCCTTTTTTCTGGTACTTACTAAAATTAGAACAGAAGAGATTTTTTCAGAAAGATTGGAGGAATCTGATTACATGTCTGGTCCCTCTCAGAACCCAGAGAGAACACACACAAAGAAAGAACACACAAACAAAAACTTCCCTCCACCGAGATTTGAAAGTATCTTGTTTCCTGATTGGTCCTCTGGTCAGGTGTTCCAGGCTCACTGTTTGTTAAGCCTTTACAGATGAAAGAGACATTAACCCTTAACTATCTGTTTATGACAACACCACAATTAAACAGCCCTTTAGCCTGAATCCTGCAAACCCTCGTCAGCTGACACACGACAGCTATAGCTTTTTAATGGCAGCGTAGACACCTAGGGACGTTCAGTGCCTACAGGGTTAGACAGCCGCTGTGTGACGGGTTTTGTGAATTTCAGGGGTAATTCAATGCTGGATTTAGGTGCTTAACGTGGAAGTTAGGCATCTAAATCCCCATTGTGAATCTAGCCCTTGATCTAAACGTCTCTTTTGGAAGACATCTACGACTAACAGTAACTAAAGCTTGAAGCTCATACAAGTCCATAGTAACTATTACATAGTTATAATTTTTATATGATTACTTACAGATTATTAGGGTGTAAAATGTAATAACTTCAATGACTCTTGAAATGATATCACTTTCAGACACTTTTACAGTCAAATATATAGGAGAATGCAAGTTTGTTTCCATGTATTCCTGTTTAGGCAAATCTATGGTTTTATGTTATAAAATCTTAATTGGTTAATGATTAAAAAATCGCTTCTTCTGGCACTTACCATATGAATACCAACAATTGCCATCCAAATACAAATTAGTTGATATTGACACACTAAATACAGAATTACTTTCACAGAAATGCTTTGATAAGTCCTCTTTTTTAATTATGTAACCCAAAATAATACATGCCAAAATGTAATGGGTTTTTTTTCAAGCCATATACATTTTTCTCAGATGGGATATTTAAGATGTGGCTAAAAGAAATTACATTAAATTCTTATTGAGAAATACAGTTAATCTCTCTACGTAGAAGTATTGTATTTTAGGGTATCAATTAGATATTACTTAGAATTATAGAATCATAGGTCTGGAAGGGACCTAAGAGAGGTCATCTAGTCCAGTCCCCTGCACTCATAGCAAGATTAAGTATTAAGTATTCCTTATATAGTAAGATGAGGAGTAGAATAGTGAGCATCTGTAAAGTGGTACACAGTAAAGAAAAACATGGAAGTGTGTGTCATATACTGAAGTGGATTAGGTAAATAATATGATAGCAAAGATCATTGGTCTCAGTCAATAATTTTTAGGCATTATTAAGGAAGTTTCCCTACTTGACGTTTAAGTAGTTATCAGAAAGAGCTCCCATGAAGGTTTAAACTAGTCTTAATTACTCCCTTGACAGCAGCACTCAGATCTTTCCTTCACTTACAGTATATAGCAAAGCTTAGGCTACAAGAGCACTTTAGGTTTAATTATATTCTCTATCACCTGAAGTGCTTTATGACTAGAGCTGGCAGGAGAATGACTATTCTAGTTTGCAGCAACTTTTGAGGTTTCAAAATTTGTTTCCATTGTGCACTGGAAAGAAAACAAAACCTTTCAAACATTTTTGTGAAATAGAATTGTATCAAAAGATCAGGTTTTCAATTTAGATCTCTCACTTGTTCTGTGACTAGAGAATCCACCCTGGACCTGAGAAACTTTGCCTTCAAAAACTTCAAAAATAGATACATTTCTGCTAAACATTTTTGAATCAACAAAACAGCATACAATGAGCCTCAAAGATATGAATACCAGAGTTACGGAGGGATTGGTCAACGGGACACCATGTGAAGCTGGAAGTAACCAGACAGGTAGCAGCAAGCTTGCAAACTCATGCCAGGGCTGAGTAAGGAGCTCAGCTGCTGCTAAATCCTGGCCTGGAGTATCGGTTGCTGGATGTGGGGCCCAAACTTTGCTTTGTTCAGAGTTATGAACATTTCAGAAGTACGGACAACTTCTATTCCTGAGGTATCCATAACTCAGAGGCTCTACTGTATTTAGATGAACAAATGTTTAGCTGGAAGTTTTTGGACCAGTTCTAATCATAACATTATGAACAAGGAGATTTGGGGAAATAATATGTAGGTTGCTTGAACATCATCTTTTTGTAACTATTGCATCACTTCCTAAAATGAAATTTTACTTTGAACTTGCCTAAATTATGATGAAGATTAAATGTCTGACTGGTACTGATTAAGAATGGACTCAACCAAAACTCAGACTGGAACACTCTCAAACTCAAAATCCAAATCCAGATCTGATTTTTTTTTCAAATGGTCCCCATTTTCATTATCATAGAATCATAGACTATTAAGGTTGGAAGAGACCTCAGGAGGTCATCTAGTCCAATCCCCTACTCAAAGCGTGACCAACACCAACTAAATGAGTGAAACCAAACTCAAGATCAAAATATACTTGAAGTTGGGGTACTGTGTATGCATGTTTAGCATGTATGATTACTATTAATTACCAGGATTAGCTATCAGATTTATAGGAAGAAATTGCAAAATTCCATGAGGGCACGTGTTCTTCATTTACAACATGACCACGAGTGTAAGCAGGCCAGGACTAGAAAACGTAGTCATGAAAGAACATGAAAAATATTGTTCTTCTTGTATTTCTAGGTCCAATGTAAGGAATAAGTTCCATATATTTCACAAGGGGACCTACAGTTATCAGTGAATATCAGTTTCCCTTAAAAATAGTCTTACTTTCAAGACCAAACCTGTAAAATCTAGATATTTTCCCAATATTAAACAATTTTAATTAGAAAAAATAGCAGTCCTGCTCCCCAAACTCAAAATCTTGACCAAATATTTTATGAGGTTTAAAAGAACATGGGTAATATTCTAATTCTTTTTCACTGGTGTTGGAGTGGGGTGTTTGGTGTACATGTCTGCATTATGACCAGAATAGTAAAGGAAGCTGAGGAATAAAACAGGGAAGTGTATTCTCATAGTATTTCCTGCTCCTCCGTTGTCTTAAAGTACTAGAAATTTCATGGGTAATCCTGTATTATTCATGAATATTGGATCCAGTGCTGGCTAGTTTGTTAATTTTTTTATATGACCAAAATATTCTAGAATTAATTTTAAAGTACTGAAAACATTTTTAAATGAAATGCTAATTATTTAGTTTGTTCACATTCAGATGGAAACTACATACATTATACAAAAATAGGTCTGATCCTGCCAGTAGCTCATCGTGCTTCCTGTGATGAGCACCCTCTATTGCCACTGATTTCAATAACCACTAAAGGCGCACAGCAACTCACAGGAGGAGCTCAGCACCTGGCATGGTCAAGCTTTAATACTTTCTTGCTGGTTTTATAAGAGTAAATTCCATTTAGTCTTGCTACTGGCATCCCTAAATGGTCATTCAGTAAGACCTGTGTTTCTGGGTTTGGGGATATCAGTTTGCTTATTCCCCTGTTCACTCATGTTCTCGTAAAGTCAGACTCCATGGAAGAGCAGTAACAGAGTCTTTTACTAAAATGATTGATTTTTTTTGATTTTTTAGACTCAAACACATAGACTTTAAGGCCTGAAGGGACCATCATAATCCTCTAGTCTGCCCTCCTGCACATTGCAGGCCACAAAGCCTCACTCACTCTCTGTGGTAACAGACCCACAAACTCTGGCTAAGTTATTGAAGTTCTCAAATAATGATTTAAAGTTTTCAAGTTACAGAGAATCCACCATTTACTCTAGTTTAAACCAGCAAGTGACCAATACCCCATGTTGCAGAGGAAGGTGAAAAAACCCCAGGGTCTCTGCCAATCTGACTCTGGGGAAAATTCCTTCCGGATCCCAAACAAGATGATCATTTATACCCTGAACACATCAGCAAGACCCACCAGCCAGACATCTGGGAAATAATTCTCTGTAGTAACTCAGAACCCTCCACATCTAGTGTCCCATCTCTGGCCATTGGGGATATTTGCTACTAATAGTCACAGATGTGCCTACAATGGCATGAGGCCATCTCATCATACCATCCCCTCCATAAACTTTTCAAGCTCAGTCTTGAAATCAGTTTTTTGCCCCCACTTGTTTTATCACCTTGTGACAGAAGACACAAATCTCCTACATGACCTTACTCACATTGAGTAGTACAATACTCTTGATTTCAGTCTGACTGTTTGAGTAATACTGTGCTACTCGATGTAAGCAAATGTGGGAAAATCCGGCCGTACATACTCTGATGTTCAATATGAAACCCGTTGTACCTTATTTTATACAAAATCTCAAACAGTGAAAATATTAATAAATCCTGTTTAAAATATCAGATTTCTTCAAATAATACTGTGTTATTTGTGCAAAAATCCCAAATGATACAATATAGAACACTGCCCTCTTAATTGGACCCTTATCTTGAAGTAATACTGCTGACAAAAATAATACTTTGAGGTTATAAGTTTGAAGTTTCCATAGTATCTGTTTCTGTAGGGAATGCCTAGAATAGCCTAAGGTTTTGTTATTGTGCTAGCAATGTAGTAATAATTATATGAAGTGAGAATGTTAGTTACTTCCAAACTTCTTTTGGTTTCATCAGTCTGGACTTCCTAATGCTTAGTGTGATGTCCTCAAAAAGTGAACTGCAGAGGTCATTGGGGAATATATCATTACAAATATTTTCTAAACATCAGCACACCTTAAAGCAGATGATTTTTGTATGTAATACTGTCACCCTCAGACACTCTGACCTCCGAAAATGATGTGGTGGTACATGCAAGCACAAATTATATTAACCAAACTGATAGAATAACTTCCTGTCAATTTAAATTCCTTTTAAATTTAATTTTTAAAAGGTGTTTAAGGATTTCTATGTTTTTGTTTTTTAAAACATGGATGCCTTCTTATGTCCTATCAGGGAATGATTTGTGGAAAAGACTAACAACGGTACATATTTTATAATGGCTTATTAATAGTCTCAATTCCGCCTTCTCAACCCCTCAGGGAAAGGGCAATGTAAACAACTTCAGGCATAGGAGTCCTCAAGTGCAAGAAATGTCTGCAAGCAATGCAGAAATTCTAGGAGTTTGGAGTAGCAGAAAATATAATTTCACTCATGGCATATGCTCTTGCTGACACATGCACAGCCCTCCTGGGGCTATTGCCTGTGTGTTACTTCCTTCAAGCCTCCGCATTGCTGTTCCATTATCTTTCAGCACTGGGGGGCAGCGGGGAGAATCTTATTTCTCCCTACTGAAAAATATGAAATTTGATTTTAGACATAGGGAGGCATCATATACAATCCACATGTAAAGCCTGAATAAAGAGGCTCTGTGCAGAGTCTACCCCACGATTTGCAGGAGGGGTTGTCAGCCCCTTCATGGAGTCTCTTTCAACACCTAGGAGCTGAATTTGAGGGAATGCTTTCATGCACTCCTACTGGCCACAGACTTGCACTTCCCACAAATTCCTTCTTCAGAGTGACCGGTTAGAATGCAGTTCAACAGTATTAACTAAGTGTGAATCCTCTTTACCCTCCCACTCCATATCCACACGCCCTGTGTAGAGGAATGAAGACTATTCCACTGTTTTGTGGGCCTCTTTATACTGATGGGTGAATTTCACCTGTAACAATTTGATAGGATTTACTGAATTGCTAAAGGTTTTCAATCTCTTCCTCTTATTTTCTCCCCTGTTAACATGAATTTTGTAAGACTGATTTTTTCTCCCAGCTTGTATTTCTTCTCAGTGATTTATTACTATATTGCTCTGGACGCCTTATCTCTTCTGTATTCTTTTTGACATCTCCCTAATAGCTCTCCAAACTAGTTTAATGCTGTGTCTATTTGATATTCTCAGCACACTTATTATCAATGATTGATCTAATAGAAATGGTATTACTTTTTGAAAAATGGTGGAACATTTTTTGTACTGTATTTTTACTGACAAATATGACAGTTGTGAAAACAGTAGCAGAAACAAAAGAGCCTTTTAAGGCAGTGGTGCACAAACTTTTCCAATACACCCCCTTTAACATTAATGGAATATGTCTGTGACTCCCCCCTTCCCCATTACTGAACAACCAAGGCTTCCTGAGCAGCAGAGCTTGACCTAAAGGTGGAGCTGGGGTGAAACTTGGCATACAGGGAAGAGCTGGGGCTAGCAGAAGAGCTAGGTTGGGGATGCAGCAGGGGACAGAGTGGAGCTGGGGGTATGGTGCTGCCTTCCTGCCCCCTATGGGGGGCTGGCCTGGGCCCCACCATATGCTCACCTGAATGTTCCTCCACACCCCACTATGAGCACATGCCCCACAGTTTGGGGGCCACTGCTTTAAAAGATGAAAAAGCAAACCAGATCTTCCCTCTGCCCTCTCTCAGATAAAATAGCAAACTCAGGCTCCTTAATATAATGTAAACAATTATAGCTTTGTTGGATGAGTGAAAATTGTATTTTCTTTAGTTGAAAGTTTTGCTTGCAAGTCTAGAAAATTATTAATCTCAGTAGAATGAGAAGACGCTAGACTTGCATAGTGTCTTGAAACATACACCCTAATGTACTCCTCCTTTGCAGTATTATTTTTCATAACCATCTTGGATTAATTTTACTTAAACTGCCAGTGGGAGGAACTCTTGCCATCCCAGTCTCCAGAGAACCTCAGAAGTATAGTTACCAGTTCTGGTAATTAAAATATAGATAGTAGTTGTCCCTACTGGAGTGTAATAAGCAAAATTATGATCATAGTCAAAAGTTTTGTGTTTATCACAAGGAGGGGCAATCATCATAGTAGCAATAATAATCACAAATAGAATTTTGCTGCTTGATGACCATACTATCAGTCTTAGGATAAGCTCAGGTCCTAGAAAAGTCTCCTAGCAGAATAGGGAAAAAAAACTCTAAATTGAGAAGATTAAGAAATGTATATATGTACACCAACATATACACAAAGCGTTCAGTGAGCTCAGCTTCACAGTATGGAAAACACAGGATTGATTTTTTAACCTTCTTTCTTCTGCGTCAAGCTATCTGATTCTCAGAGTACTGATGAGGGACGCAGTGTTCCAAGCCCTTTGGAGAAATACCTATTACTATAGAACCTCAAGACTAACTGGACAGAGAGAATTCTAGCTAAATAGTTGAAAACTTACAGTCAAAAACTTGTTTTCAGAAGGGATAACATTTATGATCAAAGAATATAAGCAAGGAAAAATAAATTAAGAGGGAAAAAAGCACTCCAGCTGTGGGGTTCAAATAAATCCTAACTGTGACCACCCAAATTCCCTCTCCACCCTCCCAGGGGAGAACCACTCTTAGAACCTTCTGCTCAACACCTATGCAAATAGCTGAGCTGGAGTTAACCCTTAGTTCACTGGGAACCAGCTGGCATTTGTTCACCTTGTTTCGAGTTACAAAATGAAAGCTGACATAAGGTTAATCAAAAAGTTTGCTTTTGGGCAAATTTGGGTCTGTTGGTGAAAGAGACAAGCTATCCAGAGCTCTTGTTCAGGTCTGGGAAAGGTGAGTACCATATCCCAGACCAGTAGTTCACCCTCCCCCTTGACCTTCCTGAATCAAAAAGCTCAGATTTCATTTGAAAAAGGATATTCTGACAAAATGTCATTGACAAAAAAGTTTTAAATGTCTTGTTTCATTCCACATTGGAATCAAACCAAATCTGAAAATCTCAGAAGTAGCCCAAAAACACAAGTGATCCTTAACCAGCTCCAGAGGCCCCTTACTCATCTCTGATTCAGGAAAGTGTGGTGAAGAGGTAGGGCACTGGCTGGGATATGGAAAATCACAGTTTAAATCTCTTGCTGAGTGGTTCAGGGCAAAGATTTTAATACCAAATCACTCTCAGTCAGGCAGTACAGGGACTTGAAGGAAGGTTTCAGACATGCTAGACCAGCGTCTTAACTACCAGGCTAGACAAAGCCTCAGTCTCTCACCCTCAAAAAACACTTCAGACGAAAAAAGTCAACTTTTTCACTGAAACCACAAAATGTTTTGGCTTTGATACAATTTTTGTTTCATCCAAAATGTTCCTATAAGCCTTAGTATCCACTTTTCTGACCCTGATCTGGCCAGGGACTCAAATGGTCCCTAGCTGGTTTAAGGCAGCTTTAGGTCTGCTTTAATTATGCTCTATACCCAGATATTATGCCAACTGAGGAACTGCAGACACCATGAGCTTCACTCCATTCCACCCCAGCAGCTAGCTTGTGGTATGTTTCCCTCATACTTTTCCCTGCACTTAAACTTGTCTGATAGGTGCATAGACATGATGTTCGAATGGGTGGCCTAAAGCTGGGTGTGCCAGGTTTGCACCTGAGTCAGGGGAAATCTTTAGCTGCCTTTTTTAAGGCAGATTTCCAGCTGCTTTGTGCTGTCAAACCTTGACACATTTTCCACTGGAAAGATCTTGCTGTAGAACTCTGCAATACCGAATGCTTTCTTTTAAGCCAATAGACTCAATGGCATACATTAAAAGTTCAAGTAGTATCCCATCCAAAGAACTTTGAAGTCATTATTCTGAGAGAGAAAAGAGAGTAATATTAACATATGCTTTTGGAGATAGAGGATTAGGAGATTCTACTACAATTTATGGTTTTGTTTTATTTTTCTATTGTAAGAAAATACATGAACAAGAATAAAGCAGATTACTGGGACTGAAATGGCATCTGATGCAACTGTTTTGAATTTTAAAACTGAATCTCCCTCCTGCGGATGATTAACACATCAGAAGCATCATACACCATTTCATTCTAATAGTTAGATATGTTAGAATCATAGAAATGTAGGGCTGGAAGGGAACTTGAGAAGTCCTCAAGTCCCCCTTCCCGTTCTGGGGTAGGATCAAATAAACCTAGACCATCCCTGGCAGATGTTAGTCCAAGTAGTTTTTAAATGCTTGCAGTGATGGGGTCTCCACAACCTCCCCTGAAAGCCTAGTTCAGAGCCTAACTACCCTAAGAGTTAGAAAGTTTTTTTCCCTAATATTTAATTTAAATCTTCCTTCCTGCAGATTAAGCCCATTATTTCTTGTCCTACCTTCAGTGGACATGGAGAACTATTGATCACTGTAAAAGCCCTTAACATATTGGAAGACTGTTATCAAGTCCCTCGTCAGTCTTCTTATCTCAAGGCTAAACATGCCAACATTTTTTTTAACCTTTACTCATAAGTCAGATTTTATCATTTTTGTTGCTCTCCTCTGGATTCTTTCCAGTTTACCACATCTTTCCTAAAGTGTGGTGCCCAGCATTGGACACAAGACTCCAGCTCAGGCCTCACTAGAACTGAGTAGAGAAGGAGAATTACCTCCTCTATCTTACATACAACACTGTTGTTAATACACTCCAGAATCATAGAAGCCTCTTTTTCTTTTTCTTTTTTTTTTTGCAGCTGCATCACGTTGACAACTCAGTTTATGGTCCACTGTAGCCCTCTGATCCTTTTCAGTAGTACTATTCCCTAGACAGTTGCTCCTTATTTTGTAGTTGTGCATTTGATTCTTCCTTCCTAAGTGAAGTATTTTTCACTTGTCTTTACTGAATATCATTTTGTTGAATTCAGACCAATTCTCTAATTTGTCAGGGTCATTTTGAATTTTAAACCTGTCTAACAAAGTGCTTGCAACTCCCCATAGTGTTTTATAAGCTTACTCTCTTCTCCATTATCCAAGTCATTAATGAAAATATTGAATAGTACCACACCCAGGACAGACCCTGCAGGACTCCACTATATATGCCCTCCCAGTTTGACAGCAAACCACTGACAACTACTCTTGGAGTGCAATCTGTCAACCTGTTGTGTACCCAACTTACAGTAATTTCATTTAAACCACGTTTTCTTAGTTTGTTTATGAGACTGTTCACATGGAACTGTGTTAAAAACTTTACTAAAATCAAGATATATCACCTCTGCTACTTCCCCCCATCCATTAAGCCAGTCATCCTATCAAAGAAGAAAATTAAGTTGGTTTGGCATGATTTATTCTTGACAAATCCATGCTGAGTATTCCTTATAATCCTACTACCCTCCAGGTGCTTATAATCTGATTGTTTAAATATTTGGTCCAGTATCTTTTTGTTGTAAAAATTGGTCTGGTTCCTTCTTAACATGCGCAAAATTCCTTATAGCATCTTAGGAAATCTAAGCAAATTTTAGTGACTGCTGATTTTAGTCCTACAACACTTTGAAATTTTAATCCTACAGCACTTTGCTTAAAATTTCCTTGATAAGAAATCTTTAATTCTGATAATTTTTGAAGCTGCACTTGGGCTTCTTTTAAATGTACTGCACATGATAACATATTGTCACTGTGGCATTAGTATGTGTTTTGTATTGTGTGGTACATTGTACCTGTTGAGTCATTAGACTGCAAGCCTATTGGCATCTTCCTGTTTTATGGTACATCATGTATGTTATAAAGTGTAGTGCATGCTGACAGAACTATACAAATAACTAGAACAAAAACACTGCACAAATAAATAGAACAAAAACCATTGTGTTCTTGACAACAGCCAAAATTAGACAAACATTTTATAGCCTTCAGGAGATTAAATGACTATGTGCCACAAGCAGAGAATGTGAGGAGCCAAAATGCACCAGTGCCTAAGGCTCCTGCAATGGCAAGGTATCGATTAAGTGGTGTTGTGACAAGTCTTGAGGTACAACCTGGACTGTGATACCACTGTGACCTCTTTAACTCTCCTACTCCAGCTGTCTCCTACACTGCTTTGCTAATGAACAGCAAACCCCTCTGTAAAGGTGTGGATTCCCCCTTGCGGCACCTCCTGCTGGTTTTCTGTGGGAATTAGCTCATCCCAGCTCCAGAGCACACTCTGCAGGCTGGTGATCTGCCTTACCTCACTCTGGCCCCCATGTCCCTCCAAGACCCGGTGCCCTGTTATCTGGGGTGCTGCCCCCTGGCAGTAACCCCACAGTTCTGGGTCTCCCCTCCCCAGGGAAACCCCCACCCACTATCCCCATTTCGCTTCAGTCTTGGCTACTGCCAGTCATCACATAGCCCCCATTCACTGGGGCAGACTGCAGTGTATAAGCTACTCATCACAAGCAAAGGGGTTTGGACCTGCTGCCTCTGCCTACCCGTGGGCTGCCCTCTTTGCAACCCCAGTACCCAGTTGGCCTTACCCTAGGCCTGCAGCCTGGGGAGGTTTCCAGGTGAGAGTTCTCCAGCTTCTCTTGCCTTTCCCCAGCCCTGCTCCACCTTAGGTACCCAGGTACACTCCCTAGCAGCTAGGCCCTTCTCCCTCTAAAGGCAAAGAGAGAGTATTTGCTCCTGGCTTCCCTGGCCTTTATAAGGCCAGCTAGGTCTGTTTGGGGCTAGGCCAGCTGAGGCTGTTTTTCCCCCAATCAGTCCAGCTTTTCCCCTGCCACAGCCCTCTTGAAGGGCTGTTTTAAGTCCTTCTGGGAAGGAGTGAGTAACCACCCTGCTACACAACCCCCAGCTCCGTGTGCAGGTGGCAGAGTCCCCCACGGTGTGCCAGAGGTTGGTCCTGGCATAAGTTACCAGAGTCAGAGACCTCCTGGATTACGACCGGGGAGACTGGCTGGATCCTCTGATGCTCACTCGGCATATGGGGCTCTCCAGGCTTTGTACTACCCGGCGTGCACTACAGGAGGTGAGGGCCGCTTTGCTGCCCACTGCTCGGGCCTACCTCGACCAGGCCCTGCACGAGGGCACGCCCTGCCTACCCTCCATCCCGGGCCCTCCGGACCTTTTCATTGGGCCCCTGCCCTGTGGACCCAACCGGCCCTCCGCCCCTTCTCCGTATGCTGGCTGCATGATCTGCAGCCGGTCCGCTTCCAAACCGTGCCAAGGAAACATCTCTATATACTTGTGCTCCACACCCTTCACTTCCTCACCCTCGTGTCCCACTCCGACACAAAGTGGCGGGACCTTCTGCCACCTCTGGAGGGTGAGGAGCCCCGGTGAGCCAGCCTATGCTCCATCCTGGTCCCAAGGTCCCCTGGGGATATCAGTTGGTGGCTCCTTCATGGGGCCATGAGCACGGGCGTGTATTTGGTGTGCTTTACCCCATCCCAGATACTTGCCCCTTCTGCGGCATGAGGGAGACCCTGGCGCACATTTACACAGAGTGCGTCAGGTTGCAGCCCCTATACCGGCTCCTCATGAATATACTGTTGCATTTCTGGCTGCACTTTTCCCCTCACCTTCTTCTCTATGCACTCCCAATCCATAGCCCCACAAAGTCACGGGACCTCCTGGTCAACCTCCTCCTAGCCCTGGCTAAAACAGCCATCTACACAACCAGGGAGAGGAGGTTGGCCAATGGAGACCCCTGTGACTGTGGGGCTTGTTTCCGATCCTCTGTCCGTTCATGTATCTGGGCAGAGTTCCTCTGGGCAGCGTCCACCGGCTCCCTTGATACCTTCGAGGAGCAGTGGGCGCTTTAAGGTTCTCTGCTCAGTGTACCTGTCAGATTCCAATTGCTCAGAGGTCCATTTCTGCCACCTTTATGTCTGGGATGGAGTTACTGACCTATAGCTGACACTGAGTCAGCAGTAATCTAATAGCATCTCCCAGCAGAGTTTCATCACCTGCTAACTGGGTGGTTAGCAGAAGAGTCTTGCTGTCCTGTCACATACCACCCCTTCACCCAAAACCAAGCTGGGGGATGTGTTTTCTTTCCTTTGCATAGCCAATTAGGGACTCAAATTTCACAGACCCGCTCTGATGGTCAGAGGAATTGGTCTGTATGTCAACTGTGGTGATTCCTAAAATGTAGCTGTCACAGGATGCTCTCACTGCTAGTGGTGCCTCCTTCTGGCTGTTCTGGGGATTAGTTCTGGCCAGGCATTGCACCTTCCTCCAACAGTGTCTCTCCCTCCATCCTCGAACAGGGGACTGCAAACAGGGGAGTTTCAGAGCGGGTGAAGGAGATCCCCCTGCTGAACGAACAAGGTATGAGTACTAACATTGTGGTGAGTGAGTCTGTGTGCCTGTTTGTGTTTTTCTTTTTCTTTTAGGTTATTTCAGTTACAGGGTCAATAGGGTCAATTGGGATTGTGTGTTTGGGGACAATTTGAGCCGTTGTTCCCTTGATCATCCTTGATCAGCCTCAATCAGCTTTGTGATCAGCCTCCCCATGTGTGATTAATGAGGCGGTAGGGCTGACCTAGGAGGGAAGGCCTTAAAACCCAGAGGCTAAGCAACTAAGGGGAGCTAGTGAACAGGGGACTGAAACAGAGGAGTTTGAGAGAGGGAGTCATAATATTATCATTATGGTTAGGAAGGGCCGCATCGCCAATGCCAACACTTCTCCTGTCTCCTGCACCTGCGTCTGTGTACAGACAGAGAACCTAACCATGGAGGTCTCTACCCAGATCCTGGTGTGGATTTGCAGTGACTGTGGCCTATATTTCCCACTCACAGAAAACCAGACTGGAGGAACTATCCAGTGCGAGAGGTACTTGTTGGTGGAATCTCTCAGGAAGCAGGTGGGAGAGCTACAGGAGGAGGTGGTCAGGCTGAGGAGCATCCATGCACACAAGAAATTCATTGACAGTATTCATGTGGAGACTTCCAAGGCTGAGGACACTATCCAGCTAGAGAGGACTGCTGTCATGCCACTGGGGGAGGAGGATAAGGCTCCGGTACAGGGAGGACACTGGCTGCTGGTTATGTCTGGCAGCAGGCAGTGCTCCACCCCTACTTACAACCCACCCATCACAGTGATGAAGAACCATTATGCTGCCCTGGCAACAAGTGATGAGGAATCACCCCTAAAGGTTGAAGAGGAGAAGCCCTATATCCCCAAGGCTGGGAGGATCACAGCCACCACTCCGAGGAGGAAATGTAGGATAGTGGTGGTTGGAAACTCTCTTCTGTTGCCCTAACCTGGCCTGCCTGGGGCCCATATCCGAAATGTTATGGAGGGATTGTCAAGGATCATCTGGCCCTCTGACTACTACCCCATGCTACTCATCTATGTGGGCACTAATGATACTGCGAGGTATGACCCTCAGCAGATCAGAAGTGACTACAGGGCTCTGGGAGTAAGAGTGGGGGAGTTGGGAGCGCAGGTCGTGTTGTCTTCAGCCTTTCCATTCAAGGGTAGAGGCCTTGGTAGTTGCTGTGAGGATCGTGTCTCCTGGAGGGCTTCAGCTTCCTTGACCACGGGATGCTGTTCCAGGAAGAAGGACTGCTAAACAGAAATGGAGTCCACCTATCAAGGAAGAGGAAGAGCATATTTGGAATCAGACTAGCTAACCTAGTGAGAAGGGCTTTAAACTAGGTTCAGTGGGGGCAGGTGACCAATGCCCACAGGCAAATCAAAAACATGGAGACGGAGAAGGGTCAGACTCTGCGGGGAGCATGGGCTGTTATAGAAAAATAAAGGAGAGACAAGACAAAACTCGGTAGGGGAGAATCAAATCAGTATCTTAGATGTCTGTATACTAATGCGAGAAGTATGGGGAATAAGCAGGAAGAACTCAAAATGCTAGTAAATAATCACAACTGTGACTTGTTGGCATCACGGAGACTTGGTGGGATAATATGCATGACTGGAATATTGGTATAGAAGGATACAGCTTCCTCAGGAAGGACAGGCTGGGAAAAAAGGGAGGAGGTGTTGCCTTATATATGACAAAATGTATACACTTGGACTGAGGTTGAGACAGAAATAAGAGACAGAGTTATTGAAAGTCTCTGGGTAAGAATAAAAGGGGTAAAAAACAAGGGTGATGTCATGGCTGGGGTCTACAACAGACCACCAAACCAGGAAGAAGAGGTGGATGAGGCTTTTTTTGAACAACTATCAAAATCCTCCAAAGCACAGGACTTGGTGGTGATGGGGGACTTCAACTACCCTGACATCTGTTGAGAAAATAACACAGCAGGGCATAGATTATCCAACAAGTTCTTGGAATATATTAGACACTTTTTTTTATTTCAGAAGGTGGAGAAAGCTATTGGGGAAGGCTGTTCTAGATTTGATTTTGACAAATAAGGAGGAACTGGTTGAGAATTTGAAAATGGAAGGCAACTTGGGTGAAAGTGTTCATGAAATGGTAGAGTTCGTGATTCTAAGGAATGGTAGGAGGGAGAACAACACAACAAAGACAATGGATTTCAAGAAGGCAAACTTTGGCAAACTCAGGGAGATGGTAGGTAAAATCCTATGGGAAGCAGTTCTAAGGGGAAAAATCTGAAGACAGCTGGCAGTTTTTCAAAGAGACATTATTAAGGGCACAGGAGCAAACTATCCCACTGCATAGGAAAGATAGGAAGCATGGCAAAAGACCACCCTGTCTTAACTAGGAGATCTTCAATTATCTAAAAATCAAAAAAGAGTCCTACAAAAAGTGGAAACTCAGTCACATTACAAGGGATGCATATAAACAAATAACAGAAGTATGTAGGGACAAAATTAGAAAAGCGAAGGCACAAAACAAGATCAAACAAGCTAGGGACATAAAAGGAAACAAGAAAACATCTACAACTACATTTGGAGCAAGAGGAAGACCAAGGACAGAGTAGAGGGGAAAGACAATAACAGAAAATGTGAAAATGGCAGAGGTGCTTAATGACTTCTTTGTTTCAGTTTTCACCAAGAAGGTTGGTGGCAACTGAACATCTAAAATAGAGAATCCAGTGAAAATGAAGTAGGATCAGGGTATAAAATAGGGAAAGAACAAGTCAAAATTACTTTGACAAGTTAGATGTCTTCAAATCACCAGGGCCTGATGAAATGCATCCTAGAATATTTAAGGAGCTGACTGAGGAAATATCTGAGCCATTAGCAATTATCTTTGAAAAGTCATGGAAGATGAGAGACATTCCAGAAGACTGGAAAAGGGCAAATATAGTGCCCATCTATAAAAAGGGAAATAAGGACAACCCGGGGAATTACAGACCAGTCAGCTTAACTTCTGTACCCAGAAAGATAATGGAGCAAATAATTAAGCAATCAATTTGCAAACACCTAGAAGATAATAAGGTGAGCATGGATTTGTCAAGAACAGATCATGACAAACCAACCTGATAGGTTTCTTTGACAGGGTAGCAAGCCTTATGGATGGGGGGAAGCAGTAGATATGATATATCTTGACTTTAGTAAGGCTTTTGATACTGTCTCGCAAGACCTTCTCATAAACAAACTAGGGAAATAGAACCTAGATGGAGCTACTATAAGGTGAGTGCATAACTGGTTGGAAAATTGTTCCCAGAGAATAGTTATCAGTGGTTCACAGTCGTGCTGGGAAGGGCATAACAAGTGGTGTTCCGCCGGGATCTGTTCTAGGTCCGGTTCTGTTCAACATCTTCATTGATGATTTAGATAATGGAATAGAGAATACACTTATAAAGTTTGCGGATGACATCAAGGTGGGAGGGGTTGCAAGTGCTTTGGAGGATAGGAGTAAAATTCAAAATGATCTGGACAACCTGGAGAAATAGTCTGAAGTAAATAGGATGAAACGCAATAAGGACAAATGCAAAGTACTCCACTCAGGAAGGAACAATCAGTTGCACGCATACAAAATGGGAAATGAATGCCTAGGAAGGAGTATTGTTGAAAGGGATCTGGGGATTATAGTGGATCACAAGCTAAATATGAGTCAACAGTGTAACGCTGTTGCAAAAAAAGCAAACATCATTCTCAGATGTATTAGCAGGAGTATTATAAGCAAGACACGAGAAGTAATACTTCCGCTCTACTCCTCACTGATTGAGCCTTAACTGGAGTATTGTGTCCAGTTCTGGGCACCACATTCCAGGAAAGATGTGGGCAAATTGGAGAAAGTCCAGAGAAGAGCAACAAAAATGATTAAAGGTCTAGAAACATGACCTGTGAGTGAAGATTGAAAACATTGGGTTTGTTTAGTCTGGAGAAGAGAAAATTGAGGGGGGACATGATAACAGTTTTCAAGTACATAAAAGGTTGTTACAAGGAGGAGGGAGAAAAATTGTTCTTCTTAACCTCTAAGGATAGGACAAGAAGCAACGGGCTTAAATTGAAGCAAGGGTGGTTTACTTTGGACATTAGGAAAAACTTCCTAATAGTCAGAGTGGTTAAACACTGGAATAAATTGCCTAAGGAGGTGGTAGAATCTCCATTATTGGGGATTTTTAAGAGCAGGTTGGACAAACACCTGTCATGTATAGTCTAGATCAATGGTTCTCAAAGCCGGTCCTCTGCTTGTTCAGAGAAAGCCCCTGCCTGGCCGATTTGTTTACCTGCTGCATCTGCTGGTTCGTCCGATCGTGACTCCTACTGGGTGTGGTTCACTGCTTCAGGCCAATGGGGGCTGCGGGAAGGGCTGCCAGCACATCCCTTGGCCCGCACAACTTCCCACAACCCCCATTGGCCTGGAGTCAGTGGGAGCCGCGATCGGCCGAACCTGCAGATGCAGCAGGTAAACAAACTGGCCCGGCTTGGCAGGGGCTTTTCCTGAGCAAGCAGCAGACTGGCTTTGAGAACCACTGGTCCAGATCATACTTAGTCTTGCCTTGAGTGAAGGGGACTGGACTAGATGACCTCTCGAGGTCCCTTCCAGTTCCATGATTCTATGATCCTCTCACCAATTTCCACTCTTCTTGACTTGGCCCTCTGGCCAGGTCACCAAGTGTGTTTCCCCTTCTGGCGGAGGTAGGAAGGGGAGAGGGGAAGAATCATGTATCAAAGTCTCTTGATACAAAATGGCAGTCTTCCCTTTATTGCTCTGATTGTGCCACTCCTCCAGTGGCTGGAAAGGATATTCAGGCCCACCTTCTAATCCAGGTCCCAGCTCAAGGCCCTCTCATTGTCCTACTCCACACCTTGCTGCTTTCCCCCTAAGCCTTCCCTACCTCTCTGGCTCTCCCCCGTCTCTGGTTTTGCCAGCCCAAACTCCCCCTCCCAGGAAGTAACTATAGGCTATTTGCCTCTATCCCCAGACACATTTCCCAAGGACTCCTTCCCTGTAGCCTGTTCTGTTGCCAGATTCCTGTTGGCCTCTTCCTGTTAGCTGAACATCCTCTAATTAAATTTCTGCTCCAGGTGCAGCCTGGGCAGTTGGTCCACTTAACCATCTTAACTCTTTCAGGTCTTGTGTGGTGTGGACACCCTCATCATAATCACCATAAGTCTGTCCTGTGAATTCAAGAGCAGAACCAGAAGACCAAGAGAGATTATGAGTTATCCAGTCTCATCTGGTGTCTATTGAGCCATAATGTGCAATCTGACCTTCTTGAAATTAGAAACCATGTGATCCATGCAGAATTGAACAGCTCTGGCTTCAAATCAATAAAGTTATATGAGTAATGAGTTTGGCCCAATAAGCCTGTCTACTGAATGAGTGCTTCAGCGAGGCTCATCCATCCCTATCATGAGGGAATGAAAAGAGCCCCTCTAAAAACATTGGAAAGGAGATTCTAACACAGCATAGCATTCAGCAGAGAATTTACCATCTTCCTGGCCTGGTGGGAATGATCCACAGTACGCAATCAAACATACTTGGGCAGCTTCCTATCCTGGACATGACATCCCTAGTTATTCATTTTACTGTATGCAATCTAGCAGCCTGTTCTCCAAATCATATTGTTGGATTATAAACTGTATTATAATCATAATCATAGACTTTAAAGCCAGAAGAGACCATTATGATAATCTAATCTGACCTTTTGCCATAAAACTCCATCCAGTAATTTCTCTATCAAGCCCCTCATATAAGAATATGAGTAGCTCATTATTTGCTATGAATATGGAATTATTTAACATAAAGCTGAGGGATGCACAGGTACCAGGAATGGGCATAGGTTCCTCTGTAACTGGAGGAAGAATAGTTGACTTGAAATGATAAATTTGCAAACAACTGTCTGGCTCAGGTAAAGAGCTTGATAAAGAGATAAATCTATTCTTTTTTTGGTGTCTGTGGTTTTGCTGACAATGAAAAAATGGTACAATATTGCCAACAAAGAAGACAACCCTGAGGAAACAGATTGTAGATGTTGACATATGATTTGAGGAATTTGATAGTGATGAGGCAGATGGTGGACATAAGCCCACATATGGTCCTCAGTTTCAAATCAGTCCAGCCCCCCACTATAGGAATGAAAAGAAATGGAGTGGGAAGTGATAGAGACAATTCAGCATACCATTGCTGCAGGGTCACAGTCTGCAGTTATGTGCTTAAGCAGCTGTCAGAACTGAATGCTTCTTTTTAAGGATTCAGAAGTAATCTCCAGTGTGAAACAGTCTCAGGACTTCCTTTCCAAGTTCGGCTGTATCATAATCGGTAAAGGCAATCTTGAATCCAAAGCAGGAGTTGGGAAATGTTAGGCTGTCAGCATTACCATGAGATGAAAAGAGATGCCCTTTTCCACCCTGAAAAGTCTCTCTCACTATCCTTAAGCCCAAAGAATAAATAGTGTGAATATAACTCATTCCAAGTACACTAAACACAAGTTGGGTTGATCCAACAGACATTTTGTGTGTCTGAAATACATGTTATGTAATGGCTGACAGCAACAAAGCCTGAGGAACAATTGCTTTAAAAAAACACTATAAACCAAAGTGAAGACTAACCATTTAAAAAGAAATAAAAGGTGGAGGAAAATCATCCCTCAAATTGTATTCTAGCACAATGAAAAAAATCATGTCTGGTTAAAGGCAAATTGTCAAGAAATCTGCCAATAACTGAAAAAAAGAAAAAAAAAAGGAACAGAGGGAGAATGGGTCATAAGCCTCTTCTTGACTTCAGTCTTCATGCCAGCGTGCATGTGTTCTGAGACCCCTGTTGTAATTGCAAAACTCGTGACCTGTGGAGAGATTTTCATGAAGGAAAGCAAAGACGTCTAGCTGTATCGCAAAAAACTAATAATAAAAAGGCTGTTTTCCCAAATTTGGCATAAATCCAAACTTTGTACAAGTGGACACATTTTTTAGTCTCACCTTAATGCAAATGTTTACTGAGCCTTCTAAGCAGGATAGTTCTGAAAAATCAATTATTAATGAGTTGTAATGGATCTTATGTGCCTGAAAACTCTACATATTTAATTTAGTTTTACCTTCCTAATCCATCTTGCTTCACTGAAAAAAGGATAAACTAGATGACCTACAAAGTTGTTTCCATCTGTAGTTTCTGTAAATCTATGTTCTTCATGCTGAGGAAAACTAAAGGGATTAAGCACAAAGCAGGTCTTGAAATATACAGAACCATATGAATCAATTGAGGTTAGTAGGATTATTTTTTAGAATATAAATTATTTACTTTCTTATCACAAGCTGGGAGGTCTACAAAGAAAAATAGAAAAATAGCCACACAGTATTTTTCCTTAAGAGAAAAACATCTTTAAGATCATTTTGTAAGTTGGCAAATTTACCGTATAGAAGCAATGAAACAATTTCAGGAGGCATTCTGAGCTATGAAAATATATAAAGATCATTTGAAAATCTTTCCAGCCTTACTCAATAAAAATACTCAAGCCTATAATTTACAGTACATAGTGTGACAAAGTTCCCCTTCTACCTTGGTGGGTCCTGCGCTTATTGGCAGATTTGCTCACCTCAGTGATCTCCGCCACAGTCTGGATCAACTCCTCCTGTGTCTGATCAGGAGTTGGGAGGTTTGGGGGGAACCTGGGCCCGCCCTCTACTCTGGATTCCAGCCGAGGGCCCTATGGATTTACAGCTGTCTATAGTGCCTCTTGTAACAGCTGTGTGACAGCTACACCTCCCTGGGCTACTTCCCCAAGGTCTCCTCCAAACACCTTCTTTATCCTCACCACAGGACCTTCCTCCTGGTGTCTGATAACGCTTGTACTCCTTAGTCCTCCAGCAGCACACCCTCTCAGTCTCAGCTCCTTGTGTCTCTTGCTCCCAGCTCCTCACAGGCACTTCCTCTCCTCTGGCTCCTCCCCATCTGACTGGAGAGAGCTCCTTTTAAAACCCAGGTGCCCTGATTAGTCTGCCTTGATTGGCTGCAGGTGTTCTAATCAGCCTGTCTGCCTTAATTGTTTCTAGCAAGTTCCTGACTACTCTAGTGCAGCCCCTGCTCTGGTCACTCAGGGAACAGAAAATTACTCACCCAGTGATCAGTACATTTGCCTTCTACCAGACTCCTGCACTCCACTGGCCTGGGTCTGTCATGGTAGCTAATGTTTTTTTCTTCAGAAAATGTCGTTCTGTGGTGAAAAAATGTGCTTCACCTTAGGTATCATGTTGACTGTAAAATTGTTTTAACAACAATAGTTTTAAATCTATTACTTAATTGCCCCCAGCTTATGATGAAAGACCATTAGAAAAATAAATAGTATAACCATCTACAGTAAATGTATACTACAATATTAACCATGAAACTTAAATATTAGTCTACTTTTTCTTAGTAGTCCCACTACTTCATGGAAGAACAATGGAATGTGAACTCCAATGTCTGTCAGTCTTAGGCCCTGATTCTGCAAAAGGTCATCCCCTCAAGGAAATATACACCTGTGCAGAGTCCCACACACAGCCTTTGGAGAGATTCCATCTGCAGCTCTTTAAGGAGGGACATACCCCATACAAAGTGACCCACTTCCTGACATAGCACAGTAGCCAGTACTGGGAAAGCCTAGATATATGTAAGACCCTTTTGAGAAAGAATTTCTCTCTCTTTCTCTCTACCTCTCTCATTCACTTGAGATGACAAGTGGATGAGGTTTGGCAGGCCATTGTAAAGGGCACAGCAGCTTTTCCCAAGAGTAAAGAAAAAATGAGCAATGTGGAATATTTAATACTCAAAGGAGGATGCATTAGTAAACTGCTAAACTCATTTAAAACAAGAATTGAAGGGCAGGTGTACACTACAACCCTATGTTAGGTCGACTTACAGTCATCGCAGTAGTGTCCACACTGCCCTTTTTCTGTCAGTAGTGCGCGTCCTCATCAGAAGCACTTCCGCCAACTGAAGAGGGTCAGTGTGAGGGGCACAGAGCCAGGGATCTCAGTTCGGCGCAGCTTGCCACTTGGAACCTAGCTGGCCCCCAGGGCTCTCTTCTCCCCACCAGGGCCGGCCCTTCCATTTAGGCGACCTAGGCAGTCACCTAGGGTGCCAGGATTTGGGAGGGAGGCAGACTGCTCCGGTGGACCTCCCTCAGGCATTCCTGCAGACGGTCCGCTGGTCCCGCGGCTCCGGTAAAACGTCCGCAGGCACGCCTGCGGGAGGTCCACTGGAGCAGCGGGACCGGAGAGCCGGCCCTGCGCCTAGGACATCAAAAACCCTGGCGCCGCTCCTGCTTCCCACTCCCAGCTGAAAGCAGGGAAGTGGGGGCAGCTGCCAGGGCTTCTCACCTTCCTGCTTCAAGCTGAGTGCTCAGAGTCAGCCACCCAGTCTTTTCAGCTCCTTGAGAAGGAAGTTTCTGAGCAGCAACTTGTCTAGGAGTGGGGAGCTGGGGGCAGCTCCACTCTAGCTGCCCAGTATTCTGGTCATTTTCAGGTCTCCATCACCATGAAATTGACAAGACAGCCAACAGCTGCTGTAAGGAACTCAGCCTCTATACAGAAACGGCATCTCCCTAACTACACCAACATAAGCCCTAAGCATTTTGTGGAGGTAGAGTTATGATGTCCATGTTGCAGGGTACTTACATCAGTGGGACAAGGTGTAGTGTGCACACTGACATAATTAGGTCAACATAAGGTGCCTTATATTGATCTAACTGTGTAGTATAGACGTGGCCTAAGAGAACTCTTTCAATTCTTAAACAGCAGAATCTAATTTGGAGAAATCCAGCAATGAAACAATGTTATTATAGTGGAATATTGGCTTCTATAAGCTATATATCACTGGGAATCCATAAGATCTTGTCACAGCTCTTAAAAGCCTTATAAATACAAAATGATGATATCACAAAATATTTAATACTTGCTGAAGGGGGTACCATGGGAAGAGGGTATTACATTTTCTTTTATATGATAAATCTAGGATTTCAACCACTGCTCCTCTGAAACAGTGGAGTTAAAGAGACCAAAATCTGGAAATGAGGTGTTTAGTGAAAGAATTGGAAAAAGCTTGGAAAATGTTCAGTGACAAGCTACTATACAATGTATATATTGCTTTCCCTAGCAAATTTTTTACTTGGTAGGAGGAATAAAGAAGTAAAGTTTTGATAGCTACTGATAATCCTAGCATACTTTTGTAGTTAGTCAATTAACATTCAGATTTCACTACACTTTAACAAGAACTGTAAAGACACAGTATGTGAGTTTAGGACTCTGCATGAGGAGACAGGTAAAAGAAACATGAATCTGGAAAATCCCAGATGATAATGGAGGAGGGGGAATGAAAGGTTTGTCTAGTAGCTATAGCACAGTATTGAGAGTCAGATGATCTGGGATCCACTCCTCAACCCTAAACAAGTCACTTAACTGCTCTGTTCACATTGTAGAACAGAAACAAACAAAAAAAAATGCTGTAGCTGATGCAAAGAGAGTGGAAAACTGGCTTTATATCCCAAATTATGGATTAGCCTGGTATAGAGAAGTCCTCGCAGGCCTAGAGGTCGTGTAGCTGGCTCCAGCTCCTAGAACACTCATTTTCAGTATTGTCATAGGCATTGCTTAGGGGGAATGTTAGAAAAGAGAGGGAGCAAGGTCACAATGCAATACATTCTGGTTTGATGCATAGTCCCTTGGAGATAGTTACCAGCTGATGAAGTTTGAGCAGCTGCCAAGCTGTTCTTAAATGGAGAACCAGTTAAAGGATCAGGCTCCCCAACAGACCTGTTGAGGCCCTTTGGATCTGGTGTGCAGTACAGAATCTGTGCTAATACCTTTTTTAGACATATCCAGTAATTTTTGTTATTAAAAATATTAATACAAGTAGTATCAGCACTAATGCTCATTAACTGCCCTAGAATATTTTTTTAAAACTATTTAAACATTAAAAGCTTAAAAATGTAATAAAGTCATATATTTCACTTTTAAGTTTCTAAAGGTTTATTACAAACAATATATATATATATTAAATTACGCCATTACAGTAACTAATGGTGTCTCACAAAATATTATCCTATTACTCCATATAGTATTATTCCTAAATGTTGTGCATTTATTATTCAGCTATAAAATTCTCCCTTTTGTGTATCTATTTTTAATCGGGGATGGGCCTCAGCACCAGAGCTGGACTATGGATTCAGGCTTGAACTCTCTGAAAATTCAGGGTATCTGTGTCTGGTCCCAACCTGTAATAAACCAAACCAAATGCCAGATCCAAAGTTTAATCCAAACCTTCTCAAATTTGAAGGTACCGGGATCTGAGGATTTTCTGGCTCATCTCTATATTCAGAGCAGATTTTATGTTGAAGTATTATATGTGAGTTCATTTATCCCTCCCCTAGAATAGCTTTTAATCAGAGATGTTTAGGTATTTGATATACATTATATGCAATGAGAATATCTACATGTTCTTATGCCGTTCAACAGTCATTCAGAACCCCAGGATTCTGGGGGTTGACAAAATCCAAGGAACAGCTTAAAAAACCCTGTTTTATAAAAAAACTTCTATGCCATTTGTGAATAATGGCTATTACTGAGCTTGCACATGATAAAAATATGTTTGCGTAGGTACTACATGTCACAGTTACTAAGCACACTGCACCTCTGTCTCTACCTGGTCTCCTCCAGTGCAGCTCCCTCAGATTTTATATCTTTAGTTGTCACCTCTGTTTTTGGGTTTGACTCACACAATTTTCCCATTCTCAAACCAGGCCTTGACTGTAGTGACCTATATGTCAACTGTGATTATCTTAATAGGTCTGACTTAGGCCATGTCTACAGTACAAACTTCAATTGATACAAGTTACATTGTTGTAAAGCCACATGTTTGTATATTGCTTGGGCATTCTTGTCTGCTTGTGTCACCATTGTGCATACTTATGGGTGTATGGGATAGCTTGATGGTTTGAGCATTAGCTTGCTTAAACCTAGGGTTGTGAGCTCTATCCTTGAGGGGGCAATTTGGGGATTTAGTTGGGGATTGGTCCTGCTTTGAGCAGGGGGTTGGACTAGATGTCCTCCTGAGGTCCCTTCCACTCCAATAGTCTATGTTTTTGGGGGGAGGGAGAGCTCGGTAGTTTGAGCATTGGCCTTCTAAACCCAGGGTTGTCAGTTCAATCCTTGAGGGGGCCATTTAGGGATCTGGGGCAAAAATCTGTCTGGGGATTGGTCCTGCTTTGAGCAGCAGGTTGGACTAGATGACATCCTGAGATCCCTTCCAACCCTGATATTCTATGATAAACTCACCACAAGTGCCTGTGTAGATGAAAAATATGCTAAACTTTGGGAGGTATCCCAGTGCAATGGCTTCTGTACTTTTTTTAATGGGATAATGACAGGTCACTCAGGTATTTTGGGGAGCTAGAGATCAAGTTCCCAGCATGCAACTTTCTCCATCCTATAATACTTTCCACATCCCATAATCTTTTTTGAAATTCCCACAAATTTGTGAGGTGCTTGTCAGTCTCTGCCATCCCTGACAGGAGCATGGAACCCGCAGAGCTTAGCATTATTCTCATGATCATTGCAAATACAGCTGCATGATTCTCCAAGACTTGCAGAACTTCAGGAACTACTGCATCAACTAGGATCACAAAGAAAAAGATGTGAACATCTTCATGGAGAGTTCAGTGATGGAAATATCAAGAGGAAAAAATCTAGGTTAATGGTGATGTTCACAGAGTAGCTGCAGATGGTGGAGCACCTCTTCTGAATCTGAGAAGTGAGCACCAACTGCACCAACATCAAATGCAAGTTTGAGATGATGAGCAATGGCTTCAGAACTTTTGGATGCAAAAGTCCATTTTCCTGGATTTGTGTGCCAAGCTTGCCCCAGCCCTACAGTGGAAAACTGAGTGGCAATCACAATCTAGAAGTTTGCAATACCAGACTGCTATGAACTTATGGAAAATTATTTTGGAGTTGGAAAATCCACATTTGAGGCCATTCTCATGCAATTAATTATCTCCTGCTACACAGGACCTGACTCTGACTATGTCTCACAGCAACGTGCAAGAAATAGTGGATGGCTTTGCAGCAATGGGGTTCCCAAACTGTAATGGGGTGATGGAAAACATATCCTTATTTTGGCACCACCTTGACTTGATATTGAATACAACAACCGAAAGATCTGCTTTTCCATGATTATGGAAGTTCTAGTGGATCATTGGGGATGTTTCAGTGATATCAATGTGGGTTGGTCAGGAAAGGCACATGATACTTGCATTTTGAAGAATATAGGACTGTTCAGAAAGTTGCAAGCAAGGATATTCTTTCCCAAACAGGATTACCATTGGGTGAGGTGGCAATGCCAGCAGTAGTTCACAGGAATCTACCTTACTCCTTGCTCATAAAACTGTACACTGGCTATCTTGACAGCACTAAGGAAAGAGTTGACTCATGGCTCAGCAGGTGCAGAATGACTGTAAAATGTGCTTTTGGCAGATTGAGTGGTTGCTGGCAGTGTTTACTCATTAGATTAGAGCTCAGTGAGAAAAACATTCCATGGTACAGTTGAATGTTGTGTACTTCACAATAGGCTGTCTGTCTGCTGAATTTGAGCATCCAGACTTCAGGGCTATTACAACAGCACAATGTAGACCTATATGCCTGAGGTGTTCATTTTCAGTCAGCCACAACTGTGTTCTGCCTTGGTGTCTTGAAATAATGCCTGTCTCGTGTAATTTTAATTATGCTTTCTTTCTTTCTTTCTTTTTTTTTGCTGCTGGTTTCCATTTTGTCATGCCTGCTGCACATTATAAATACAGCTGGGCCTGACGCTATGAATTGTGTGGTGCTTGCTGTACATTTATAAATATGGCTGGATGTTTTCCTCAGGCAATGAATTCTGTGGTACTCAGTGTGTGTTTATAAACATTGTTTGATTTCTTGACTGCCACTCCGCATTCTGTAATATTTATTGTGAACTGATAAAGATACTTTGATTCTCTTTGAGTTTAAAAATTCAAAGTGTACAGAATCAAAATGCAAATAAACACATACAATGTCATACAAACTTCAAACATAACTTAACGTGATAAAATTTTTACAATTCCTTTTGTTTAAACAATTTTCACATTTGGGTTGCCCAATTTGAGATGCCTAGCAGATGATTTTTCAGCATAGTAAGCATTTTCTATGTTCAAACCACACTTCCCATTCACTTCAGTTGCACCTGGGAGTTCTTAGCACTTCTGCAGATCAGAGCCATGAACACAGTGTGGGCATCCAGAAAATGAACCACACACATTTGGTGGCTACCTGTGAACATTTGGGATAAGAGATTTCCGTAATATTACAGGAGACCTCCATGGCAGAGGCAGAGATAGAATCCATTTCTCCAGGACTGCACTCAACTACCTTAAGCAGGACACCACCTTTTTTCATTCCTTCAAGCTCCTGTCCTATTGGCTACATTACTTCCAACTTCTGCAACAAATAAGGAAGCACTCCTGGAACCAAAAGTCTCCCTCAGTACACAATACTGAATCACCCACAGAGTGCAGTGCATCTTGTCCACTGAATGAAGTAAGGATACTGTGTATATGACCAGGTGATTAAAGACTGTAGCATAATGCATACAAACGAGAATGAATTAAGTTTGCTCAGGCATTTTAATTGTGACAGTTCCTAACTTTTGAATTATTGACTTAGTAATATTAATGTTCTTCTAATACAGAGTGTTTTTTTCATTTAAATCTAATGTTCTTGGTTTTAAAAAAGCAAACTGAAAAAAATAGAAATTCCATCATCCAGCATCATATTGACACACATATGGTTCATCAGCAGTGCTGGAATCTTTAGAGCCACAGCACAGGCCTCTTCTGCTTGAGCTAATGAAAAGAGCCATAGCATTGGTAGGTCACCATCTCTTGGGCTGACCAGCCGCTAGACAGCAATGGAACACAAACTTTACTAGGGAGTTTCACAGCTATTTGCTGACAGTGTAGGATTGGCAAGGCTCAGGAATCTTGGGTTCCATTACCGATTTTCTAGGGGAGTATGCTGTTGTCAAAAACTTTTCTCCACTTGTTGCCCCCAAGCTTAACCCCTTCAATTCCTGTCCTTGTCCAGGCCTGTCTCTCTCCCTTCACGCTTTCTTCTTTGCCCCATTTCTGCTACCCTGAGCTCCTCAACTAGTCAGTCCAAGTTTACCCCAGCTCCTCATTTGATTTCAGTCTTCCCCAGTTCCAATCTCCTTCTTCATGGTCCTCATCCCAATCTACTCCCTTCTTTTCCCAGCCTAATCCTTCTGTCTCTTCTCCCTTCTCCCTGTACCCATCTGATCAGATTTTCCAAATGTTTATAATTTAGCCAAATGTGTTTTTGTTTTCTTCTACAGTGATGGCAAAGCATATATCCCTGACACCAGGGCAGCCTCCCCAACCAAATTTACAGTGTCTGGTCCAAAGGAGAGGAGTGCTAGACTTTCTCAAAATGACTGTAAGATTTTCATTTATTTCGTTATTTTTACTTGGGCAGAACAGTGTATTATTTCCTAATCTCATTCTCAGAAATGCCTAAAACATTTTTTGTTGAAACTTTTGAAAAACATTTAGACTCCAGACTCCAACATCTGGCAGGGAAAATAACCCAAATAATTAAAGTTAGAAAAAGTTCTGAACAAGTTTAAACAGGGTCTTCCAATGGGAAGCATCAGGCAGCCTTCACTGGAGGAACACCACCAGCACTATAAAGATAAAGAAAGAAAAACTTCATACAGGCCTGATTCTGCACATACTTAGTTAGGTCACTTTGCTCATCAAGACTATTATCAGAAATAAAGCTATGCACGCGTGGAAGTTGAGACAGATGCTTTGGAAATGTGGAATATTCAAAGACTATTGTATCAGCTTTATAAGTGTTCTGTGTATCTGATTGGAAGTCTGGGTGGAAGATTTGTTTTTGTGTTTGGAACTTTATTAATACAAAGAAACCAGATTGCAAGAAAGACTTGGAGTGGATGAGTGAAACTGAATGGATTTTGTTGATGGAGCCCTGTAGAAGAGGGAAAAGGGCAGGGCATAGTAGAGGCACCCCAGCCATGAGGGGGTGCTTGGGTGGGATAGGCCCTGGAACTAAGGGTGCTGGGCTGCTGCCGCACCCTCTGGCTTGAAGTTGTTTCCATCATATACAGGGTTTACAGTTTGGTTCAATGACTCTTAGCACCTCCACTAGAAAAATTGTTCCAGCACCCCTGCTGGGTGGTGGCTTCCCTGTTACAGGCCTGAAGCACTTTAATCCTAGAAAGGTCTCTTTGTAGAATATGGGTGACTGCCTGTTAAGATAGACATGCATATAAGGTGTTTATTGGGTTTAAGGATGTTTTCTCCAAAATGTGTTTGTTCTGAATAAATAGCACTCTGCTTTATGAGACCTGAGTGGTCACTGGTTAATTCTGAGAGAGAACAGGACTGCAGGTACTAAACTAAAGTCAGATCTAGTGAAATAATCACAATCAATTGCAGGACCCTGCAGCCTAAATCCCTGGTCTGGAGGAAGAAAACTGAAGAATCCTGCCCCCAGGAAGGTCTCAAACCTTTGGCCATGACCTAAGTTGGGTGCCTTCAAGAAGGCCACAGAGTGGTCAGAAGTGCAGTTAAACTTGAGGTGAATTCAGCACTTGAAGTACTAGAATGCAAGTACCACAAGAGGCCATTCTAGCTCCTCCCAAAAAACTGCTAGAACAGCATTCTGGAACATTCCAGCCTGACTTGAACATTGAGTTAATTCTGTAACTGTGACACAAGTATTCTCAGGATAATGCCCTAAGTCTGTAAACTTTCTACAGGAAAACAGTCTTGCTGAAAGATCTGTTATCTTATGGGTTAATACTGAATATAGTTTAAAGAAAATTTTAATCACATGCATATCAAATGAGGATATATTAGTAAACATGTTACATAAATTAGAATGGACCAGCTTGCCACTTTTAGATTAACCTTTTTAATTTTTCATTTAAAATAATAAATATAACCTACCTCTAGATTTAAATAAATATGTTCGGACAGAACCCAACATAGGAAAGATTCATAATTAAACTCTTAAACTCATGCATTTGTGCCTTTATTTTCAATAGCTCTATTAAAGAGAAAGCACCAACCTAATTCTGAATACACTAGCTCTTGTCAGTTTGTTTCAGAGCCTTAATACTATTGAAATATAGGTTGTTTTGTCCTCAATTCAACTATACATTACCACACTGTAATGCTGTCAGACACAAAAATTCCATTGAAAAAAAACTGTACTGTGATTGGATTCTATATTGTCATCAAGCATCAATATTAATATTTAGTAGTATTAAAATAGCTGTTAGATAATCCATCCTTCAACTGAGCCAGTATCTGCTGCTGCTTTGTGTAAACTGTCCACTGGAATTAAAGGAAGAAACATCTGCTATTTTAAAGAGTGGTTTGTTGGCAGAATTTTTTAACACAGGGATGAACTGTCTGTTACTCTTTCAAACCTTGCTAGATGGGGATAAGATCAGGCCAACCTAGGCCATACAAAACTGAGATTAGCTCCAATTCAATAAAGCTTTTTTAATTCAATTTAGTTCCATGTTGGAAATAATCATCACATTTTACATTATGTATTTCTAATGTCAGTGCTCATACCATGTAATTATTCTGTATAATCAAGCAAAACTGCTGGCTGGTTACTTTGAGCTGCTGAATGCTTATCCTGGCAGCAAACCTAGTATTTAACTAGTTATCTGAAAAATGTGCAGCCCTGTAATTGTAGAAATTTGATAAATCTGTAATTACCATGAGTTCATGTCTTTAGCATTTTCCGTCAACTGCAGTTTCAGTCAAAACCAACGTAAAGAACCCTGTAACTGCTAAGGGAAAGCCTAGCATGACTTAGTTACAAATGCACAGATGGCTTTTAGAGAGATGAAGGAAGTAAGGTTTATATATAGTAAAAGGAGTTTTAAATTTCACAGGATTAACTGGGAAATGTGCTGAAAGAGGAAATTCAAAGAGTTTGATATTTCAGTTTGAGTTAGTTGAAGAAATATTTCATAATTTAAGATCTGATTTCCAGGGGTGCTGAGCACCCATGCTGCCATTGGCTCAGCTGGAGATGTGAGTGCCAAGCAGAAAAATGCACAGTATAATTAAAGGTAAATTCTGACCAGCTACTGTCTGAGATGAACTCTATGCTCACAATCCAGATAGTATCTGGGTCCGATAGTCAGAATGATTAATGAGCTTGAGTAAGTCAGAACCATTCTTAGTTCAAAACCCATAAATCTTTTAGAATTGAGATTTAGTCAGTGCTATTAAACAACAGAGAGAAAACTTCTAACAGCAATTTTGGAAACTACACTTTGTAAAAATCAAGTTCTGTAAAGTTATGAGGCTGACTCCAAGTAGATAAGTCTCTTTCAAAAAAATGTACATATCTATCACTTCTTAAATCTGTACACTTTGCTGCTAAAATAATGATCAGTCATGTTAATGGCAAACTTCTTCTCCATGTCTGGTATGCCATGATGAAGTTTTTCAAGACTTGTTGAGACATCACGTTGTCCAAAGGACCTTCA